>NC_081406.1:59494581-59809081 GCF_030272615.1 Cryptomeria japonica
GACAAATGAAATTTTGGTGTCCATTATAATGAACTCTTTAGGGTATCATAGTTCAATGAGTGGTTGTTTGAACTCTTGTGTTCATCTCAATCTATTTTTTCAATATCCTTATGTTAATAATAAATATGATGTAATTAAGAGGTGAATGCTAGAAATATTGCATCATATAATTAGTTTGTAGTTTCAAATTACTATTTTGATTTATTTAATAGTTTGTAGTTGGATAGTTTTTAGATTGTTAGTTTACACATATTTAACAATTATCCAAATAATTACAAACTAATAACTTTATAAGCCTAATTTTTAGATTATAAAATATAACCAAACATAATATAATTTTTATAATTTTAATTATCTAACCAAAAATAAAATTATTAAATCATTTATAACCTTAAAACCTACAAAATCAAAATAAATCCAAAGTGAAATTTGAAATGTAACATTTTTCACCATTATAATAATAATAAACAATTCACCGTCTGTTTGAATTAAAAGAAACACTATAAAATAAGCCAAAAAAAACCTAATGGAATCTATAAACTCAAATCCCTAGACCTCTTTTATATAGAAAATTTAAGCTGTAGCTTCTGAGAAAACGGTCACCTGTACACCTTTATAGAAATATATCAGCCTGAACTCTTTATTTTACAATACTGGGCTTCTTCAAATTATAATAATAATCTTGTTGCAGTTCATTATCTTCATATCATGGCCAACTACGGAATCTACAATACAACCCAGCAAATTTTAAGTCACCCATACAAATTTAATGCAACTCAGAGCTCTGCCAACAGTGTAGACTGTATACACCATAAAATATATCATGTTGGTATTAAACAATGCACACTCTTTTCAAAACTGTCTGATAAGAGTTTCAGCCAACTTTCATGAATGAATAAACAAGTTAAACACGTCGCCAACAAGGCCGACAAAATTATCATACAAATAATAATATCACCCTGAGCAATTTATTACTTCTCTATGATGACATTTTATGCAGAGACTTTGCTGGCTTCCGCGTTATCTCAAAACTTACGAGTTGTCACGCGTTTGAACAGTTTAAGGCAAATAATAGAGCCGTGGAGATATATATTTAAATTATATATATATGGGTACTAGAGAGGGGCTCAATGATATGTTATATACACAGTGTATATATGTTCTCTTGAGAATGTATATATACCCACATTGATTTTAGGGTTCTGAGATCTAGTTTGGATTGGTGTGTGTAAAAAGTCTCAATACTAGATTATCCTTATTGAACAATTTTCAAGGTTGAAGAGATGGGTAGTTTGAGAGCTAGTTATAGTCTCCTCCATGGAGCAATCCAGAGGCTGAGGTCATGGATTGGATTCTTAGTGTGGTTTATGCATCACCCTAAGCTCCATTCTCTGTTAAAATTCCATTGTAATAAGGTTTTAGAGAGCTCAAATTACAATGCCCATAAGGGAGAGGATCAGATTGTTGAAGAAAAAGTTATAAGTTTTGAATCAGAAGTGAGGCCTGCATTGGTGCTCCCTAAGGAGTACTTGCAGAGAGTGTTTAGTATGTTTGATAGGGATGTTGATGGGTTGATCAGCAGCGAGGATATCAGATGCATATTGGAAAATCTAGGATTGATTGTCAGCTCAGAACATCTGGATATAACACCAGATTTTTTAGGGTTTGATGAGTTTTTGGGCCTCTATAATAGCCTGTGGGACGTGTATTATAGAGGTGATCTGGAGGATGAGGATGTTGATGAATTGATGGAGGTTTTCAATGTTTTTGACAAAGATGGAGATGGGTATATCTGTGCTTCTGAACTGCAACAGATTCTGCATTCTCTGGGACTCAAGGAAGGAAGAGATATTTCAGTTTGTGAGAGCATGATCAGAAAAGTTGATATTAACTCGGATGGGAAAGTGGATTTCAATGAATTCAAGCATATGATGCTGCTCACATAGCTTTTTTTAACCAGATCTTCAAAAGAGCTCATATTATGTTGTACAAAGCATATAAATTCAATAGTAGAACTCTTTGGGTCTGGCTCCAGTAGGACTGGCTTACACTAAGTGACTTACCAATGGGAGGTCAGTTGTTTAAAACTTAGCTCCTCCAAATAATTGAAGTGTAACCTTTGAAAATCCAATTTATAAAAGCAACTTGTTTTATTGCTGTTTGTTGGATTTTGGATTTATAAGCGAAATTTTTAACTATGGTATTTCTTAATACAATTATACCAGAAAACATTCAGCTTCAGCTGATAGGGTTCATGAGTTTTTCAATCGTCCTCCATATTTAGACTCTGTAAACTTGTCTCTACTACAAATTAAATGTATTTTTAAGGTAGATTTTAATTGTATCTCTAGTTAGAGATGAAGATTGGGATGATTAGAACCAAATCTCAGATGATATTATATGTGAAATTTAGAACTGGTGATTGCCGGAATATAGAGAATGCTGATCTAATCAATTTTTCCTATGCTAATTTTTTTAATCTAATTTTCGAAATTATAATAAAATTCTTAGTAAAAAAGGTTGGAACATCATATATATCTCAATGAATAGACAGTGAAATGCTAATAAGATTGGCAGCAGTTTTAATTTAATTGTTTAACTATTTGTTTCAAGCTTCTTATTTCTACACTAGCATTGCATCCACTCTCTTCATGTAGAGGATGGCTTTATTAAGAGATTTTGCCTGCAGATTACAAACACTTCAGCATATTTTTAATGTTACGTTAACTTTAAGAAAAGTAGTGGCTAGCATAACACAAATTGCTAGACTATTTCGACTCTCTCTCTTTACATGAATCCCACAACATAATATAACTTGTTGTCCCCTGAGTATTCATGTTCCCATGGGTCACCTAACATAACACAACTTGCTAGCCTATGGATTCCACGATCTCTCTTGCTCTTCTTCTCATGGATGACCTAACATAGCATAACATGCTAGCCCACATGTGACATCCATGTCTTCCCTTTTCTCCTCCCCATGAGCCCATAAATTTTCTATTTTTGGATCATCGTTCATCATTTGATGCATGCTCTTGCTCTTTATATGTGATCACTTGTGTTCTTGTGATAACATTATGAGAAGGATATTAGTGGCTAAGACATTTGATTATTGAGGTCTCTTCAGCTAGTCGACTTGGAGCCTTTATGTTTTTTAGTACTAACCCCTTGTGTTGTGTCTTTTGTCTTTGTTTGCCTTTGTTTGGTTTTTTCTCTTTGTCTAGTTTTGTGTGTCCTTGAATGTGATAATATAAGTTAAGATCTTAAAATTGGGGGCTTGGTTCCTTGAAATTAGCGATGTCTTATGTCCTTGTGATCTTGCTCCTAGTTGCTCCTCTCACTCATCTTTCTACTTTACCGCGAGTATGTACATAGTATTCTTGTTAAAGTGGGGGCTAAATGTAGCATCATAAATTGTAACTGATCCAATTTACACCTCTTGTTTGTGCTCCTATTTTAGTACATGTCTCATTTTTATCCCTCCTAGGCCTGTTTTGGCCCCATTTTACTCCAACCCTAATGTCACCTATTGACACCACTGGGTGGGCCCTGTCTCGAAGGTTGTTCTCTCCTAAATCCTGATTTTGGATGACCAAGGCATAGAGTGCCTTGGTCCTAGACAAATGCACTCCAAAATTCCTTGGTCCACCTTAATATGGACCCAGTTTGAAATGGGGCAGGCAATCTCCCTCCCCAATAGATTTTTGTCCTCATAGCTACACTTGACCGTTTGAGGTCGACCTAACTGGTAAATTACCTAGGGAATCCTATATAAAGACATCTTATCAACTCATTTTGACATCACTCATGTACCCTATCATTCGTGCATCCATGAAACATTCATCATCAAGCATTTTCAAACATCAAAGGCTACATTTCATCCTTCAAGAATTGTGGAGCAAAGTTGCATCAATCTTCATGCAAGCATGTGTGTGTGTGTGATTTGGTTTTCATGTTCATGTGTTTGTCATGCCATTACATTCAACATTTCTAATTACATTCAAAGAGCATTGCATCATCAATCCTTCTATTGACATTGCAGATTTGAGGTATATCTCCTTAGCATCTACTTCAATATTTACATTATTTCATTCAAGGTTAATTCCCAAACCAAAGTTTGACCTAAGGCAAACTCCTATCCACAACCCTATTTGCTTTCTTTCTGTGTGTAGGGAACAGGCTCAAGAATTGTACCGAGGGATTCTAGCAGAGTCAACAATGATGAGCAAGTTCAGCTTTTGATGGAGCAAAATTCAAAGGACCAGGGCAAATTTGTACTACCTAGTCCTAAAAAATCAGGCCAAAAATCTAGATACAAGTTCTAAATATCTTATTTTTGCCAGATCTTAGTTTGTGGCTCTGTGGGATATCTGTAACAGTTTGTGTTTGACAATTTACTTCAATCATTCCTTGTTTTACCCAAATTTCACAATTCATATCCACTCTTCAACTAGAAAGAGGGGGAAAACACATAACTAGTGAATCTAATCATAATTTCAACCATTTCCTTTTTTGGATTGTGGCTAGATCTATTAGGTTCACCCCTCTTTCAATGTAGTGGTCCCCAAGGAAAAATTAGTGGTCTTACTATCCTTATTAGTGAAACCCTAGTTTTTCCAATGATTACACCAATGTTTTAGAAAATCATTCAATATTTGTAGTTGAAAAGATAAACAAAAATGGGAGTAGGCATGGCACCATTTTCCCTTATAATGCAAAGTACTAGAAGGTGTCCTTTTGCATGAACATATATAATTTTGTCTTACACGATAGACACAATGGTATAAATCATTTAATCTTAAATGGTATGGACATTCCTTTGCACAAGTCTTGCTTTGTTCATTTATTGCGCCCCAAATTTGTGTAGCTGATAATATTTTAAAATTCATTTCTCATGCAATGAAAATGTTACTATAACATCATAAATTGCACCCCATGCAATCTCACATGGCATAGGCCTTCATTTTAGCCAAATTAAAGACAATGATCAAATCTTTTTTTTCCAACCTTGCCACTTGTCACATCTATTTTCTAGACCATTTGTTTGGATTATGCATGGATATGTGTGTGCCACAAATATGTCTACATGCCGCACACTCGGCCCACGAATATTTGCAATTGTAGGTGGTTGTTAGGATGTTACACTTTTTTATTTTGGTAGTGCAATGCCCCTCTAAGCTCGCATTTTTGTTGAGACTACTTCCAATTCCATAAAACTATCTTTTTGGGCTTCATTTCCTCTCCCTTGCTTATTTGTTTCACTTTCTTTGACATTTTGTGAAGCTCTCTTACATTTTCTACACCATTTTCACATCATACATTTTCTACACTATTTTCACATCATACCTGTCCATTGCCTGAACTGCCATTGTTGTTTATTGAAGCTCTATTGACTTGGAGACTATAGCCTTCTTGATTTCAACAAGTTTCTATGCTTCTAGATCTTGAAAGGATGGTAACTCTTTAGGTTATTTGATTAGTTGTTTCATTTTCTTTAATCTAGCATATCATTCTTTATATTTTTCTTTCTTTGTATCCATTATCAATTTTATCACAATCTTGTCTCTAGGTTGTTTGTGGAGGTGGAATCACCAAAATGGGGGTTTGACTGTGACAAACCTCTAAATACAACCACACACAACATTTTCTCTTGGCTTCTTATGTGCAAGTTTCAGTGAGAAAAGTTATGATATTTCCTAGAGCTTCATATTTTGGACCTAGGTGTTCTTTTGTCGATTTAATTGTCTCTATTATTTATGCATTGTTATTGTATTTACCTAACACAATGCAATATTGATTGCTTGGTGCTTCTTAATATGGATTTTTACACTCTGTTTGTATAGGACATATGTGCATTGCATTGTCATCCTAGGTGGAGAGTGTGCAGATTCGTTCAGGTGGTCCTCATAATCTGTATTTATGTCTTCTATGACCTAAACATTTTTTTTAATTAGTATACCTTAGTCATATGCAAATTTTACTTCTAGTGAGAAAACTTAGAGGTCTTATTACCCCAAAGGTTTTCTTGGAGTGGAGAGTTAGATTTTGAGTCCATGTGGGGTTTGACCACCCTTCGTAGTGGTTTGATTTTTCTCCTCTACATTTTGGTGAACACGACGTGAACTCGCCTACAAGTTTAAAACTTGTCAAATTTTTGTAAAATTTTTCAAACTTATGATGAATACAAAGAGGGGGGGGGGTGAACTAGTATACCGAAAAACACTACACTTAAACACTTAAACAATCTAAAGATAAACTGGTAAAATAGTTTAACAGATAGACCAATTATAACACATGCAAACCAAAATGCAAATAAAGCATTCACCAACAAAAGCAATACAACCATAACACAAGATATTTGACGTGGAAACCCAAATGGGAAAAACCACGGTGAGATGGAACTCACAAGTCACTATTTGCAGAATAGAAACTAGACTGATTAAGGTCAGATCAGTTAAGGTCTTACAATGTTCTTCACCAGAACAGATCCTGTTAGGAATCTCAATCTTTGTTAGGAGATAAGTCCGATCAAGGACTACCTTGCTAGAGGATTTTAGATCCATAGATGTGAACCACCTTGTTAGAGGATTTTACAAAAGGCTTTTGGGCCTACTCGGTTAAGGGCTACAGACTTGTCAAAGATGTGAGTAATCAACAAGTGTTTGATCTATCTAATAGCACAGATTGCTTGGTTAGATCCTTGATAGCTGATTCTTAATGCACTCCTGCATTACTTCAGTCTTCTACACATTTATATTCTTTTCAACTCCTCAACCACCTTAAACCCTAGCAACAACATAAACCCTTTTTGCAACTTCGACTTCTTAACTAAAACCCTAGACATGATGTCCTTATAAAGGAATCTGATTTCATGTCAGTCTAATAGGATTACATTACAATTTCCTAGGTTCAATGAATCTAGACATACTCAGTAACATGACACAAGAAGCACTGCCAGTGTGTTGGCACCGTCAAACAATCGGTGGATTGGTAACTGATCACAAAATGCCGGTTGGTAACTCATCACAAAATGCCGGTTGGTAACTCATCACAGAGTATTACTGGTTCATACAAAATACCGGTTGTCAGTTTCTCAAAAATGAAGACTGGTAGAAATGTGTTATGCCACTTTAATCCCTCGTACCGCTTGAGGTCAACATGCCGCTTTAGACTGGTAAACACATTCTGCAAAACATCAATAGTCTAAAGACTATAATACAACATACCAGTTGGAACAAATACCGGTTGTGCTCTAACTCATACATATAAAGAGGATCTTAATGCAAGTGTGTGTCCATCAATGATAATCACAACATGAACATAAAAAATGCCAACAATCTCCCCCTTTGGCATTGATGGCAACACTTAGGAAAATAAAATTTTGACATGTAAGTGTTTTACAACAAAATCATGCCATTAGCAAAATTGCTCCCCCTAAGCATATACACTATCCCTTAATCAATACAATGTATAACATTTTTGCATACAAAAACATGCCATTGAGATATCAAAGCATATAGCATATACCAAAGCATATAGCAAAATTTTAAGTACCAGATACTTCTCCCCTATACTTCTCCAAAATAGAATACTTCTCCCCCTTTGCCAACAATGACAAAGTACTGCTAACAACCCCGTTTCCATTTGGTATATAAGAATAATAAAAGTTTATGACAATAAGGAGTAGTACTTGTCAAAAATAGATTTATAGTCCTGCAAGAATTGCTTCATGGATAGAGACCAAGACTCAAGTAGGGAGGTGGCCACTTCTTTCTCTGTTTGCATCTGGGAGACCTGTTCTTCCATGACATCAACTGTGCTCATCTCTTGTGTAACTGTCAAGGCATCTAGGTTTAGATAACACTTTTGAAGAATTTGCAGACATGGAGTAAAACTAGTTGAAGCTCCTGCAAATCTCTAGACCATGTGCTGATCTCTTGCTCCATTTTGGCTGACTAGATATGAAATCGGTGAACAGTTTGCCCATAAGTTGTGAAGGAATCATAAGGTGGCTTGAATGTGCTCAAGTAAGACTGTAAGTCTGTTTGAAGCTTTTGCTTCTGAGCTAGCACATCATCATAGAACAGATGGGGTTGGCAGATTTTGCTAAGTAGCAGATTTTCTTCATCCAAAGCGTCCCTTATATCCTTTTGGTCTTTCTGCAATTCAAACCAAAGCTCATTCAACTTCTTTACCAGAGCAATGTTAAGAGCTTTTTGATGCTCTTTCTTGACATTTGCCTCAGTTGCTTCTTCCAGGCTTTGCACCTGATCATTCACTACTATGCATAGTAGCTTAAGTTTTGCTAGTGATGATTCAGTGTTGGGAAGATTTGTACTGGGTATCAAACTGGTAAGTGTGTCCACAACCGCTTGAATTATATCCTGCTCCTTCTTCCTTCAAATGATTTCAAGGCACTCTTGAGCAACCTTGATGCTTTGCATTAGCTCCGATTCACTTGCAGACTGGAGATCTATAGGACTGGAGAGGTCAACCGGTTTGGCTTGACTCCTGGTTGCCTTCGGAGTCTCCATCTGGGTGCTCTTCATCGCTTCTCTTGCCTTGTCCTCTTCCTCTTTCTTCTTCTCCGCTTCTCTCCTCTTTTCTGCTTCCTTGTCCTCCTCAGCCTTTTTCTTTTCTGCTTCCTTCTTCTTCTTCTGTTCCTTATCTTCTTCTTCTTTCTTTTTCTTTTCATCTTCTTGCTTCTTTTTCTCCTCTTCATCCTTCTTTTGCTTCTCCTCTTCATCTTTCTTCTTCTTCTCCTCTTCATCTTTCTTCTTCTTTTCCTCTTCATCCTTTTTCTTCTTCTCTTCTTCTTCCTTTTTCCGCTTCTCTTCTTCATCCTTCTTCCGCTTCTCTTCTTCATCCTTCTTCATCTTCTCTTCTTCTTCCTTTTTCCTCTTCTCTTCTTCATCCTTCTTCTGCTTCTCTTCTTCATCCTTCTTCCTCTTCTCTTCTTCTTCCTTTTTCCTCTACTTGACCTCTTTCTTTGCTCCTTCCTGACTATCCTCAACTTTCTTCTCCTGTTTAGCCTGTTGCTCTTGACCTGTTGCCTCAGATGGTATCTCCTGGGTAGCATCTTCTCCATCCAGGGCATCGACATCAATAGTGTCGACCGGTTCATCAACCAGATTTCCTTCAACATCAAATTCTTCATCCGGTTTGGATATAATTGGCTCTTTCTCAGCTTGCCGGTTGGCTTCAGCCAATCGATGCATCTTCAACGCATCTAAGGCATGAGTGTGTGTATCCTTGAGCACTTCCTTATCTTTTCCTTCCAGTAACATGAGTCTTCTTCTTCTCATGAAGAAAAGACCTTTGTACTTGTTCATTACATCGAACAATTCCAAATTTGATACATCAGGAAAGTGTTCAGCAAAAACTTTTTCTCTTATTTCCTGTTCTTGCTCAATGGCAATGCGCCATTTATTGTCTAAGGACTTATACAAAGAATCCGATGTTTCAGATCTAATTTCTGAAGGGGACCGGTCATTAATACATAAATATTGAATTATTTCTTTTTCCACCACCTCCTTTTCATCATCATTAAAGTCATCAAAATAATCAATTAAATCATTCAATACTTTTCTCCTAATGTTTTTGATAGTTCTTTGACAATGTGTCAAAGGTTTGTAGGAGGAGATATCTATATTTATCGGTGCTAAAGATGCCGGTTCATTCTTTGTCTTCTTTCTTGTCTGTCTCACCTTCTTGGGCTGCTCCTCAGACACAGTTTCTTCTGAGTCCGGAGAGGTGTTCCTTGTCTTCCTCTTTCTCTCAAACACTTTTGCCAGTGCAGCTTCCGGTTTCTTTTTGGCTGGTGACCGCTTGGTCACTTTTGGAGTTGCAGTAGTAACCGGTGCGGATGCTGCAAGCGTTGCCTTTGCCTTCTTCTTTGCCGATTCTTTCTCTTTCACTGCTAGTGGTTCCTCAGCCGGTGCCATCCTCTCTAGGTAGGTGCCAGTTCTCTTCACCTTAGGATCAAGCAGTGAGGCAATAAGGGTAGAGGCATACCCTTCTAGCATGTTGTACATCACCTCATAGCCCATTGGCTCCACTTCTTCCATTCTAGGCTCAACATCCTCCATTATACATTTGTCTACTTGGATGGTGAAGCAGATATCGTCTTCATATTTCTTGACGATGTCTCTTGATATCCTCACTCTTTGGCTCATCTTCCTTCTGAACTCATCAAAATACTTGTTTAGAATATCAGGGTAACCGGTTCCAAGTGCTTCAATGCTTTCCTTTATTTGCTTGGTTACCAATTGGTCATCAGACCATTGAACGTCTCCTACTCCTAGGAAGTATCCTTGAAAGTAGAAGAACAACCCAACCAATAGTTGTCCAAACTTGAACCTCAGTGCATTATCTTGTTTGATTGATTTCAGGTTCAATAGGAGTTGCCTCTGCATACCGATGCATAGATCAAATGATGCATCCTCCTTTATCATTCGGTAAGTGGCATTTACCGCTGCAGCAGATACATAATTGATTCTGCTAGTTGAGAACGTTCGGTAGCCCATCACCATGCAGACATACTTAACTAGATCATCCTTGATTGAATTTACAGTCATGCCCCGTGAGTCACTCACTGAACCGGTGAGCTTGGACATCTCAGTTTTGCTGACTGTCCTTAGGGCTGGTACTTCCCCTGTATTGCAGAAACCGGTGACTGCATGAATAGCCTACAACATGATATCATGCGTCCTCTCCAGGTACATTTTGTCACCATGGAATCTGCTCAAAATTATCCTTATGTGATCCTCTGTAAAGTCTTCCAAGAAGTATACATTATTATGGAGTTTCTTCTTCTCCAAGATACTATATTCCGGTTTGATTTTCTTATCCTTTCCACAAAACAGACCTAGTTGGGAGTGGATGGCTAGAGACCCTAGGTCTTCAATCTTGCAATCTATGTAGTTAGAAATTCCCTCTTCTACTATCACTCTAGTCAGAACTTGTGATAGGGCATTATACTTTGACTTCCGTTGAATGAAACTTTCAGACTCAATAGATGCACTAGAACTGGTATGAGATGCGGATGCCATTGTAGAAATTTTAAGAACTCGAGAAATACCTTTTAAAACACGCGAATTTAGGGCTTTCTGATTCTCCTTCACTCCTCACTTTATCGGTAGCTGAATCACCACTTTATGTTCTCTACTTGACCATTTTCTATTTGAATTTGAATCTCCTTCGTGGTTTCTCAATTTCTCCAAATCTTTTCTCAAATCGCCTTTTCGTCGCTCTGCTCTTTGAAAAAATTTTCTTCGCTTGAAAACTGATAGTGAGAAATGATTTCAAAAATGCTTTTAAACATAGTCCTCACCTACCGTCATTAATGCTCCTCCATTAGGGCATAAACCCTAATTTGCCTTTTTGCTATTTTCGATCTTCTGCCAAGTGATAGGTATCATATATCGATTAAGGTCTTTTGCCGGTATAAACCAGGGGTTCGAAAACATTTTGCCGTTTTCTCCCCCTAAGCCTTTTGAAGCTTAGTTTGCCGGTTCTGATATTTCCACACTAGGTGCAGAAACCAGTTCCTCTTCCAACACTACTGGTTTCCTCTTCCAGGTTTTGTTCATGTCCTCTTGAACTGTTTCAACATCAATTCCTCCTTCCGGAGTGACCGGTATATCATCAAATATACTCTTTCTGCTTCTACAAAATCTTGCAATGTGACCCGGTTTGTTGCAATGATAGCAAACCAATCCAGGTGCTCTCCAAGGTCCATTGTTTATGTTTCCATTCTTCCTTCTACATGTTGCAGCAGTGTGACCATGACCATGATAGATCATACAATTTGCTCTCCATCCGGTTGCCGCTTGATAGCCACTGCTTCTTGGCTGATGATTGAAGACATTAAACCGGTTGTGATTCCGGTTCACAAAAGGTTCAGGACCAACTCCTTGGGTCCTCTGAGGATATCTTCCAATGTCATTCATGACAGAGCTACATTCAAATGCTCTATGCCCATACTTGTTGCATGCATAACAATGACCATTGAACTTATTGGATCTAGGTGCATTGTTAATAAAGTAAGGAAAATTATTGTAGGCTTTTCTCCTACATACATTGGTAGTGTGTCCTTCTTTAAGACAGCTAAAGCAAACATGTTTGAATTTTTGCTTACCTTTTCCTTTGAATGCCGGTTGCTTTTTTGATGCTTCAGCATTTGTTCTTGAGGATTCTCCTTCCTCATGTCCAGAGAAACCAAGTCCATTGGTATTCTTTACCGGTCTAGCCGACTCAAGCTTTTTCTCTAGCTTGATAGTACTTTTTCTGAACTTAGGAAGTATTTCCTTTGACTCAGAGAGTTCTTTGGAAATAGCAGCATTTGTTTCCAACAGATTTTCATTCTCAGAGATGGCAGTGTTCATTTCTCCTTGCATGTCTTCCCTTTCCACCTTGCTTGCATGGAGTTGAGCATTTAGGGCACTCATCTCTTGTTTCATCTTGGAGATCTCACAATCTCTTTCTTTCACTAGGTCTTCAGTTTTTCTCCCGTTCTCAAGCTCTTGACACATCCAGATAGTTAGTCCTTCCAACTCCTTTCTCAGGTTGGAGTTTGATTCATTCAGGTTATTTACTTATGCAATTAGGACTTCCATGTCTGCTTCATCTGCAGAACTCTTTTTAGATAGCTCCATCAACTTTTCTGCATGTTCTCTCCTTTTTTCTTGAGATGCTTTGTATTTGACCATATGATCATCATAGGCTTGCTCAGACTGAGTGAGCCGTTGAGTAAGTTCCCTCAAGGTGTACTCCCCCATATCTCTTTCTAGGTGGTTAAACTTATAGAAAGGTAGGCTCTGATACCAATTGATGAATACTAAGAGGGGGGGGGTGAATTAGTATACCGAAAAACACTGCACTTAAACACTTAAACAATCTAAAGATAAACCAGTAAAACAGTTTAACAAACAGACCAATTATCACACATGCAAACCAAAATGCAAATAAAGCATTCACCAACAAAAGCAATACAACCATAACACAAGATATTTGACGTGGAAACACAAATGGGAAAAACCACGGTGAGATGGAACTCACAAGTCACTATCTACAAAATAGAAACCAGACCGGTTAAGGTCTTACAATGTTCTTCACTAGAACAGATCCTGTTAGGAATCTCAATCTCTGTTAGGAGATAAGTCCGATCAAGGACTACCTTGCTAGAGGATTTTAGATCCACAGATGTGAACCACCTTGTTAGAGGATTTTACAAAAGGCTTTTGGGCCTACCCGGTTAAGGGCTATAGACTTGTCAAATATGTGAGTAATCAACAAGTGTTTGATCTATCTAATAGCACAGACTGCTCAGTTAGATCCTTGATAGCTCGTTCTTAATGCACTCCTGCATTACTTCAGTCTTCTACACATTCATATTCTTTTCAACTCCTCAACCACCTTAAACCCTAGCAACAACATAAACCTTTTTTGCAACTTCATCTTCTTAACTAAAACCCTAGACATGATGTCCTTATAAAGGAATCTGATTTCATGTCGGTCCAATAGGATTACATCACAATTTCCTAGGTTCAATGAATCTAGACATACTCAGTAACATGACACAAGAAGCACCGCCAGTGTGTCGACACTGTCAAACAATCGGTGGATTGGTAACTCGTCACAAAATGCCAGTTGGTAACTCATCACAGAGTATTACCGGTTCATACAAAATACTGGTTGCCAGTTTGTCAAAAATGAAGACTGGTAGAAATGTGTTATGCCACTTTAATCCCTCGTACCACTTGAGGTCAACATACTGCTTTAGACCGATAAACACATTCTGCAAAACATCAATATTCTAAAGACTATAATACAACATACCTACAACATACCGGTTGGAACAAATACCGGTTGTGCTCTAACTCATACATATAAAGATGATCTTAATGCAAGTGTGTGTCCATCAATGATAATCACAACATGAACATAAAAAATGCCAACAACTTAAAACAACAAAATTTTGTCTTCCTTTTTCTTACCCACTCTTGAAATTACTTGAGTGTTCTTGATGTAGGAGCATCCCAAGAAAACTAAAAATCTGCATCACCAAATTGATAGATATGGTAGACTAGAAAGTTGAAGAGACAAAGACAACCACAATCTCTCTTGGATTGTGAAGAGACTTATTTTATTTATTTTTAAATATAAGACTTGTTGCATTGGAGAAATATAAAAAGAGCTTTAGGGGCGCTAAATACAGAGAGAAATATGAGAGGTTTCAAAACAACAAAATAAAGAAAAGAAATGAGGAGGTGTGGAAAGGAAGGTGAACACCAACAAATGGATGAGGCTTTTGAAGATATAAAAAAAATCAAATTCTTTTAAAAAGAAAGGGCATCACCAAACAGAGGAGAGAGCATCCAGTAGAGTTTAGAGAGACAAAGTAGATGAAAGAATGTAGAGTGAATAGAAGAGGATGCATAGAAGAAATCATGGGAAAGACCATATCTAAAAGTTAGATAAATTTGTAGATATAAGTCAAGGTGCAACACATGAAAAAGGCCAAGCACCACAAATGTAGAATAGAGAAATAGAGTGGGCATTATGAAGGAGCATAGAGGTTTTTGTGTAGTAGAAAAAGAGAGCTTAGGATGTAGAAACAATATTTCCCATCATGTTATCAATTGATAAAAAACAAGATAGAGGCATAAGAAAGGTGTTGGTAGATAAAAGACAAAAACATACATTTTGAAGGGATTGTGTGTAGCAAATAATGAATGAATGGAAAGTACACTGAGAACAAACTCGAACAAAGCAACTAAGAATAGAGGTATCCAAATGGTGACAAGTGCAAATAAGAGAGGAAAATGAAAAAAAAATTGAGAAGTTTGAAATTAGAGAAATTGGTAAGGTGTAGAGATCGTGAGTTTAATGTGGAGCACAAGAAAATAAATTCAAATTATAGGTGCATCTGTATCTTGGTGTTTGACTAGTTAAATCATAAAGAACAAATGTATTAGTTGTTTGTGAGAGTTTTTATTTATTTGTTTCTTGACTTTGGATTTGTGCAGACATGGTAATGTTTGGAATTTTGTTTTGTTTTGTTCTCAAAAGGTGAATAAGGTATTTGTGATTTGAACTGGATTAATGTGAAATAAAATCTAAGAGTAGTAATTATGTCGATTCGCAACAACTCAAAATTAATTTTCCTGCAAGAATGGAGAAGACAAGTGAAGCTAGAAAAGATAAAGTGAAACATCCCCAAAACCCGTAAATTGCAGAGATGTGTGTGTGAGTTGTTATCCTCTGGCGAGGGTTGAGGCTAGGTAGAATGTGCACAAGAGAGGTGTATCTTCTAGAAACTTATTGTTGGGTAGAGGATAAACAACATCAAATTGTTGCAGGGAGGACATTATTGTAGGGAGGACTTATGATTGTAGAGGGATGAGTGAGCCTATGACTAAAAGACTTGATGAGTTTAAAAAAAAGGATGAGTTGGGTCATGTAGAGACTCGTAATAATCTCATTTTGATAAAATTATTAGGAAGAACAAGAAAACAAATCCAAGCTATATTAGACGTATTGGAAAGGAAGATTGAAGTAGAAGAAATAAAATTGGAAGAGAAGTTTGAGAAGAAGAAAAGCCACTTGAAAGAAGATAGTTGTAGCTTGTTGGTAGAAGGAACATTGAAGGAGAATAATGTGAAGGCAGCCCACAAAATTGTAGATAGCACAAGAGTGTAGATAACACTAGTAAGGAAGACATCTTCATGTTGGAAGATGAAGACAAAAGTATTGTAGTAGAGTGTCAAGTAGATGGCACTAAAGAGGAATAAAGTGTTGCAATTGTTGAGACAGTAAAGAAGAATGAGAGCTCAAAGATTTGTGCAGGTCTCGTGTCTAACAAAGAGCCTGATGAAGATGAAGCATGACTTGAAGAAGTGAGTGAAAAATTGAGCAGTGATGAAAATATAATAGAGATGGAATTTGAGTCCTAAATTTGACAAGTAGATTGATGAAGATAAGGACCGTCTCTTATTGAAAGAGGAGATGGAAAGAATAAAATAAATTGCTAGAAGAAAATTTACTAGAGAAACTTGAGCAAGGACCTAAAAAACTTGTCATTGGAGGCGAGAAGACGAATGTTGTAGTGAATGAAGATGAAGAAGATGTTTAAGAAAGTGAAGAAGAAAATTTTGCGATAGAAAAGGAAGAAGAGGTAATAAATATTTTTTCTACATTTTACAATATTAATTTGCATTGGGATAAAATGATGAAGGTAGAGGATGTTGCCATAGTAGTGGTGATAGAGGTACATTTGTATGAATTGTGTGATGTAGAAGTTGAGATGGATTTGTGTGTTGAAGTGTGCAAGAAAGATGATTCTATAGTGATAGTGTGGAATACGAATGTTGCATATCTGAGTGTGGAAGTTGTAAAAGGATGTGTAGGTGAGACTTGGTGAGGTGGCCAATTTGTGGTGGGCCAAAACCCATAGAGGACAAGATGAGAAGAGTAACTCTTTGGAGGAGGAAGATGGTTCATGGTGAATATGAATCCATGAGAGGAAGGAGGAAGATAAGTGTAGAGTAGGGTTATTGGGGAAGCGTGATTATTGTTCCAACTAGGTGCTAAAAAAAGACAAAGAAGAGAAGAAAGAGGAATGGTGTCAATAATAACATTGGAGTATGCTATAGATAGTTTACTATCTAGAGGAGTAGTCCTATTACTCAACTCCACTTTTGTGAGTTATGGTCACAAAATTTTACAGAGAGATTTTGATGCAATAACATCATAAGAAAATTAAAAATCTGCATCACCAAATTCATAGATGTGACAGTCTGGGAAGTTAAAGAGACAAAGACAACCTCCATCCCTCTTGGAGTGTAAAAAAAACCCTTTTTATTTATTTTTAAAGATAATATTTTTGTGTCAAAGAAATAAAAGAAATATCTTTAGGGGTGCTGAATATAGAGAGAAAGATGAAAGGTTTAAAAACTATGAAATCGAGAAAATGAATGAGGAGATGTGGAAAGGAAGGTGAATGCCAACAAGTTGATGAGGCTTTTGAAGTTATAAAAAAAATCAAATTCCTTTAAAAAGAAAGGGCATTGTCAAATAGAGGAAAGGGAACCTAGTAGAGTTTAGAGAGATAGAGCAAATGAAAGAATGAAGAGAGAATATAAGAGGGAGCATATAAGAAAGCATGGGAAAGCCTATACATAAAGTTTGATAAATTTGTAGATTTAAGTTAAGGTGTAGAGCATGAAAAATACCAAGCACCACAAATACATAATAGAGAAATAGAGTGTGAATGTTGAAGGAGCATAGAGGTTTTTGCTAGAGCAAAAGAGCTTGAAATGCAAAAACAAGATTTCCCATCATGTTGAGAGAAAAATAAGATAGAGGCATAAGAAATGTTGTTAAAGGTGTTGGTAGATAATTGATAGAAACATACATTTTGAAGAGAATGTGTGCAAAAAATAATGAATGGGGAGTGCACTAAGAACATATTCAAATAGAGCATCTAAGAATAGAGGCATCCAAATTGTAACATGTGCATATAAGAGAGGTAAATAAAAAGGAAATTGAAAAGTTTGAAATTAGAGAAATTGGTGAGGTGTAGAGATCGGGAATATAATGAGGAGCACAAGAAAATAAATTCAAATCATAGGTGCATTTGTAGTTTGGTGTTTGATTGGCGAATTTATAAAGAAAAGAGGTATTAGTTAGTTGTGAGGGTTTTTATTTATTATCCATTTGCATTAAAGATCTGCAAGCCCACTAGCCTTCTTGTGATAGGGAGTCAACACACCCCCTTACCTTGTACTTCATTTTGATTCAAGAGGAGGGAGAAACAACCACCAAATTCTTCTAGAGATATTCAAAAGTATCCTTGGGAAGAGGTTTCATAAGAATATCTACAATTTGTTCCTTACTTTCAACATACTCCAATTTCACCTCCTTGTCTGCAACTTTTTCTCTCAACAAATGATACTTAGTTGCAATGTATTTTGTCCTTGAGTGCATTACTAGATTATTTAAGATATTAATAGAAATTATATTATCATACATAATTGAAGTATGTTCATCAACCTTCACCTTCATCTCCTTCATATTCTACTACATCCATAAGACTTGAGTGCAACAAGAAATTGTTGCAATGTATTATGCTTTTGTGGTAGACAAGGATATTGAATCATGCTTCCTATTCAACCATGAGACTAGGTTATCACCAAGAAAGAAAGATCCTTCACTTGTACTCTTTTGGTCATCAATACATCTTGCCCACTTTGGATTAATATATGCAATCAAACTGAAATTCTCATTCTAAGGGTACTATAATCCAAAGTCCATTGTATCTTTTAGGTACCAAAAAATCCTCTTCACAATTTTGACATGAGTCTCCTTTGGTGTTGCTTGAAATATTGCTACCATTCCAATTTCCTACATGATATTCGATTTGGATGTAGTCATATATAACAAACTCCCAATCATCTTCCATCTTAAACTTGTTCAACATCTCCTTTATATGCTTGGCCTGAGAAATGAATGCACACTTGTGTAATTGAGAAATTTGTAAACCAAGAAAGAAAGATAACTCACCAAGAATTGACATCTCAAATCATTTTTGCATATCATTATCGAATTATTTACCACAGTATCACTACTTCCTCTAAAGATAATATCATCAACATAAACCACAACTATTAGTAAATGATCATTATCGGTTTTTATATGTAGGTCATTGTCAGCACAACCTCTTTGGAACCCTTGTTGCTTCAAGTATTTGTCTAGCATGGAATACCAAACCCTTGGAGCTTACTTGGGTCCATATAAATCCTTCTTTAATATGCATACAAAATTTGGTCTATCTAAGAACTGAAATCCCTTTGGCTATTCAATATTAACTTCCTCTTCTAGTTCCCCATTTAGAAAAGCAAAATTCATATCCTTTTGATAAATTGCAAAATTCTTAAATGATGATAGAGACAAAAACATTACGATAGATTCCAGACTTTCTACCAGAGAAAATGTCTCTCCAACTTCTACACCTTCAACTTGAGCATACCCCTTGCATACTAATCTAACTTTGCTTTGGATCACTTTTCCTTCTTCATTCAACTTGTTCTAGAAAACCCACCTTGTGCCTATCACATTTTTGTACTTAGGTCTTGGTACTATCTCCCATGTCTCATTCTTCTTGGTCAAATATAATTATTCTTCCATACCATCTTTCCAACTTTTTTCTTAGCTTTCTTCCACATAACTATTAGGTTCAATATTTGATAACAGTGAAAAATGTACTTTCTCACTTAATTTTTGAGATTTTATAATTCTAGTTTGAACACCAAAATATTTGTCTCCTATGATCTATTCCTTAGAATGATTCTTTTGTACATACCTTGTTGGAGTCTTCTCACTTGTTATTTCTAATTCATTTCCTAGGTCTTCACCACTTTTATGACGTGAGTCAATCTTGACATCTTCTTCTAGAGCTTCACTTGGCAATACCAACTCATCAATACTTACAATTGCACTTTCCACTAATTTCTTCAATCTCTTGTTGTAACATCTATATTCTTTGATAGTCATTGAGTAACCAAGAAAAATACCTTCATCTAGTCTAGAATCAAACATACACAAATTTTCCTCATCTCTTTTGATATAGAATTTACTCTCAAATATTTTAAAGAGCCTTACTGATGTTCATATCCCATTCCATAGTTCATATAGTTTCTTTATTGTCGCACAATATTCTTCATATTTATCAAAGGTGAATTCTCCACCTCTATCTAATCTTAAGCATTTGATTGTTCTATTGGTTTCATTTTTAAATAGTGCCTTAAAATATTTAAACTTAAAAGCATCTGATTTCTTTTTCAGAAAACCAATCCAAGACATTGTAGCATCAATAAGCATAATGAAATACCTATCACCTTGCAGACTCTTTTTTCTCATAGGACCACATAAATCAACATGAATCAAATCCAATGGCTTTGCAGTACAATACTCCTTAGTGGGGAACCCGGTCTTTGTATTTTTTCCTTCATGAAATGGTTTACAACTTGTAGATGGAGGATTATTTATCTTGGGCATGCCTCTTACCATACCTTTTGAGACATTTCTCACTAGATCATCAAAATTGATATTTCCCATTCTTCTATGCCAAAACCAAATTTATTCTCTCATAATGACAAAACAGTTTTGTCCATTTACCTCACTCAAATGATATACATCACTGTTAGTTTCACTTCCTTCCATAATCAATTCTCAAGTATCCTTCTTTTTTATTTCACATCCTTTCAAATTAAAAGACAAAATGTATCCACTATCACAAATTTGACTGAAACTTAGGAGATTATGTTTCAAACCTTCTACATATAAGACATTGTGGGTCTTTATCTTTCCACCATCCAGACTCAATATACCCTATCTGGAAATTTGGACAACAGAGTTATTTTTAAATGTAACATCTCCTTCATTGTACTATTTGAGGTTGATGAACTTTCTCTTGTCTTTGACCATGTGGCTTGAACATTCATTATCAATTATCCATAGATTTTTCTCATTCTAAGCATGTAGTGTAGTTTGGGCTATAAAAAAATTTCACAGTTTTGCTCCTCCAATTTTTTTTTCCAAACCTTCTCGGAATCACCTTAATGACTAGCAACATTATTTCCCTTGTATTTTGGTAAAGAATGACTCAAAAAATTGCTTCTACATTTTCTTGCAATATATCCATTGTTGTTGCAATTATGGAAAATGATGTTGAAATCAAATAATGGAGAAAATGTATTTCTATTGACAAAATTATTTCTTGTAACTAGACCTCTTTTATAATCCAATACTTAATGACCAAAAATATTGTAATTAAAACAATAACTAGAAAAGGAATAATTGAATCTGGTATTGAATTGTTGTCCTCTTGGTGCTTGTTGAACACTTTCAGATGTTGAGAGGGGGAGGAGTGGGCGGTGAATCAACATGCATTAATACTTAACCAAACTAACCATTTAGTTACCATTCATTCCAATCACCATATGTGCAGAAGTAAAGAACTGAAACACAAAAGATAAATCACATATGAACACCAAGATTCTACATGGAAAACCCAATGAGGGAAAAACCATGGTGAGAACTATCTTGCTATATGAAAATAAGTTACAAACTTTTAAGCTTAGGGCCAAGGTGGCTCACTACTCTTGATTTTGACTTGCAAGACTAAGGTGCACAACCTTAGGGTAAGATACATTGGACTTGCAAACACCGGAGATCACTCCTTTAGAGAAAGATACAATATAGGTGAATACAACGAATCAATGTAGTTGAACTATAGAAGTACGCATCCTCTGAAATGTTGATTACAATTTGTTGTTATTACACATTTGAAATTGACTTCATTATTGCTCATCTGCACTTGCAAACCTTTGCACTCACAATATACACCATACACAACTTCACATATCACATACACAACATATATCATCCTCCAAATAGATTTCATTTTTATATACCATTCACAATCAAAGAAACATCAATTAGGTTGGCCTAATTAGATGTAACATGTAGGATACAAACCATCAACCCAAAACAATCTCCAAGGAAATGAAAAAGGAATAATGAAGTGTGTGAGGGATCACACCATGTAAACACACCTTCCTATCCATCCCATATCAACTCCTACAATTTTGTATGCTACTGCACAGACCAAAACTGCACAAGTCAGCTCCAAAGGATAGAATTGTTAAAGAAAACTAACCAATCTTACTCAAAAAATGATGTAGACTATGAAGAATCTTGAGGATTCTCAACATAGCATCAATAGATATTAACATAGACAAATTACTGACCTACGCCACCAAAACATCTGAAGGTGGAGGAATGCAACACATTCCTACAAACTGTCACATTGTTATTGTACGTAAGTCAATTCTCAAACCAATATAGCTTTAACTATAGATCAAATGAGAACATAAAAATTGATATATATCAAGAATTTTCATCTAATAGTATCAAACTACAACCACAAGCAACGATGAAGAAATGCGCGATAATGGAGACCATAAAACTATATCCGTATGACAGATTGTTCATTGAAACAATCTCCTTTAGCCATCTTCAACTGTGGACCATAGAATACATCTTCAAATTTTGAAATAATTCACAAGGAAACCAAAAATACCATCTAAATCAATCTCCACATATCCTCTTGAACTCATAACCAACCTCAAATACTCCAAAATTGTCCTCTGATACTGCAATACTCTGAAACACAATTTCTCAACCTTCTAGACCAAAGTTATTATCAATGACAACAAATTAGACATCAATGCCAACACGAAATCATATTTACAACAATCTCCCCCCTTGTCATTTATGGAAACACTTGTGCCAACTCCAAACTATTATCATATTACTCCATGATGAATTCTCTCCCCCTTTGACATCAAGGACAAAGGGCATCTCCATAACAAAAACTCAATGACTGTATACAACTCCCCCTTAGGGTATGAACATAATTAAAAACCAAAACTATATTTCACCAACCCTCTACTTATCCATATATGTATGCATTGGAACAATAACTGTCTTACCGACCAAATTAAGGATTTTGCATAGCTGAGGACACAATGCCCTTGTGAACAAACTTGAGATGAGACAGAGTGGTCTTCCAATAACTTTCCACAGAGGTCAAAATGTTGTGCTGATGTTCCATTTTAAAAGAAGATCCTCTGCCTCATTGCAACTATATAAAACCTTCATTGACTAATCCAACTTTTGAGAGCCTACAAAAAGTTAAGATCCATGGTGGTGAGTTGCAAATCTGTGTCTCTCATATGACCAAATTGGGCCTTAATATTTTCCTTATGATCAGTTAGCAATTTTAACCGCATATATAGATTCTCTATATGTAGTTTACCATTTCCATTTACATCCTTCTTTAGATCTACAATACAAGACAATCGTACAATTTGTACTTCCAAAGTGTCTATTCGACCCTGAATATCTTTGGTGGATATAGGCCACTGATCATGGAAAAAATGATATATCGCCACAACATCCTTTACACTCTTGTCAAAAATTCTTATTCCTTCCCGCAACCAGCTATGTGCAATTGCACATTTATTCACTAATTCTTGTATTCTCTTTGTTTCTATCATCTTTTCAACATCATTCAAAATTTTTGCTTCAAAGTTAGAAGCATAATCCTTCAAACCATTAAGAAACACCTATAGTTGCTTCTCATCACTTAAAGTCTCATCCAACACAACCTCCAAAAGTTTCTCACAAAGAAAATTCACTGTATAATTTATCAATTATATGTTCTGCATATGTGATTTGATGTATTTCTTGCGCATAGAGTGGTGAATTATATCACCCAAATGTAACATGAGTAGAGGGACAACCTATTAAGGTCCATCTAACCTTGTGTCAAAGGTACTTGAAGTACCTCAAAGGTAACAACCAGTTCAAACTATAATTGCAACTTCAACAATTTTGATGCAGAGTCTCTGGAGGGACCGAAAGATTATCCACCGAATGTAATACTCCTTTCTTCCTCCATATTCTTCTCTTGTTCTTGCTCTTTCTCCACAACAATTTTCACCTCCTCTTATGTATTCTCAAAAATCTCTTCTACAAATATTTCCACATTCTTATCAGTCTCCATTTAATCACTCAGATTGGTTTCTATATCTCCATCATCACCTATTTGTTCATCAACTCTCTTCTTTGAATCAATTGTATTTCTACCAACACCAAGTGTACTTCCTTCCAACCTAGTTTTTGTGTTTGTCTTCTCCATAGGAGAAGATGAAGTATTCTATATCTCTTCTGTAGACTTCAACATTGCATCCTCTGTATACTTAATTATCCTATGATAATCATCATGATCACCTCCCATTATGATATTTACTCTTCCCTTCATTCTAAACCTTTTATTGAGAGCTCGCACAATGTTGGCTCTATCACCCTTTGATAAAGGACTGCACACCATATCTAAAGCTCTTGTCCTCACATTAGATTCCTTCATCAGTACATCCTTCTTTTTTTTAAGGCTTCCAACAAATAAACAATTAACTTATCCATAATATAACTCACATTCTTATAAAAAAGTAGTCAGATACTAGATAACATATTTTTCTATCTTATCTTTCTCTGTCGGAGGAGCATCCCTATATAGTTCTACGGACACCTCCAAGTTCTCATGCTGACAAATAGAACTTACAAGACTTCAAAATCAAGCAATTGATAAAATTGGAGGGGAATCAAATTTCTTCTTCTTTCATTTTGCCTTCTCTAGTTCTTTCTTCTTCACTTCCTATTCTTTGTAGGAGTCTTTGTCAAAGAGACCAAAGTTCTCTTTCTTTGACTGAGAGGCACAATATCCTCTTCTTATTCAACATCTTCTTTCTTAACTATCATCCTTGCGGACCTCTTTCTAATATATTTTTTTTCTTTTTGCATTTCCTCATCTATGTTGATACTGCCCTCACAGGGGTTCTTGAGGAATTAATATTTATCAAAGGAGAGGTAGACATTGACCTAGTTCTCCTCTGTGATTGCTTTCCAAATGCCTCATCTAATATGGGTAGATTTATCTTCTTATACAAATTATCCATTCATTTTGCATGTTCAGTCTCAGCCTTCTTCAAGATCATATTGCTCAATAAATCAGTTGCAGTCCCAAATCTTTCAACACTTTGATCCACTGGCCACTACAATAGGATCTCTATATTCTTCTCCACATAGTGCTCTAATATATCATAGGGAAACTTAGGTAGCCAAGTAGTCCTTGGCTCTATTGCCTTACTGTAGAAATGGTCCTCACTGAACAAAAAAGTAATCTCATTCCTATACTTCCAAAACAAATTGGCAGGAACCCTCTCTCTTTCTTGCATCTTTTCTTGTAAATTCTTAAACCAACCAGAATATGTAGTATAATGCATTTTTGTATCATCATTGAAACTCCTAATATGTTATTTTATTTGAACCGCTATAAGAGTTAACTTGTTCCACACTTTATTCTTATCACCTAAGAGCTCATCCATGAACATAAATGCTAGACATATGATTAAGGACCCATACTTGAATGAATATTTTCTTTTCTTTGTCCTTTCTAGATTATCTATAATTTGTAGTCACAAAAGTTAACAAAAATCAAACTTCTCTCCTTCAACTACCATCTGATAGGCAGAGCGTATAGAGGTGGTAGTGGTAGGACCCTCATGGTTCTGATGGAAGATTTTGTATGCCAAACCCTTGGTAACATAGTGGACACTCAAAGTAGTGATGTCCTCAATATTTGTAGCTCTTCCATCTGACTTAGCACTGGTAAGCTCAGACACAATATCATTCTTCACTAGCTTTAAAATAGGAAGTGTGCCAAGATGCATAGCCTTGTCAAATCCCTAATGGCATCCTTTGTGATCTTGTCTGGGCAATCTAGAAACATCGCATCTCCATGAATTCAGCTCAAGATGATTCAAATCCATTCATTCTTATAGCTAAAGTTGGGGAAATCCCTCCAAAAGTTCAACCTTAACTCCAAAATATACTTTTATTATTGTTTGAATGTCATCAGGTCATCTTCCACAAGCTTCTTTCACAAATCATTCAACTTCACATAACCAACCTCTATTAGGGGCGCATGGATGCAAGCCCTAACATCCTCTATGTACACAACATCTAGCAGCACCTTCAATAAAGTTCCTTCCTTATCTCTCTTTGTCACTACAAAAGGATAGGGTTTTCATTGTAGTCATGACTACAAAGACATATCAACAATAGTTAGTGTAGCCATCTTGATCAAACAGACTCAAATGAAAACACAAACCTTACAGAATACCTGAAAACACACTATTGATATGGTTAGCACCAAAAATATCTTTCGCACATAATAGAACTTGAATTCACTAGATCTCAAGTAATTAATATAAATTCAAGATAGCAATTTATCTATTAACTCCACCAACTTAGTATTTTGCCTTAAATGTGTTACATACAAAAAGTTGATACTTTGATACACCAGTGATCACAAATACCTTCACGGATCTCCAAAAACCTCTAGAATGTTCTAGAAATACCTTCCTAATATCTACCATGCCAAGAGAAATCCAACATGCATACAATAAGGGGTTCTTAAGAGCTTCGAAGAGTTCTCCCCCTTAGATAATGCATATTATCTAGCTTCCGGAGGAACTATCTACACCACCAATAGGTACAAATCTATCTGTTGTCTTTCCATCCACATTCTCATCAGATTTCTTCACCCATGTCTTTTTCTTCTTATTTATGGCATTAATGCCAACCTTCTTTCCTGGAAGAGAGGTCTTCTCATCCTTTCCTCTATAAAACCTAGAAATGTGTCCTAATTTTTTGCAATTGTAACTGTAGGATCTTGTTGTAGACCACTTCCATTCCTTTTAAAATTAGATTTGCACTCAACAGTCATGTGTCCATATTTGTTATATGCATAACAATATACATTGTTAGACTAATAATTTCTACCATAGATTGTATTAACATATCCATGCATCATTTTAATCCTGCATTCATTTGTCTTATGTCCAAACTTATTGCAAGAATAGCATTGACCATTAAATGGTTGAGATTTGATCTAACTTCTACATTCACTACGTCTATGTCTAAATTTATTGCATGTAAACCATTCACCATTGGAAGATAGAGAATACCTAGTTTGAGCAGGAAGAGGCTTCCTAAATTTTTTCTTGTTTTTGGACCAAACCGAAACCCTCGTTCTCTTCAATTGTCTTCTTAGATTCATCATTGACCTTTTCCTTTCCTTTGTCATTTTTGTTGTGTGTTTAAGAACATTTTGCTTTGTCAAATTTCCAAGTCATCCTTTGTCTTTAGATGGTTTCTGAGCACTTAACATCTCTTTAAGCATATCACTTCCACCTTTGAGCTTCAAGTTCATATCAATTTGATCTTTTCCCTCTTTCAAATCTCTTCTCAACATAACCACTACTTCTTCAATCTTGGTACATTCTTTGGATTTGTCATGTAGCTTTGTTTTGAAGATCACCAATGATTTGTTTCCCTTCATTGTTTTTTTTCAAATAGACATGTTCTTTTTCTTTCTTGGATCTTTTTTGATAAACTTCTAGATCAGATAGATCAACTTTTAATTCTCCTTCAAGATCTACAGCTACATCAATATCCCATTCATGTTGTTCCATAGCATCGAAATCTTTAGATTCAAACATTGTGTTCAAATCCTGGATCTACCTTAGTTGTTAGACTATTTCTTTAGGAATCTTGCACTGATAGCAATTGTTTCAAACACTTGTGGATGTTGAGAGACAAGAGGTGAATCATCATGTATTAATACTTAACCAAATTAACCATTTAGTTACCATTCATTTCAATCACCATATGTGATAAGTTAAGAACTAAAACACAAAAGAGAAATCACACATGAAAACCAAATTTTACATGGAAAACCCAATGATAGAAAAACCATGGTCAGAACTATCCCACTATAAGAAAACAACTTACAAATTTTAAGGCTCGAGGCTAAGGTAGCTCATTTCTCTTGATTTTGACTTGCAAGACTATGACACACGACCTTAGGAAAAGATACAATATAATTGCAAACACTAAAGATCACTCCTTCAGGGAAGGATACAATAGATCCGAATACAAAGAATCAAAATAGTTGAACTATGGAAGAACGCATCCTATGAAATGATGATTATAATTTATTGTTGTTACACCTAAAACTAACTTCATTACTATTCAATTACACTTGTGAACCTTCACAATCGCAACATACACCATACACAATCTCACATCTTGCATACACAACATATATCATCCTCCAAATAGATTTTGTTGAATATCCAAAATACTAAGAGGGGAGGGGTGAATCAGTATTCTTTTGAACTTATTAAAACTTCTAACTAAGAAATCACATAACATAATTAGACACAGTAAATGAAATTAACACAAAACACATAACACTGGATTTATACGTGGAAAACCCAATATGGGAAAAACGTCGAAGAGAGTGTTCTCTCAGGAATGATGCAATATGTAACCAATTACACAGTACAAGGGGTGGCTCACTACTAGTTTGGGCTCACTTCCCTAATACAAAAGGATCACTATTGGATAATGAAGTATACAAAATTTGAACAGTTAAAGTTGCATTTGATGTATGCATAGGTTACAATTCCCTTGAAGTGCACAAAACTGTCATATACATTCATTGTAATTAATCCACATAATAATACTTACATCCACAGACTTTTTCACATATACACACTGTACACAAAATAGTTGTTTTTCAACAACCATGCCTCTAACATGCAACATTGATGACAATGTATATCTGCATCAATTATTTTGATGAGTTGGCTCAACCAGAAAGGGTGAGACCGAACTATTCACACGTTACAACAACCAAAATATCTCCATGCGGTGTTGGTTTCCAATTCAAATCATAAAATGACTTGTAGAATACACTTCCAACACATTTAGATAGGACTAGATCAAAAGACACCATGAATAATCTTCTATCGTTGCGTCCAGATGGGAACAGACCCAAAACATCTTCTCGTAAGAGTAAATATCGGACCTCAACATTGCATAATAAAGAAACATCATAAAAGAATTTTCGGAATGAATCACATACATACATGCTATACCAAATCACATCCATGACATCAATGACAACAAGCCAATTGATTTCATCGTTATATACCATTCACAACCAAAGAAACATCAATTAGGTCAGCCTAATTATATGTAATGTGTAGGATACAAATAGTTGGCCCAAAACAATCTCCAAGTAAATGCAAAAGGAATAATGAGTGTGTGAGGTATCACACCATGCCAACACAACTTCCTATCCATCCCAAATCAACTCCTGCAATTCTACAGGCTACCAGACAAACCAAAACTGCACAAGTTGGCTTCAAAGGATAGAACCATTATTGCAAACCAACCAATCTTACTCAAAACATGATGTGAACTACCAAGAATCTTGTGAATTCTCAACATATCATCACCTAATATCAACATAGCCAAATTATTGAGTTGCACCACCAAATCAAATTAAGGAAGAGGAATGCAACACATTCTTGCAAATTGCCGCACTATTACTATAAAAGTTGATACTCAAATCAACACAGCTTCAATTGTAGATCAAATAAAAACATAAAAAATGAAAAATATAAAGAATGTTCATCTACCAAAATCATACTACAACTGTATGAAATGATAAAGCAATGTGCTACAATGTGGACCATAAAACTACATCCAATGTGATAGAGTATTCATTGGAATAGTCTTTCTTAACCATATTTAATTGCAGACCACATAATACATATCCAAATTTATAAAAGAATCATAAGGCAACTAGAAATACCATCTGAATCAATCTCCACACATCCGCATGAACTCATCACCAATTCTTAGATACTACAATATCGTCCTCTGATACTACAATGCTCCAAGATATAACTGGTCAACCATCCAGACCAATGTTATCATCAATGACAATAAGTTTGACATCAATGACAACAAAAACTCATATTTGAAATAGTTCTTTCCTTCCAGATCCTCTATTTCACCTTCAAACCTAAATGAATCCATTATTTATGTTCTTTCTCTCTTTAGTTGTCACAACTCATTCTATCTTTGAACTTTCAAATCCTTTCTCCTTAATACTTATTATCTTTGGCTTCATAGTTTACTTTATATTCTTGTCTCTTTGTTCTTCAACAAAACCTATGTCAATTGTATTGCAAGGTGTGAGCCCTTGGTCTCTTTGTGTTGTGTAGTGCAGTGCTTGGGTTTGTGACATGGCTTAACCACCTCTTATGGATTCTATAAGTTTAGTAGTTTTATTGAGAATTAATAGGTTGATCTTTTGGTGCAACGACAACCATACTTCTAACATGTGGTATCAAAGCCTAGGTCACAGTTTCAAATCCCCTTTCTTCTGTTGGGGGGATTTTTGCAAGATGTGTGCCCATGGTCTCCTTGTGTTGTGCAATGTAGTGCTCGAGTTTGTGACATGGCTTAACCGCCTCTTGTGGATTCTATAAGTCTAGTGGTTGTATCGATTAACAAGGTCGATCTTTTGGTGCAACAAAAATTGTACTTCTAATAGGTTTTGATAAGTGGTGATCTTTGACTTTCAATGATTTGGTCTAGCATCTCTATACTCTTCTCAAATTCATCCAATTCAACTGATTATTTTCTTTGTCAAGATATTTTCTTGATGCAACAATTTTTTCTTCAAGTTTGAACAGTCCTTGTCTTTGTTCTGCATTCTTTTTGTTAGTATTTCTTTGAAATTATTTTTGCTTCTTCTATCTTAACCTTCAACTCAATGATTGTTCTGTCTATTTTTTCCAATTTCTAAGATACTTTCTTAGAGTTCTTCACTTCCTCAAGCAAGCTTTTCTTTAGTCCCCTTATCTTAGATCAAAGTATCTCTTTTACTACATGACAATCATCTCCTTCATCATTTGTTCCCATTTTGGTATTATAATCTAGTGTCTTCAATGCCATGAATATGGCTTTCTCATCACTACCTTCAATATTTTTTCTCTTCTTCTTTGTCAAATGATCCATTGTCCTCATTCACAAAGAAACTTTTTTTATTCTTGTTAAACTTATTGTTTTTGTTGAAATGATTTTCCCCATTCTTATAATTTTCACTATAGGGGCACTTAGGTATAAAATGTCCTATTTATCCATAATTAAAATGTTTTAAAGGTATCTTACCTTTTTACTTTCTAAAACCTCTTTGTAGTTTTCTAACAAAATTTATAACTGCTGGATCTAATTCATCATCTGAATCTAACTCATCTTCCTTAGATGCTTTGAAGGTTGTCTCATTTGCAATATATTTTTCACTTTCTAATCTCATCTCAAAAGTTAGAGATCCATGTAACTCATCCATTGTTAGTTTATTCACATCCTTAACTTCTTCTCTAGCAACCACTTTTGGAAAGAACCTTGATGGTAGGAATTTGAGAACCTTTTTTTCACAATACGTGGTTCTTTCCACCCTTAGCCCAATCCTCTTATGGAGAAAACTATCTTATCAACTCAGAGAAGGTCATCCTCCTTCATCTTTAGGCCTTCAAATTGAGCTCTACAAGTTTGAATCTTTGCTTCCTTAACCTTCTCATCTCCTTCATAGATTTCATACAATTTAGTCCACATTTCTTTAGTTGTCATACATTACATTACCTTTATATACTCAGAGTTAGTCAAACAAAAACTGATAGCATGTCTAGCCTTAGAATTGTTTTCATATGCTTTCTAATCAGTTGCATCCCTTGGGGGACTATCTGGAAACACGTATTCATATATCGCTGATTTTCAAACTTCAAAGCCTAGAGCCATCAAGTAAGATTCCATCCTTCCACTCCAAAATCCATAATTTTATCCATCAAATAATGTAGCATTATTTGCAGGTGAACCTTTAGGAGTACCTGAGTGTCCCATCTTGGATCCGCCTCTAGCTATTAAGCTTTATCTAAGGAATATTTTTCTTATACCAATCGAAGGGCACACAATATACTAAGGGGGGTGAATCAGTATATGCAATTTTCACTCGTTCTTCAACATTAATTACCTTAAATAACTTCTTCAATTAATTACTATATTTGTGTATCTTGTGTTTATTAATGCTCTAGCACATAGAGTAAGTAAATCAACACACATTCACACAAAGAACACCATATATATGTGGAAACCTAGGAAGACAAAAAACACTGAGAATAGATACTTTGATCTACTATCCAAATCTAGCCTCACAAATAATGAATTAATTACATATATTGTGTGGGAATCAACCTACTCGAGACACCAATCTCCTTAATTTATTATGAGCACCAACTCATTAAAGACACCAATCTCAAATACCTAGGTTTGAGTAACAAATCAGGGGCTAGGACCTCAACACCATCAATATGGAAGACATACAATTATGACCTTCAAAATAGAACTTTCCTCTAATCCAGTTAGCATCAACATTCACTCCCTATGATCTTATTATGTTCTAAAAGTGGCACACTTGAATTAGGAAATCTCCCTTTGACTCATTCTTTAGCTCACTTGATATGAACTTGTATCGTCAAAAGTAGATTAAAACTTGACAACCACATACAACCAATGAATTTGGGACACTCATATATATATATGATTTCAAATTTACAATTACAAACATGGGTCAACCAAATACATAATTGAACAATTTACAATTCGTCCATGTGACTTTCTTCACTGAATGTGTAGTAGGCTAGGTCCTAAATTAGACCATATACAAACCAATGTGAATAATCTCATCACACGCCTCACATAATAGATTAATAAAGTCCTAAAAGATGTCCATGTGGAACCTCTAGTGCAAGCACATGCTACAAAGCATTTGCAGGTTGACCATATCAAATGTACAATGAGTTTGGCCTAAAAACTCACACACATCTCCACACAAGGAAAGTTATCATGCAGATCCTAGTAAGGGTCAATATGATCGTAAGGAACTTCCACCCTTAATTTTTGGTAGCACACACTCAAAACAATTATTGCACTATTCTAGAATACAGTTAGAGTCAATCAACAACATAACAACAAACTGGTGAAACAAACATTATCTTCCACAAACAATAATTCCAAAAATATTGGATATTGATACAACTTGTGTAGGCATACTCTCCATTCAAACCTCATGTCATAAATCTCCAACATTAACAAATATGAATCTCTTCAAGTTACCAGAGAAAACGTATTGATAGGGTAACTGCAACCAGCTTTTTGGATCAAACTACCATCACTATGTCTCAACCAATTTGTTAGTTGTATCAATCAATGGGACTACATAAGTTAGCCACAACTCAAAATATTCTGATATGACAATGACAATAACACAATTTTTCATCAGTCTGAATATTTCAAGAGTAGGAAACATGTTTGCAACACAACTAACAACAACTATCCAACAATCTCCTTATGAAATAATTCCCTTTTTGACATCAATGACAAATTTTGTTCAACATAAGAATCCATTTTATGTACATTATGCTTATCATCACAATTAACCCATAAATCTTTAAGTCTAGATTTATGTGTAAATTATAAGCTTAATTTTAGTTATATGAGTCTTCTAGAGTCATATTTCATCTTTTTCAAAGGGTGTAAGGTAACTATACTATTTCCATTTGCACACTTTACTGCTTGCATAAGTTTAAGAAGTGTAATTTGTAATTTTTAAGGGGAACCAAATACCTCCTTTTGTGTTTATGAACCTTATACACTTCTATTTATTGATGGAAAAACTCCAATAACATAATTTTTCATTGACATTTATTGGGATTTGATATAAAATAATACAAATCTCCCTACTTAAATTTATGATAAATTGGGGAATTTAATAAATTGATTCTCCCCACATGTCAATAGTATTAGTTGCCTCCATTGACATCTACTTTTTAATACCATTCTCAATCATTAGAATAATAGAAAAATGAAGAAACATTAACTATTATAAAGTATTTTTATAGTTCCTTGAGTTTGAGTTGAGGATAATGCTCATAAACTACCATTTGCACCTGTGACACTAATACTTTCCAATCTATGAAAAATAGACTCTCTTTCAAGTGAAGAGACTAAATAGGATTTAATTAATAATTTTTTAGATAAGATCTAGATAGGATCACTTTTATCAATCATTATGAAAATTGTTTATAATTATGGTACCTCAATTGGTATACTCTTTATCCTCTATAATTTGACAACGAATTGGAAAATCCATAGGTGAAATTCCTTGTTAGTATGCTTTCATAAAAAAAACTCACTCTAATTAAGTATATTGGATATCTTAAAAATTAAAACCTCACTTTATTCAACCAATATTATTACAATGCAAATACATCAGTTGGAGCTTTTCTCATATAATTATTTGATAAAATTTATAATTACTTCAACATATTTCTCATCCATAAGAATCCCAACAATATCTTCCCTATATTTTGGAATGATTTGTAACACCATCTAGCTCATAGTTTTTTGAAATTTCCTAAAATTCTAGTTGTACTTGTAGCTTTGTAAGAGTTACGAATATGCACATGAATTCTAGAACTATGAAAAAGAAAAGTAGCATGGGTTTTAGGGTGTAATTATAATTTTACAAGATACACATGAATGCAAGAAAATAATAAAAAATTATATTTAAAGTCAAATGAATTGTTTATGCACATGTAATTGCATGAAGTTACTAAAGACCCAAAATAGGTAATTTATATGTAAACTTGAATAAAAATTTAAGCCCTAAATGAGTGCTAGAAATTTTTATCATAAAATATTATAGAAGGTGTTTCCAAATACCTAAGATATGAAATTTAAACTTATTAGGGAAGGAAGAATCTCTTAGGAAGGCATTTCATTAGGTAAGAGATATCATATAGCCTAAACTTACAATGAAACCTTTAAATGGTGGGAAATCCTTTTTGTATAGAGCTTGATATATTGTGTAGTAATTTTGGGTGATAGAGATCAGAATAAGTTGGAGAGGAACCACAAAAATTATGAGAAGAAAAATAATGCACAAGAAATTGAAAAACACAAAATAATGGATTACAAATGATCTATAGGGTCATGGTATTTTATAGTTTTAGGCACACATGAAAGTAATAAATGATGTGCTCTTTTGGTTTTTAGTATGAGATTTTTGATTTGACATGAAATTTTGCAAGCATTGCAAAAGTGAAAGAAAAGTTTGAAAGCCTAATTTTCTAACAATGTAGTGTTTTGGGGTGATGACATAACTTGGGAATCTAACTAGAGTTGTGAATGAAAGTTCTAAAACACTAGTTATGACATTTAGGTTTTTAATTTTTAGTGACAAGTTAGCAAGGTTCTAATCATGAAAGAATTTTTTTTTTAAAGGGCAAAGAAAAGTCCACATGCAAGTTTACAAAATGACAATAAAGTGACAAGAAAATCTAAAAAAATGTGAAGAAAAATTTTCTTCTTAGAATTTCAATTTCCCATCAAGTCTTAACCTTCTTAAGGCTCGTTTAGAGCTAGGACACAAGAATTTGATCACCCTCAACACATTAAAGACATACCAAAATCTAGTCTAGAAAAAATTACACAACCACGTTATGACCTATTGGTATATGTGTAGAGATTGATGACATGTTGGGATTGTATGTTGTCATTGATGTCAGTATGCTGAAATATGAAACGGTATATTGAAGTAAGCAAACTGGCAAGTGAACCAGTATATGAAAAAACTGAACCGGTATGTTTTAAGTGTGAACTGGTATATGCAAAGTTTGTATCGAGGTTTCATTTGATATGACTACTGGTTGGTAGTCTTAGCTTCAGGGTTTCTGGTTGATGCATTCCAAGTCTGTGATTCAAATGACGACATCCAGTGATGAGTTAGCATTGAAATGAAGATTAGATCATGTTACCATGTCAGCCTTGTGCACATGAAGAATCTCCTTGAGGATCTTGCATGAAGAAGATTGATTCTATCTACCTCGGGAATGTGCAAAATATTAGTAAATGGTGGAGAGCGCGTGATGGGTTATCAGTTTCCAGAAGCGTGAAGAACAAACGATGGAGGACATCTTGAGATTTGTTCAAGATTGTTCTACCTTATGTAATGTGTTTAAACGGCCAAGATTTGACCAAGTGTATTGTTAAACTAGATGCTTAAGGTTTTAGGTTTTGGCTACCGACCGAATTGTTGTCTATAAGGTTGATGATGATTTTTTATTTGAAGTTGTTGGGAAATGAATGTATGTGAGGTGATTCTTGCCAAACCAAAGGAGTCAGCAAAGATCTACAAAGTGTGATTGCAGATGTAAAGAAACTGAAGCGAATCTGCCTTGGCATTAAGTGTTGTTATCAGATCAGTGTATTACTTATTGACTTCTAACCATTTTAGCAGATGGAAAATCCCTTTACCGGGTAGGTTTAATAGGCTTTTTGTAAATCCTTTAATAGGGTGACTCAAAATCATTGAGCTCTTGAAATCCTCTTACAAGGTAACCTTTAACAGGGTTTAACCTCTAACCGGGTATTTAGCCATCCCTTAACCGGGTGATCCCTAGCAGGATCGGGTCCTAGCAGAACCAGTTGTAAAGTCTTTAACCGGACTAGGCTCCTAACAGAGTGAACTTCAGAAGAGTTCAAGAACAACTTGTGGGTATTCATCCCCATCGTGGTTTTTCCCAGTTGGGTTTCCACGTGAAAAATCAGTGTGTTATGTGTGATGCTTTTTCATGTGATGTTTTAGTGTTTTCTGTTAAGCGGTAATGCAAGCTCATCCAATGGTTATTGTATTTTTGATGTATTACTTGCTTAAGCATATGGGTGAAGTTGAGATGAGATATTAGGTTTTGAGAAGATCTAGATGTTACCGTTTATGTCTTTTACAGTCATACTATGTTTTACCGATAGTGCCTTGATTTAGATCGGTGATATTGTTTACCAGTTAGTGTGGTCTTTGCAGTTTAATTTGTTTAAGAAGTTTTTGTCCATACTGATTCACCCCCCCCCTCTTAGTATCTGTTGGGTATTTACTGTTCATCATTATTCATCAATTGGTATCAGAGCCTCCTCTAGGTCCTCTGTGTTATAATCTTAACCGCTTGAGGAAAAGATCATATTCTAATGATGAAGAGGGAAGGTCCTAAGTTCAACAAAGATAACTTTGAGATATGGAAGGATAGAATGAAGATCTACATTAAAAGCATGGGTTCTCAACACTGGAACTATGTTGAGAATACTTATGTTGTCCCTACCGGTACTCTCACCGATGATCAAAAAGAGAAATTCAGGAGAATGGGCAAGTCATGGAAGCTCTTATCAGTAGTCTATCTGATATTGAGTTTATACATGTTTAGGATAAAGACAATCCCAAAGATGTATGGGATACTCTAGAGTCTATCTATGGTGGTGATGAGCCTGTGAAGCAAGCTAAGGAAGAGAGCCTTAGGGGAAAATTTGAAGACATGCAGATGGTTGAAGGAGAGACCATTCAACAATATGGGATAAAAATTAAAACTGTTGTTGGAGACATCAAGAGTGTAGGAGGTACAATGGATGATTCCACCATTGTTAGGAAAGTTTTGAGATCCTTATTACTGGTCTATGCAATAATGGTTGCCGCTATTCAGGAGTTGAGATCTATTGACAAGACAAAGGTATCCCTTGACTCCATCATTGCTAAGTTGACTGCATATGAGCTAAACAGTTATGATGGTAGTGTTCAGAAGACTGAATCAACCTTTAGAGCATCTATTGCATTATCCAGAAAGGGAAAAGAGGTTGGTACCAGTTGTGAACCTAGATAAATCAGGGATATGGATGATGAGGAGATCCTGATGGAGTTCGAAGCTCTTCTTGCCAAGAGAATTCCTAAGGGAACTGGAAAATACAGAGGTAAGCTCCCTTTGAAATGTTTTTCTTGCAATAAGATAGGACACATTGCTGTCAACTGTCCCAATAGTGACAATAAGGACAAACCGGAGAAGTTTAAAAAGTTCAAAGGAGGGAATAGGAGAATCTGTCTTGTTGCGGTCGATGAAGGTGTCACTGATGATGAATCAGAAGATGAAGAAAGTGAAGACATAGTTTTTGTAGCCGTTAAGGAAGATGTGTCAGACAAGAAGGCTCTTGTCTCCCGCTTGGATAATTCTAATGAGTGGATTATTGATAGTGGATGTTCTCACCACATGATTGGTGACCAGAGAAATTTTCTGTCTCTAGAAGAGTATGATGGAGGTGTAGTCCGATTTGGTAATGATGCACCATGTATGGCAAAAGGCAAAGGGTCCATCTCTCTAAATAGAAAAAGCAGTACTGATAATGTGTATTGGGTAGAAGGTCTCAGGCATTACCTTTTGAGTGTTTCCTAGCAGAATGATAAAGGACTCACTCTGAAATTCAAAGATGGAGTGTGCAAAATAAAAGGAAAGAGTGGTGAACTGATGGCCACCGGTATGCAGACCAAAGGTAACTTATTTCAGTTAAATATAAATATCAATCAATGTCTAATGGCTAAGTTTGATGACACTTGGATATGGCATAGGAGAATCTGCCATGTAAATTTTGATAATATTGTGAATGATAGTAAGATCAAGGCAGTTAGAGGATTGCCTATGCTAAACAAACTGGAAAATCCTTTGTGCAGAGAATGTCAACTGAGGAAAATGTCTTCCTCAACCTTCAAAGGTAAATCTTTCATAGCAGATAATTTACTTGATCTTGTGCATACTGATTTGTGTGGTCTTATGAAAACTAGGAGTGTTCAGGGAGATAGGTACTTTATGATTCTTACTGATGATTGCTCAAGAATGATGTGGGTCACATTCTTGAAAGACAAGTCTGAAGCTTTTGGAAATTTTAAAGCCTTTAGAGCACTAGTTGAAAAGGAAAGCGGTAAGAGGATTAAATGCCTTAGAACCGACCAAGGAGGAGAGTTCACTTCTGGAGAATTCAATAAGTACTGTGAAGAGAATGACATCAAGAGGAAACTCTCTGCCCCCCATAATCCACAATAGAATGGCCTAGCAGAAAGGAACAACTGGACTGTAGTTGAAGCTACTAGAACGATGCTGATTCAAGGGAAGGTTGCTCACACTTTTTGGAGAGAAGCGGTGAGCACTGCAGTCTACACTATGAATCGGGTACTCATCAAGAAAGGTAAGGATAAAACTCCTTATGAGTATTGGACCGGTAAGACTCCAGTAGTAAGCTACTTTAGAGTGTTTGGTGGCAAGTGTTATATCAAGAGAAGTGAATACCAGAGCAAGTTTGATGCAAAATGTGATGAGGGAATATTCCTAGGGTATTCCACAAAGAGCAAAGCTCTCAAGTGTTTAAACAATAGGACTCAGAGAATTATTGAAAGTATCAATGTTGGAGTTGATGAAACCTCTGAGAAACCTAAGGAAACCAGTAGCAAGCGAGCGATAGATGAACCAGATGTAACCTTCTGGGAACCGGTTGCAAAACAACCAAGTACAAGTAACAGTGCTCCTACACCAGTAGATGATGATGAAGATGAGGATGAAGAGGAAAATCAAGAAGAATCAATTAAGATCATTCCTAGGTATGTAAAGTTGCACCATGATCCAAAGTAGGTCATAGGGGATAAGGATGCAGGAATACTTACTAGAAGAAAGGTCAGAGATAATTCTTGCATGATTTTTGAATTTGAACCCAAAACATTTAAAGAGGCACACAAAGATGAAGACTGGATTAAGGCTATGGAAGAGGAACTTGACCAGATAGAAAAGAATGGTACATGGTCTTTGGTACCCAGACCTGAGCACAAAAATGTTATTGGCACCAAATGGGTTTTTAGAAACAAGTTGAATGAAGATGGCACAATGGTAAGAAACAAAGCAAGATTGGTATGTAAGGGATATGCTCAAGAAGAAGGAGAAGACTATGGAGAAACCTTTGCTCCAATAGCTAGATTGGAAAGAGTTTTAATGCTACTTGCATATGCAACCTTCAATGGATTCAAAGTGTATCAGATGGATGTGAAATCTGCATTCCTGAATGGAATACTTGAAGAAGAAGTGTATATAGAGCAACCAGATGGGTTTGCCCTATCAGAAGACAGTGATATGGTGTGTAGGCTACATAAAACCTTGTATGGATTGAAGCAAGCACCTAGAGCATGGTATGAACGTTTACACTCCCATCTTGTGAAGATTGGATTTGAAAGAACAAGTGAAGATAGCAATATCTATCTAAAGACAGAAGGAGATTAGATTCTGATCTGTGAAGTGTTTGTTGATGACACAATTTTGGTGGAGATGACAAGATGAGCCATGCGTTTGCAGATGAAATGAAGAAGGAATTCGAGATGTCACTAATCGGAGAGATTAAGTTCTTCATTGGACTACAGATTCAATAAATGAAAGATGGTATATTTATCACTTAGTCCAAGTACGTTAAAGAGGTGTTGAAGACCTTTGGCATGGAAGACAACAAACCGGTTGGTACACCGATGATGACCGATTGTAAATTGTCAAAAGAAGATGACTCAGCATTGGTGAATGAGAAGGAATATCGGTCAATGATTGGTAAGTTGTACTATGTAGTACATAGTAGACCAGATATTGCACATGTAGTGGGCATTGCTGCACGTTTCTAGAAAAGTCCAAAAGAATCCCACTTGGTAGTAGTCAAGCGGATTCTTAGATATCTGAAGAGAACTATAGATTATGGATTGTGGTATCCATACAGTAATGATTTCAATCTCAAAGTCTTTATTGATGCCGATTGGACTAGTAATGTGGACAATCAGAAGAGCACAACCGGTGGTGCATTCTTTCTCGGCGGCAGACTAGTCTCATGGATGAGCAAAAAGCAGAGTTGTATCTCTCAGTCCACAACAGAAGCAAAATATGTAGCAGCATTTATGAATTGCACTCAGACAATTTGGATGAAGCATGTATTAAGTGGTTTCAAAGTCCCTATATCTGAACCGGTTAGTATATTTTGTGATAACACAAGTGCAATTAATATTTTCAAGAATCCGGTATTGCATGCTAGAACCAAGCACTTCGAGCTCAAGTATCATTTCTTGAGGGAGAAAGTTCAGAACAAAGAGGTTGTATTGGAACATGTTTCCAGTAAAGAGCAATTAGCATATATATTCACCAAGCCTCTTCTGAAGGCTACATTTACCTATTTAAGAGGTGAACTAGGGGTGTTGCCCCTTCAAGAGGTGAAATAAAGGTATGTGCTCCACATCAGTCAGGTATTGCATTGTCAAATCTTTTTAGGATTGATGTGTTGGAGGTTGATACTCCTCAGGGGGAGTAGCATAGTAGATCATGGATGTTTGTGCCTCCACTTTGGCATTGTTGTCAAAGGGGGAGAAGATGTGAAACAGAGAAGATATCTGCAGTATTGAAGACATATAATATGGAAGAAGATGTTGAGATATCTTTGTGTATTGCCATCAATGTCAAAGGGGGAGATTGTTGGCATATGTGTAGAGTTTGATGACATGCTGGGATTGTATGTTGTCATTGATGTCAATATGCTAAAATATGAATCGGTATATTGAAGTAAGCAAACTGGCAAGTGAACCGGTATGATGGCATGAACCGGTATATGAAAAAAGTGAACCGGTATGTTGGAGTGTGAACTGGTATATGCAAAGTTTGTATCGGGGTTTCATTTGATATGACTACCGGTTGGTAGTCTCAGCTTCAGGGTTTTTGGTTGATGCATTCCAAGTCTATGTGATTCGACCGATGACATCCTGTGATGAGTTAGCATTGAAATGAAGATTAGATCATGTTACCACATCAACCTTGTGCGCATGAAGAGTCTCCTAATAGTTATGATACTTAATATAAGTACAGATCCAATAGCCAACAAGATGAGAGGGGGGGTGAATCATACAAACTTAATCATCCATAAAAACATCAGATTCAACCTCAGTAACATATATATCAGTCATATATTCATAACTGTCAAACATGCAAACTTAAAAGCATATGAACAATATAAACCTCATAACACCAGATTTAACATGGAAACCCAAATAGGGAAAAACCACTGTGGGATTTTGGACCCACTTAGAAATATACTCTTCTAGAGTATGCTCAGTTAAAAGCAAATCCTGTTAAAGATTACAAACACATTGCTAGATGTGACCCGGTTAAGGGATTTCCCTCAGATCTGTTAGGATCTTCACTTTGTTAGAAGTGACCTTGTCAAAGGATTTCAAACACTCAATCAGAATGTCACCTTGCTAGAGGATTTACATATAAGAATGTTAAGTCCACTCGGTTAAGAGATTTTCTGTCACTTTCACAAAATAACAGTAATAAAAATCTATCTGCAACTTCACATCTAAAATGCTAAATCAGATTCTTATTTGTTCAATACAATCTAGACATAGAACTAATCTTGTCTATCTGTTGGGCTTCTATACTCTATTATTCTAACAGGTCTTCAAGCTTCTATGCTCGGTAATCACTATGTAGCATCCCTGTGCATACACTTGCTCGCATACATTGTTTATCAACAGTTTCCTATTTATAAACAATTAGGTAACCGCTTAATCTGCTTGATCACATTTCCCATGATCAATCATAGCCATCAGATCTTCAATCTTGTCCAGGTTCAATGCATCTTTCGATCTGAAAATGTTTTACCCTGCCTTGGAACTTGCATAATAGTCTTGGAACTTGTGCCAAGGTATTGCAGTTCAATCTGAGCTATAGATCTTCATGCCGACTTTCCATTGCCTTAGATTCGTTAACAAACTTCTTCCATGGCTTACCAATCATTGATCCGCTCCAACTCATTAGCTTCTTTCATTAAATACCGCATGTAAACATTTAATGCTTTCTGTTATAGCTCGGTTACAATTCGGCAACAACTCGGTGAATACTAAACTTCACTCGGTAGACATTTCGCCTTCATTAAACGATAGCGATAACCTTAGGGTTTACCGACTAGGTTCCTTAGGGTTTGTCGACTAGGTTCTTTGCTTGATAACATAGTATAGTATTAACCTTTACATTTTACAACATATGTATGATGTTAAAACAATCTAAAACATCATGATCTCATCATTGTCTGACTCGGTAGTAGTTGCCCATTGAATACCTTATTCATCCCTTTATTCATCATATTCTTTCTTGTGTCTTTTACCGACTTCTTCATAATATTCATATCATACTTCTCAAGATATGGCAACATCATACTGAATTAGAAAATCAATTTCTTGACATCAATGACAAAATAATAATATCAAGATAGTAAAACATCTTTAATCAGTTATATCCATAATCATCAACAACCTTCTCAATATCCTTATTGAAATGCCAACAATCTTTCATTGTCTGTTATAATGCAATATTGCCAACATATCCTTGAGGATCTTGCATGAAGAAAATTGATTCTATCTACCTCAGGAATGTGCAAAATCTTAGTAAACGGTGGAGAGCGCGTGATGGGTTGTTAGCTTCCAGAAGCGGTGAAGAACGGACGATGGAGAACATCTTGAGATTTGTTCAAGATTGTTCTACCCTATGTAATGTGTTTAAATGGCCAAGATTGGACCGACTGTATTGTTAACCTAGATGCTTAGGGTTTTAGGTTTTGGCTACTGACCGAATTGTTGTCTATAAGGTTGATGATGATTTTTTATTTGAAGTTGTTGGCAAATGAATGTATGTGAGGTGATTCTTGCCAGACCAAAGGAGTAAGCAGAGATCTGCAGAGTGTGATTGCAGATGTAAAGAAACTGAAGCAGATCTGCTTTGGCATTAAGTGTTGTTATCATATCAGTGTATTACTTGTTGACTTCTAACCATTTCAGCAAATGGAAAATCCCTTTACTGGGTAGCTTTAACAAGCTTTTTGTAAATCCTTTAACAAGGTGACTCAAAATCACTGAGTTCTTGAAATCCTCTTACAAGGTAACCTTTAACAGGGTTTAACCTCTAACCGGGTATTTAGCCATCCCTTAACCAGGTGATCCCTAGCAGAACCAGTTGTAAAGTCTTTAACCAGACTAGGCTCCTAGCACAGTGAACTTCAGAAGAGTTCAAGAACAACTTGTGGGTATTCATCCCCATCGTGTTTTTTCCCAGTTGGATTTCCACGTGAAAAATCAGTGTGTTATGTGTGATGCTTTTTCATGTGATGTTTTAGTGTTTTTTGTTAAGCGGTAATGCAAGCTGATCCAATGGTTATTGTATTTTTTATGTATTACTTGCTTAAGCATATGGGTGAAGTTGAGATGAGATATTAGGTTTTGAGAAGATCTAGATGTTACCAATTTATGTCTTTTACAGTCATATTGTGTTTTACCGGTAGTGCCTTGATTTAGGTCAGTGATATTGTTTACCAATTAGAGTAGTCTTTGCAGTTTAAGTTGTTTAAGAAGTTTTTGTCCATACTGATTCACCCCCCCCTCTCAGTATCTGTTGGGTATTTATTGTTCATCATTATTCATCATGACCTAGAAAAAGGAAGAGACTCGTTATTGGTGAAAGGCATAAACTTCAAAAATGAAAATTTTAAATTTTCAACATAAAAGTTTACTCTAACTAGGGACAAGGACTACAAGGAAATGACATTAACTTGGAAACTTATATGTAGAATAACCCATATTTATTAGGTACAATAGAATTAGAATTTTTATTTTTTAAAAAGAATGAATACAAAGACCTTGAGAAAAAAAAAGAAGACCAAACCCAAAAACTACACAACAATAAAATCAAATTATCTATATATAGAGTAGGGAACAACCTATTCTTAATACATGGAGATTTTTAGATATTGACCACAATAGGGAGGGGAAAGATGTTTACCATCAAGATACATCAAATAATATGTTTTTTTTTCTCTATTAAAATGCATAATTTTAAATGGTTCCATCCACACAAAAAAATTGAATTTATTGTGGCTTCCTTGAAGTTATCTTCTTTGTCCCATAACAAAATGATGTCTTCAAACTTTTGAAAATCCCTCTTCCTTTCTTTTTTTAACAAATATCATTTTTTCTTGTTTAGTGTTTAACAATTCTATCCAAAACATCCTCCTTTTCTTCATACTTGCATCCTCCTTTTCTTCATCAAGTATGATTAGGAATAATATTATTTTCTTGAGGGGGTTTCTAAATTCTTGATTAGAATAGGCTTTAGGCCAAATTAAGGGTTGAAAACTCTATTGTCATAGGAAGGTCACATTTTTTCCATACACTAGCTCAAAAGGACAAAAAATAGAAGTATTATCTACAATGGTCTTCCTTAGAAACTCAAATCCTACTAAAATATTTTCTTTGCTAATTTTGCAAACTATTTAAAAGTTGTCTACTTACAAGAATGGCTGATGCCAACTTTGTAAGGTAATTTATTGCTATTAAAGCATGGGTACGATAACCATTATAGTGGGAATTCAAAGGTATAATCAAATTTAAGTCACATTGTTGAAAGCAGGCCTCAATTACCATAGTACTTATTAAAGTGCCAACACATTTCACATTTAAAACATAATTATAGTCATCTTTAAATATCCCTAGCTAATAGTAGCAAGCACAAAGAATTTTATAGGTTAGATTACTAAAGAGGAAAAAAATTCTATGCATGTCTTGTTATGAAATGATCGCAACAATTTCTTTGTTTTTTGTTTTTGTTTTTATTTGTACATCCTAGGAATGTACCATTAGCACCCCTTATAAATAATGCACTCTCCCAAATTACATGTGATGCCCTCCTAAATGGCACAAGGTTAGCAAATGATAAATAACACAAAAGACAAAAAAACCGTTAGTGTTAGTCAATCAAAATTAATCTAAAAAGGCATACCAAGAGAGACACTAAAAACATGCAAACATATTTAACTATCAAAGCAAACATGATGAGGCATCTCCAAATACCTCCTAACATGCTCTTAGTTTCTTCTCCCTTGCTCCTCTCCTCTCCAAGTTCCAAAATAGTGTAGCTCTCAGCAGCTTTTTGCACTATGGATGCTTATGGAGGATTGAGATTGTGGTATTGTGCTTCAAATATGAAATGAAAAGCTAATATCAAGCTATTGATGCTAAAATGATTTATTTTAACCAAAATGACAAGATATTAGTTAATTATGCTAGAATGCTCTCTTAAAATGCCTATAGCTTAAATGCATACAAATTTTCAGGATCTGGATTATAAAAAAATGGGCTCTATTTATAGGAAAAATGGAGCAATGGATGGTTGAGATTGAGCAATCTCAACAAGGGTCAGGATTGAATGATTTCAAATCCATGTGAGGGCTTTCAACCCAATCCCAGGATGACAAGTGTCAATGTGAGATAGGTTGAGAGGGGAGGGAATAAGTATTAAATGCTTGACATGACTTTGGGATTTAGAGTCAAGGTTGGTTGAATGAATAAACTCTTTATTCAAATAATAAAGCTTTTATCCAATGGATAAACTCTTGTGCAAATGTGAAATGGATAAATATGGTCAAAACAATAAATGTTTGGGGGGACAAATTTGAAATAACCATAAATGGTTATGTAAGAGCCATAAATGGTCATGTAAGAGCCATTAGTGGTCTTGGAAGACTTTGGGGGTTAATTTGTTGAACACATAAAGCATTAAATGCTTTTCAAAGACTTTGGAGTCTTTGAGAAGTGACTCCATTTTGTTTAGGAATGTGACAATAATTAGGGGATGGATTAGGCTAATTAGGAAGGGATTAGAAGAATCTAGAAGGGGATTAGATTTTTGCAAGTGGATTTGGTGGGTGAGGGCAAATAGGATTTTTATTAATTTAAAAATTCATTTATTTTAATAAATGTGTGCAAGTTGCATTTGTAGGAAAATGCAAGTGGGGTGGGGATAATGATTTAAATAAATGTTTTATTTAATTTATTTAAAAGAGGAATAGAGGGATTTAATTAAATAAATAAATTTTATTTATTTAATTGATTGTGAATTTGATTTAATGAATTAATTAAAATAAATTGAATAATTTATTTAATTAATAGGAGAATGTTTGGAGATGAATTAATTAAATAATTATTTAATTAACCGATGGCTAATGGATTTTTAATCAAATAAATAGCGAATATTTATTTAATTAAGCTGGACAGATTTGTGTGACTACATTTGCCCCTCTTTGAGACGGTGCGGTTTATCGCGTCGTTTCAAAGAAAGAAAAATTGGTGTGAAGAAAATGCCCCATAAAATGTAAATTTAATGGGTGGTATGCCCCCTCGAGAGATGGGCTGAATTTTTTTGAAAAATCGGGCGATCTCTCGAAAAAGAATGAAAATTGGCGAGGTGGTAGAAAAGAAGGAATTAGCCAGACGGGTGAAAAATAGAAGAAAACGGGGGAAGAATGGAGAAATGGGGGGCTCGAGAAGTTCACGGGGGAAAAATGGAGAAATGGGGGGCTCGAGAAGTTCACGGGGACCACGACGGTGAGCGGGGAGAAGTTACGGTGTCGACGAAGGGTATAAATGGGGTGAAATGGGTGAAAACAGGATCATTTGTGACCGCGACCAGTTGAAAACGAGAGCTCTGATAGGGACATTTGGAGGAGCGAGTAGCAGCCAGGATGTCGATTTCGATCACCGAGCATAGATTCGAGCGAGTGCGACGGTTCCAACGTCCAGATGACTATGGACCAGCGGTACGCAAATTCAAAAAATTAATTTTTATGCATTTTTGATAGGTTTTTAGCTGATTCCAAGTCAAGTCAGAGCAAGAGCGCTGGAACTGCTATTTTGGCGCTTTTGCTCTATGAATTAGCGCTACTGCGCCGCAATGGCGCTATTGCCCCATTGTTTGAGCGCTTTTGGCTTGTTGTAGCGCTATTGTATGCAAGTTTGAGTGCTTTTGCAGTTTTAGCGCTAGTGAGGGCTTAATTGAGCGCTATTGATGTCAAGTAGCGCTATTGCGTAGGGGTTTTAGTGCGGTTGTAGTTTTAGCGCTATGGGATAGCTGATTGAGCACTTTGGTCAGGGTTGTAGCGCTATTGTTTGGAAATTAGCGCTATTGTTTGTAAATTAGCGCTATTGTTTTAGGATAAAAAGATGCCCCAGTTTGGATGAAGGCCAATGCTCTGATGCCAATGATTGATAGATGGCGAGGTGAAGTGGGAGTTGTTTTGAACCATAGCAGCCTGATGAGACTTAAGTCATTTTGTTAGGATAAAATGCCCGTTGAAGTCTAGGTGGCCATGATTGCTTACCTGTTGAGACCCGAAGATACTTGATCAAAGTATCTGTGGATAGTCTAGGTTTAAACTTAAGAAAGTTTGAAAATAAAACAACTGATGGTGATTGATGAATGTCTATGTGCAGGAGGAGCTGCGCGTGTTGCAGTTACGTGAGCGACATCCTGCGACACAGGGGTTGCGGGATCGATTGACACAGGCAGAGATAGACTGCATTGCTGCGACAGGTCTATACGAGGTGATGCACATGCCCGTGATTCATATGAATCACGGTTTGATCACAGCACTAGCAAAGCGGTGGCACAGTGAGACGTGCACCTTCCATTTGGCATAGGGGGAGATGACCGTGACCTTGGAAGATGTGTGGCGCATCCTGTGGATTCTGATTCGAGGAGAGCTGGTCACGTACGATAGATCCTGCTGGACTGTGGCAGTGCAGAGGATTTTTGATGAGGATGTATATATTGATGATGGCTCGATCGCGTGGGAGGATATAGCGGCACTATATGAGCCTCTTCCAGCAGTTTTGGCAAGTATTGTGGGAGGTCTGTTGTGTCCAGACAGGTGGTCACATGGGTTGGCGGTGGGATGGGGGCAGGTTATCGAGATGATGATGACCGAGGGGACCTGATTTGCATGGGGGTTGTGCGTGCTGGTGCACATGTATCAAGAGCTTCACGAGGTAGTGTACCGAGGGAGGGGTTCCTTAGCAGTGGGCATGACGCTGCTACATATTTGGGCTTGGGAGCACTTACTAGTGACTCGACCAGTGAGTCTTAGATTCCGTGCGGTGGATTAGCCATACATGTTTATGTACAATAACATGATGAGTCAGCCCCACTTGGGGAAGTTAGAGTGGTGGCGGCGGGCATTGGATGACCTGGATGCAGTGATATGGCGGCCATACTTAGAGTGTGAGCCATGGGATGATGACGTAGAGGCACTGCCGTATGTCTTCATGACCCGATTCCTCATTGGGAGGACCTCATACCATGTAGAGAGACAGGTGCCCGGGAGAGTGATGAGGCAGTTCGGACGGCAGTAGGGACTGCCTAGTGGGTCTGGAGAGTATGCTCGAGTTATTCAGGAGCGGTATGCATGGGGTCCAGTGCTACCGTATGATCAAGCACTGGCAGAGTTCTGGACATTGTAAACAAGGCCATGGGACATACGATCGAGGGTTGTTGATGCAGGGGTGACAGATGAGTACACGCAGTATCGGGCGGCGCACCCGATCCCACGGATATCAGATCCAGCAGAGCCGATCCCAGCATTTGAGGATGAGAGGGGACAGAGATGGAGGAGGGCAGGAGGTCGAGGAGATGGAGGAGTAGGAGGAGGAGGAGGAGGTGGTGGAGGGGATGGAGGAGGTGGAGGAGGAGGTGGAGGAGATGGAGGAGGTGGAGGAGGAGGTGGAGGGAGAGGTGGACTGCCTCTACAGATATCACAGGGGCCATTGATACCAGGAGGAGTTCAGCTGAGTGGGAGGGGGATGGAGAGGGAGATCCTGATGGACAGAGGGGTGGGGACTACTGGAGAGGCTGGTGCAGGTGAGGCAGCTATGGATACCGAGGAGGGAGCTACTGGAGATCTGCGGGATCATGTGATAGTACGCTTGCAGACGCGGATAGAGGATTTGGAGGCGGAGGTGGCAGCTAGGGATGTGCAGCTATTTGCACGGGAGTCAGAGCTGACGGTGGTGCTGTGGGAGAGAGATACTACAGTGGAGAGATTGGCGGAGCTGCAGGAGAGAGTCTGGGTTGGAGTAGGAGCACAGGGGCCTACAGGGGAGGTTATGAGGCAGTTTGGACGGGCATAGGCGGAGATAGAGTATTGGCGGGGTTTATACGAGTAGGTGGTGCCAGTGAGTCAGCGATCTCTCAGTTATACTCAGATGTGACAGACTAGATCAGAGCGATCACAGAGGATGCAGAGCAGTGGGGGAGTGATGGGTCCTTTGAGGCGGGAGAGATTAGGAGATGCAAGAGGGAGTGGTGGTTCGATGAGGCCTCCACGGAGAGATGGAGCAGGGGGTGCAGGCACTAGTGGTGGAGCAGGTGGAGGTGTTGGGGCAGCATCGGGCCAGAGCGGCATTTGAGAGAGCATTCATGCATATATGTATTTGTATCTTTGTTTATTTTTTTGGACTGTATCTTGGATGGCTCATAGCAACCGATTTTGTAGACTTCATTGTACTCTGATATATGAGATGATATATATGAGGAGATCCCATATTTTGATGATATGCATTTGAGTTATATGGATGTTTATGCAGGATGATGAGTTATGGCTTAGATGGATGTGTGCACATGTATGCATTTGATGAGATGTTTCTTATATGCATGTTTTGATGATGATTTATGATGTTGGATACTGACATATGAATGCAGGTTTATGTATGTATGATTTGTTTGATTTTTGATGTAATGTTGTATGTATGTAATGCCATGATGATGATGTATGCTTGCATTTGATTTATGAACAGGATTTTTGGTGTTTCCTATTTTGATATAATGATGAGATGATTTATGTGATGATGTTAATGCAATGGTCGAATGAATGACGTTTATGTATGAATATGCATCTAGATGTTTTTAGATGAATGTAAGATGGATAAACAAAATGTAAAGTACAAATGTTTATATGATAATGTTTTTAATGAATGCATATGTATAATGGAGATAAAATGTTATGAACCAATGTTTTATAAACAAGTGGATTTATGATTCTAAATGCGTAAATATGATTTAAGTAAAAATGATAATGTGATGATACTATAACTAATGTTTTAATAACTACACCTTAATGCAATTAAAAAGAGGATAAATGAATGCAATGTGAATGAATCCTAAAATGAGCATAATATGATACTTAGTTAATGGATGAATGAATGCACTTTTTCACTAAATGGATAAATGAATGTATACAATAATAAATGATAAAGGATGATAAAATGATGATGGATAATCGACACTATATGAATGCCTAGTAAAGGACTTAGTATAATCAAAGACAATTTAATCCCATGAAGGAATCTAATTATTTATGATTGATGCAATGATGCAAATGTTTTAATGAAAACTAATGTTCAAAACGAACTATATGCAATGTTAAGTTTAAAAATGACATTTTAATGCAAGATGCAACTAAATGAGATGATGATATGACCATGAGGAATGCAAGGTTTTTAAGATTTTGCACGATGCATTGATGAGGTATCAGAGTACTCGGTCGTGATTGTATCCAAGACCAGCTTAATTTTCACATTTTGCATATAAAGCCTATATATGAATGAGCGAACGGATGGGTGATATGCAACGGAATGCAATATATAAACAGATGAAATGAAATGATGATCCATAGTGCTCTATTTTCATCATTGAGCTTTAAAAATGTTGGAAGAGAATACAAGCATCTTGACATAATGATTCAAGATGACCTGAGTATTCCTTTCATGGATTTTATATAGCAAGTTAATACAAATGACTTGATATAAGGGTCAAGTCGACCAGAGTATTGCTTGCGGAACAGACAAGGATTATCGCCGTTCATGCATGACTTGGATCGTCCTCCTTGATCTTAGGCTGATCATATCCTAAGACAAGTGCATACTGTACTAAGAGATAAAACCTTTATCCAATTTGGATGAGGAGGAACCAAAGAATGAGCATTGCACCTGCAAACAAACAGTATATACATAAAGAATAAAGAATAAGGATCCTTGGTAATGGTTCATGCCCATATGGTCGAGGTATATGTTGTAGTCAGCAAGTCGTAGTGATCTATGACTGCATTTTGCATAAGATCACATAGCTTAGTGAACTTCCCACGTAGACACCATTAGTACATGGCCCAGAACTTCATCGGAAATAATGCGCAAACAAAATAAAACAATGCTGAAAGCTCCTGATACAGATAAACAAATGATTGTACTCACAAATCAACCAAGTATTTGATAGCTTAACCTAATTTTCTTGTCAAAGAACACATCACTTTCGTCTTTGTTTTAGTAAGGAAGGATGCATCCTTGTTGAAGATAGTTTTGAGTGTTGATGTTGATTGTGTGGTTTGATTAGTAAGTGGTCATTTTGTGAGTATTATGTCAATGTTTGTCTTAGTATATGCACGGATGAGTATGTACAAGGTGTTGCCCTATTTTTGTGTGATTTTTGATGTTTTCCGATGTTTTTTTGGATTTTGAATTGTTTTTGAATGTTTTTGGATTTTTGCGAGATATTTTCCAATGTTTTTGGTATTTTTGATGATTGCCTGAATGAATAACTTAATGAATCATAAGACAATGTAGAATCCACTTCCATCAATAGGTTAAGGGCAATGCCCCCAATTTAGACATGACTATGAAAAAGCGGGATGCAAGATGTATGGAGTACTATCATAATTGCAGAGGAATAACAAGCCATGGTTTCAGATGGATGGATGTATGTATGAAGTAGATGTGATCGTAACAAGTCTGAAATACAATAGAGCCATAGCCTTTACGAGTGGCGCTTGTTTGCCAGGTTTTCACCATCGTACTTACCCAAGGTGCCACCGGAGTGGTTGTTCACCGTTTGGATGCATGATTTTTCTTTACTTTTTTGAATGTTTTTGTATTTTCTTCAAGACATTTTTCTGAATGTTTTTGGTATTTTCTAGTATGTAGGGGAGCCTGAGGCTCTGTACACCTTAGGTATAAAACCGTTTTAGGTGCATGTTGTTGATTGGATCTGCAAGCGATTCTCCTTCTAATGTAGCCAACTGATATGCCCCAGACCCAATTACAGCAGTGACAACGTATGGGCCCAACCAGTTTGATTCAAACTTGCCCTGATGTTCTCTGTTTGGTTGATTGTGAGGATTCTCTCGTAGAACAAGATCACCTACCTCAAATGTACGAGGTCTAACTTGGTGATTGTAGCTTCTGCTCATGCGCTGCTGATAAGCTTTGAGATGGTTGTATGCAGCTTGTCGCTTCTCATCTAGTAACTCTAAGTCCTGAAGACGGGATACTCTGTAGGCTTCGTCATCGATGAGATTGTGCAAGGAAACCCATAATGATGGTATCTCAACCTCAATAGGCAAGATAGCTTCTGCACCATAGACCAATGAATAAGGAGTTGCACCTGTAGGGGTTCGAATGCTAGTTCGATATGCCCATAACGTTGGATTCAATTGAACGTGCCAATCATGACCAGCATCATTGACTATCTTCTTGAGGATTCTCAATATGTTTTTATTAGATGCTTCGGCCTGACCATTGCCTTGTGGGTAGTAGGGAGTGGAAAAGCGGTGTTGGATATGAAATTTCTCACAAAGTTCACGGACATCCTGATTTTTGAAAGGAAGACCGTTATCTATGACGATGGACATGGGTACACCATACCGGCAGATGATGTAGTTGAGGATGAATGAAGCGATCTGCTTGCCGGTGACTTGGGTAAGTGGAACAGCTTCGATCCACTTTGTGAAATATTCGGTGGCGGTAATAATGAATTTATGGCCATTAGATGAAGATGGATGAATCTTACCCACAAGGTCAAGGCCCCATTAACAAAAAGGCCATGGTGTTGTGATTGGTTGTAGTTCCTGAGCTGGTGCATGTATCAGGTCACCATGAACTTGACATTTCTTGCACTTCCTGACAAAGTAGTAGGAATCCTTTTCCATAGATGGCCAATAGTATCCATTGCGCAAGAGTTTCTTGGCTAGTGACGGACCACTTGAATGAGTCCCACAAATTCCTTCATGGACTTCTTCCAAAGCCTTTGTTATCTCATCTTGTTCCAGACATCGAAGGAGAGTACCATCAAGACTGCGGCGGTATAAGGTTTCAGCAATAATGGTATATCGAGCAGTTTGGCGAATAAAGGTTTTACGTTGGTTATTTGATTGGTTGGGAGGAAGGGTATGATCGCGGAGATAGGTGTAGAACTCACCATACCATGGGGATTCAGAACCGACAAGGCGACATATCATCTCGGATTCAGGGATATCATAAGCGGGGATCCAAAGTTGTTCAACCAAGAACTCGTAGCGTGTTGAATTTTGTGGAAGATCTAGGAGAGATGCGATGGTAGCCATGGCGTCAGCAGCTCGATTCTGATCTCTTGGTATCTGCTCAAAAGTGATAGTAGTAAATGAGGTCTTTAGAGTGTCCACCATTTGCTTATATGGCATGAGTTTATCATCTTTGGTCTGATATTCATCTGTTGCTTGTCGAATGACCAGTTGCGAGTCGCCATATACTTGTAGTTCTTGTAATTTCCATTGTACGGCTAACCTGAGTCCTGTAATCAAGGCCTCATACTCTGCGATGCTGTTGGTACATGGAAATGTGAGCCTGTAAGACTTCAGGATGCTGTCACCTTGGGGTGTGATAAACAGAATGCCTGCCCCCGAGCCATGCCTAGTGTATGAACCATCAAAGTAAAGTTTCCATGGTTGCGTTGTTGTGATCATGAATATCTCTTCGTCTGGAAAATTGGAAATGAGAGGATGATCACCTATGAGAGGTGCATCAGCCAATTGATCCGCAATAACTTGACCTTTGATAGCTTTACGGTCCACGTACTCAATGTCAAATTCACTTAGAATCATCACCCATTTGGCCAAGCGACCTGTCAATGCTGCTTTGCTGAGTAAATACTTGAGTGGATCAATCTTTGCAATGAATTGTACCTTGTGTGTTAACAGATAGTGCCTCAATTTGGTTGCTGCTAAGATTACTGCTAGGCAAGCTTGCTCAATAGGTGTGTAATTGAGTTCATAGCCTACCAGTGTGCGAGAGATGTAGTAAACAACACACTCTTTTCCTTCCGCATTATGTTGTGCCAGTAGTACACCTAATGCTATACTTGTTGCTGAGATATAGAGTAACAATGATCTTCTTGGATCTAGTGGCATCAACAATGGTGGATTCATGACATAGTCTTTAAGCGTCTGAAATGCTTGTTGGCATCTGGCATCCCACTGAAAACGGATGTTCTTATGTAGCAGGTGTGTGAATGGGTGACATTTATTAGCCAATTGTGCAATGAATCTTCGGATGGATTGAAGTCGTCCTTGTAATGTCCTTAGCTGACTAATATTCTTTGGAGGTGGTATGTCCATGATTGCTTTAACCTTTGCTGGGTCGACCTCAATACCTTTGCTTGAGACAATGTATCCTAGAAGTTTCTCGGAGGTTACTCCAAAGACACATTTCTTTGGGTTGAGTCGAACATGTTATTGTTCCAATCTATCAAAGATTTTATCTAAGATGTGGAGATGCCCTTCTCTGGTGAGTGATTTTGCTAGTAAGTCATCAACATAATCTTCCATCATCGTATGCATCATGTCATGGAAGATGGTGGTCATTGCTCTTTGATAGGTCGCTCCGGCATTCTTGAGACCAAAAGGCATCACATTCCAACAATATGTGCCCCATGGACATGTGAAGGCTGTCTTATGTTGATCTTTTGGTGCGATCTTTATCTGATTGTATCCTGAAAAGCCATCCATGAGTGAAAGCATGGCATGTCCTGCTGTCAAATCCACTATGATGTCGATATTTGGAAGGGGGAAGTCATCCTTAGGATAGGCCTTATTCAGATCTCTGAAGTCAGTACAAATGCAGATGCCCCCTTTTGGTTTGCCGACAGGCACAATGTTGGAGATCCATTCTGCATAATCAATTGGTCTAATGAAACCAACATCTAGGAGTTTCTTGAGTTCGGTTTTGACTAGCACTGCAATCTGGGGATGCATTTTATGAAGCTTTTGCTTGATAGGTTTGGCTCCTTCTGCTACGGTAAGGTGATGCATGACTAAATCAGGATCAAGCCCAGGCATGTCTGCATACGACCATGCAAAGTTGATCTGACGCTTCTGGAAGAACTCTATAAACTTAGGTTGTTCCTCTGAAGTGAGAAGAGATGCCAGATGTATGAGATGAGGATTTTCAAGAGTCCCCACATTGTATTCTTTGGTTTCCTCAATGAGAATCATTGATTGTTCCTGTTGTGTACTATCAGGGAGAATGTCAAACCCTTCATCCTCAGGCGCCTCAGAGAGGTTTTCACCATTGGATACACTCTTTCTTTTTACTTTTGTTGGATCAAACAGTGCCACAGTGTGGTTTTCACTAGAAGATCCATGTTTTATTGTTATATTTTTGCAGCTGAAAGGTTTGGCATCCGCCCCGAAGTATGCTGCGCTATTAAGTTCAATGGTGAATCCAGCTTTGTGATCCCCGCTTGGTAGATTATCCCTTAATTCCAAAAAATCAATGATAGCCTCATCGTTCTGGAAGAGGTCAAGACATGGGGGATTTGGTTGGTTCCATTTGATGAGCTCAGGGTGGATAATGGGCATTACTTCATCGATTAGGTTAAGTGCATTAGATGTATCAGTGAGGGTTAAGATGTTATGGTGAAGGTCGTTAATGGTATTCTCCCTGTCAAAATCAGGCGTAGGATGAGACGTAGGGGCTATGGAAGATGTTTCCAGTTCAGGAACCCAAGTGGTCTTTATCTGTGCTTCTCCGTAAACAGGGATGTCTTTGCGTGGCGGAGGTGGTGATGTGTCTTCCTCATCTGAAGTGTTAAGTTGTACAGAATCAAATTCCCACTCATGTGAGTCGGTCTCTGAGTCACTTTCCAACATCCGATTACTATACCATACTGGGATGTCTTTTGAGTTAAATACTGCAGGTGTGATTGGTTGATGTACCTTTGTAGTGATCGGTGCTGTAGGAAGATTGATGGGGATCAAGGAATCTGGTATAGGGAGTATCGGTAATATTGACTTAGTTGCTTCTGCTAGAACTGCTGGTGCTATAGATGCTGCTGCGGGTTCTGACATAGTTGCTGGTACTAATGGTGCTGCTAATGGGATTACTGGTTCGATTGGTCGGATGATTGGTATTGTAGATGGTTGTGTTGGGGTTGTGAGCCTCGATGGGGCAGTTGGGATGGTGTTTGAGGCTGCTTTAATGATGAAAGGTGTCCTCTTTGCAATAGGTGGACAAAATGGTTTGTTGGGTTTTCCTTTGAATCTGAGTTTAGGAAAGATCTCTTTTTCAAAATCTAGGCATGTGTTACCTTTGGGCTTTAATTCCAGGAGCAGTGGTTCATGTCATCCTTGTTTGTAATATCCCAAAGCACTCTGACCATCATACCCCATCCTTTGCCTAATGAGGAGGCCTTTGCCATACTGATCCGTAGGAAGTTTAACTGTTGGTAGATCAGTGGTGATGGGATCTTTGTAGATCCATTCCACCGAGTCCTCATCTTGGGTTTCTTCTTCTTGACTCTTTCCAAGGATGAAAGCCGTCAAAGCACATGCAGGTGTGATTAGTGGTTGCTGGAGTAACTATTGTGGTTTACCATGGGTTTGAGGAGAAGTGGGCATTTGTCCCACACAAAAGAGTTGACTCAAGTTGTATTCTCCAGGACCTTCCTCTGCTACTTTCATTTTAAGCTTTTCTTGCTTCGGTATAGTGGTGTTTGAACTGGCAAGAGAGGCGGGACTTATATATGATGTGGAGGAAATGGCTTCTCTATTATTAGGAACAGTAATCTCTGGTTGATGACTGATATTATGGGAAAACGCAAAGGGATTTGCATCACCCAGGATTGTGATCTCTATACCGTTATGTGGGAACTTGATACACTGATGGTAGGTAGATGGAACAACTTGCATGGCATGTATCCAAGGTCTCCCTAATAATAGATTGTATGGCAAAGGAAGGTCCAGAACCTGACAAATGATGTGCTTTACCACGGGGCCCACTCGGATTGGTAGTACCATAGCTCCTTTGGATGAATGCTCTGCATCGTCATAGGCTTTGATTGTGATCTTCTTACGAGGATCCACTGATTCTACCGCATAGCCCAATGCTGTAACCAACTGTAATGTACAAATATGCAGGCCTGCTCCATTATCGATCAAGACTCGCTTGATCCTATGCTGGTTGATAAAGCCTTCAATGTGTAGCGAAGCGTTATGAGGTTGCTAGAAGGAAGAGTTGTCACTTTCGGAAAAAGTGAGACAAGGTGATGACTTTAGACTTCCAACCATTGCTTGAAATTGGTTTGTATTCAGGTTTGCAGGGACTAACGCCTCTTGGAGTGCTTGATCCAAGATAGTTTTATGAGAGGGCAATAGGCGCAATAGCTCTAAAATGGATATAAGTGCAGGTGTTTTGTCTAATTGTTCCACAAGATTGTACTGCTTTGGGATGGAGGTGGTGCCTTGTGGAGCTGCCTTTATGGTAACTTTGCCGCGACACGTAACAACATTGCAATTTGAGTTGGTATTTTTGAAGGTTATGGTTGTAACTTGTTCACTGACATCATACAGATGATTTACAGTGTAATTATACGTAGCCTGTGTATAATCAGTGGTATCAGTGCCTCGCCTGGAAGTGGAAGGACCCCTTTGATCTTGTGATGGAAGTGGATTTTTGAACATCAGATGATCATTATTGGTTGTTTTCGGGTCATGTCCTTCAATTTCAATTTCTCCTCGGTCAATAAGATCCTGAATAAGATCTTTTAATCGGTGACAATTACTTGTCTTGTGCCCTCTTCCTTGACGGAATTCACAATGTTCAGTATCTCTCCACCATGTCGGTTTGACCTGCGGCTCATAGTTTGATAGTTTAGGTAGAGTGACCAAATTTTGAGAAATGAGTTGTCGCAATACTGTTTCAATGGGTTCCCCTAAGGGAGTGTAGGTTCGTTTCTGTTTTTGCTGACGAGGTCTAGGTTCATCGTGAGATGTGATGCGACCTTGATTGGAAGGAACATTTGTGTTATTTTGAGGTGGAGGATTTTGTCCTACAAACCGAACCACAGGTTGTGCATTTTGGATAGTCCGGGCATCCACAACCCCATCGTTGATGATATTCTTGTTTTTATTCCAGAAGCTTGGTTTATCGCTATTGAAGCGTGGGCGAGGACTATCTTTTGGTTCATTAAAGATTTTGATGAGTCCTTTCTTGATGAGTGCCCTTTCATATTTCAAACCCTTGGTGATCATATCATTAAAAGAGTCTGTGTCTTTAACATCCAGGTGAAATTACATTTCTTCGTTTAAGTTGGAAATGAATATTTCCACTAGTTCTCATTCAGGTAACTGAAGAGAACGTCTGCTAGACATTTGGCGCCATCGTTGTAGGAATACTAAGAATTGTTCACCTGGTTTTTGTTTGGTGTTGCACAGATCAGCCATGGTGATGTCGCGTTCAATGTTATGAGAGTAATGAGCTAGGAACTTCTGGATGAGTTCCTCAAATGTTCTAATGCCACCTGGTAGTCGGGAAAACCATGATGTGGTTGTTCCTCCCAAGCTTTGGGGAAAAAGGCGCATTAGGTAGGTGTCTTCATATGCCACTTCGAGGCAAGCGGAATGAAATTCTCTGACATGATCGCGGGGATCCCCCTTTCCTCTATATTTTTCAAATTTGGGTGTTTCGAATCCACGTGGAAATGGTGGCATGTAAAGATTCCTATCAAAAGGATAGGGATAGATGTCATTGAGTGAGAATTGGTTAATCTTGACACCACCATGAAGTTGTTGGGTGAGATTCTCGACTTGTTGCCGCAACATCTCCATTTCATTTGGAGGAGGAGGTGGTGGGTTACCTTGAGGAATGTTATATCTTGTGGGATCTCTACCTCTTTCCTCTTCATGACGACTTTGTCTTTCTGATGCTTGTCTTAATTGGGCAAGATCAAAGTCAGAGGGGAGTTTTGCTCCTTCTTGAGCGAGTTTTAAGAAGTGCGTATCCGCATTGCTCCTGAGTATTTCATCAAACAATCTGTTAAAGAGAGGGTTATGCTAAGCCCTTTCTATTGTTGCAGGAGTAGGAGTACTTGGGTTTTCGTCATTCGCATTTCCTCCAAGTGCTTCTTGGAATTCATTGAGATTTTCCTCTTCTTCTTCTTCTATTTCTATTTCTCGTTGCCTTGATTGTGATCGGGTTTGAGCCATTTTGCTTATGAGTCTTTGTTGAAGTTGAGTGAAAATGATGATGAGTTTTTGATGAAATGAGAGATTGATGATTGGTGAATTGTGTTGCATGTAGATCTCTTTAGCACTTTTAAGGTAGATGTAATCGAAATTCCTTCTTTGAATTGCTTACTTGTTTTGATAAGATGTTGATGTGATAAGGTGTAGAGAAATCTGAGATGTGTTACAGATTTAACTACCTAGTAATGAGAGGATTCACTCATGAACTAGTTTTAACCTATGTAGATGTGTCTCTTAGGATGAGCTTATCCTAGATGAAGAAACAATCTAAAAAGTGATGTGAAGTGTTTGATTCAAGCAATATCTAAAAGAGAACTTTGGGACAAGAACCTCTTAATGTTTTGAGAGTTGGAATGGATTGATGATGAAGGGATGATGTATGAGTGAGATGATGGATGAAAATGTTTTCAACTTCAATAAAAACTTTGTGTTACAAATGGGACAAACTCTACCTCTTCCCTTTCAGGTGTTGGAGGTATTTCTCGAGCTGTGTTGTAGGTGATGCAGACGTTTGGGAAAAAGTTGGGATTAATCTTACCTCCTTGGTTTTTGTGATAACTCAGTGCTCTATTGCATAAAAGCTCTATGGTTCAATGATTCAGAATCAAATTCGTTTGTTTTGCCTTGAAGGTATAGACGCATATGATGCAAGAAAACTCTATGAGAGACACAGATTTGTCTATTGATGTAGAAGAATTCCCTTCGTTTGATCAAAGCCTTTGAGCTTAATGGTCTTCTTTTCAAGTCGATATTCTGATGACGCTTCTTCTTTCGCAAGATGTGAAGAATGGTCATAAAATTTTGATTCTTTGTTTGGACTTTGTTTTTGATGTTTTTGGTTGTATTTAAAAGATGTTGGATGAATACTTTGTTTTTGGGATTTGATCTTTTTTTTTTTTTTTTTTATGTTTCTTTGACAAGAAAACAAAGCAAGCACACAAACACAAGAATGTTGCCTAAAAGGCACAAATGAGTATGGGTCTAGATCAACCCAATCCTTGGACTTGTATATGACCCTTCCTTTAGATGTATTCTAAGGTGTATTTCCAAAGCCTGAAGTCGGCTCAATTTGCACTTGGTCTTGACTAAAACGAATACACTTCAAACACTTTTTATCCCTAAGGTCAAATGGCCAGTTGTGACAAATTTAGCCCACATCTTGATATTTCTTCGACTTTGGTACTACATACCTTATGAATCCCGCCGTGGCAGGTAAGGATGTGATATACTAAGTCTTGCACGAGTATAACAAATAGATGATCCCTATGATGGGGGAGTCACCACTTTTATCAAGCTACAAGTGACTTTTCAAAAAGCTATGTTTCTACTCAAGGAAATATGTATGGTGAGTATCTTGGGAGCAAAACCATCTATGCTCTTGCACTAAATTATATCGCAAATATCCTCAATCAATAGAACGGGTGGGCTACTACTTAAAGGTGTTTAGTCATGTTTGATGTTTTTGGACATAAGTTCATTCTGCAGTGACTCACTTAAGAGCCTTGTAACTGGTGGTGGGGCCCATTTGTCCTTTCGGCCAGTTACACTGTAGGAACAGCTATACCCAAGGCTACAGCTTTCGCTCTCACCTGATTTCTATAGCGGCTCGAAGGATTGACCGCTCGAGGTCATTCCCAATAGTATCGATCCCTTGGCAGGCCTCTCTTAAAAAGATAAAAATTTTGAGTGTTACTAACACTTTTCTCTTGCACCTAGGACCACGAAAGCCAAGGGAGAGGATAGTGTGTGTTAGAGGTAGGACCACTCGACTGACTTTTTGCACAAGCGTGTCAAACACGTAAAACACTTGTTCTTTTTAATCCCTCATTTCAAAATGTGGTCTAACTATTTGGAGATGTTGCTCCAACAACCATGGTGTTCTTTTTAACTTTCAAAGGCAATGTGTTTTGTAATCTAGAATCTGGAAATCCTAGTCCACTTAATGAATTACATGTTTGTTTGAAGTAAAATTTGTTTTGCAAAATTGAGACAAGTTGATTGTTCTTTTTATTTGCCCAGAAATTGAAGTGTGGATTGTGATTTTTAAGTTTGATGCAAGAAAGAAAATTTGTTTGTTTGATTTTAAGCACCAAAAGACAAATGATCCTAACTAGAAAGCATGAAAAAAAAAATTCTTTGTTTCAAGTTTTTAATGCACCAAAAGGAAAATTTGTGATTTTTAGGGGTGAATTTTAACCTGCACAAACCACAATTTGTTAGTAAAATCTACGTCCAAGGGGGGCTTCCACAAGCCTAAGATTTTCAATTTTTCGGTTACAAGGTGAGTTTTACAACATTTTGTTGCAATAGCGCTAGTCTGTGTTTAAACAGAAGCGTTATTTCACACAGAAGTGCTGAAAGAAGGATAAAGCCTGAGAGGCAAAAGCGCTTGAAGAGTTTTAATAGCGCCAAAAGAACATCAAAAGCACCAAAACAAAGACAACAACGCTAAAAGTTTAACAATAGCGCTATTGTATTGGCAATAGCGCTAAAATGGAAACTGTTGGTAGCGCTAGAACGTGTTCAATAGCACCGAAGCGCAACCTATGTGACAAATTCAACAATCAGACATGTTAGTTTGCAAAAAAAAATGGTATTTTTGGGTGTTCGATTCACATCAGGTTCACCAAATGATGCCCTCCTAAATGGCACAAGGTTAGCAAATGATAAATAACACAAAAGACAAAAAAACCGTTAGTGTTAGTCAATCAAAAACTAATCTAAAAAGGCATACCAAGAGAGACACTAAAAACATGCAAACATATTTAACTATCAAAACAAACATGATGAGGCATCTCCAAATACCTCCTAACATGCTCTTAGTTTCTTCTCCCTTGCTCCTCTCCTCTCCAAGTTCCAAAATAGTGTAGCTCTCAGCAGCTTTTTGCACTATGGATGCTTATGGAGGATTGAGATTGTGGTATTGTGCTTCAAATATGAAATGAAAAGCTAATATCAAGCTATTGATGCTAAAATGATTTATTTTAACCAAAATGACAAGATATTAGTTAATTATGCTAGAATGCTCTCTTAAAATGCCTATAGCTTAAATGCATACAAGTTTTCAGGATCTGGATTATGAAGAAATGGGCTCTATTTATAGAAAAAATGGAGCAATGGATGGTTGAGATTGAGCAATCTCAACAAGGGTCAGAATTGAATGATTTCAAATCCATGTGAGGGCTTTCAACCCAATCCCAGGATGACAAGTGTCAATGTGAGATAGGTTGAGAGGGGAGGGAATAAGTATTAAATGCTTGACATGACTTTGGGATTTAGAGTCAAGGTTGGTTGAATGAATAAACTCTTTATTCAAATAATAAAGCTTTTATCCAATGGATAAACTCTTGTGCAAATGTGAAATGGATAAATATGGTCAAAACAATAAATGTTTGGGGGGACAAATTTGAAATAACCATAAATGGTTATGTAAGAGCCATAAATGGTCATGTAAGAGCCATTAGTGGTCTTGGAAGACTTTGGGGGTTAATTTGTTGAACACACAAAGCATTAAATGATTTTCAAAGACTTTGGAGTCTTTGAGAAGTGACTCCATTTTGTTTAGGAATGTGACAATAATTAGGGGATGGATTAGGCTAATTAGGAGGGGATTAGAAGAATCTAGAAGGGGATTAGATTTTTGCAAGTGGATTTGGTGGGTGAGGGAAAATAGAATTTTTATTAATTTAAAAATTCATTTATTTTAATAAATGTGTGCAAGTTGCATTTGTAGGAAAATGCAAGTGGGGTGGGGATAATGATTTAAATAAATGTTTTATTTAATTTATTTAAAAGAGGAATAGAGGGATTTAATTAAATAAATAAATTTTATTTATTTAATTGATTGTGAATTTGATTTAATGAATTAATTAAAATAAATTGAATAATTTATTTAATTAATAGGAGAATGTTTGGAGATGAATTAATTAAATAATTATTTAATTAACCGATGGCTAATGGATTTTTAATCAAATAAATAGCGAATATTTATTTAATTAAGCTGGACAGATTTGTGTGACTACAACATGTTTCAAAACTCTCAACTTAATTGTTCATTTTCACTTGGTCATTAGGTCAAGAGTACTTTCTCTATAATGAAGGGATTATGCTATATTAGAGGACCACTCATCAATTGAACCAACATGGACTAACATAAGTTCTTATGATTCATCAATAGTAACGGTACTTTGAACCAATAAAGTTTTCGTAGACCTTACCTAGGCTTAGTAAATAAATGCAATTAATCAAGCGCAACTAGATAAGACCTAGTATAACTAGAAATGGTAAATCAAATTAATGTACTTGTTATTCGAGGAAATATAAATGTGACAATTAATGACCAATAAAGAATGAGTTGTTTTGTAGAAGATTATCATATCACACTAATAGACATGCCTTGGAATATAATGTATCTTTGTTAATGATGTGCTTTGGAATCTATATTGGATCCATGTTCTATTAGGGGACAAGTTTGTAGTTCTCAAATGAAATCTCAATCACAAATTAGTCCTTTAAGTTCAGACTCGTCTCTACACATAGTGATGTTTAGTATGCTATGTTATTCTTAAAGATCTAAGGAACATAAGTACTTAAAATAATCTTAAAAGACTATCTTTTAATAGCAAAGAATTCTTCTAGATCAACCCTCAAAAAGTTGTACAAGACAAGGGACATAGTACGTAACAATTTGTTACCACTTTTAATATTCGAAAGAAGAATCTCTTTTTTAGCACGAATGCTCTAAGATAAGAGAGAATATATGTATTTTGGATGATCCCTAAATGATCATAATGAATATATTGAATGTTTCTAGATACTATCACATAACATCAAATCATTCCAAACATGTGTTTAGTCAACTCAAAATAAATAAATAAATAAAAATAATTGACCAAATTTAGATTTCAAATTTTATAAAGAATGAAAACAAACAAACACACTAAAATCATACCCACAAATCTCACAATATAAACAAACAAACAAATACATATATAGATAATATTATTTCTTACTATATTAGATTTCCTCAAAATGGACAAAAGAAACTAAAAGGGGAACGGCATGGGCCTGCAGATTTTACCATTCCAAGTAGATATTTTCTGAAAAGTACATATAGATTATTCAGGAAACATTTTCTGCACATATATATTAAAATAATAAAATAAACAAATAAACAAATCTATATTTCCGCGTCTCTATTATTTGCTCTACTCCCAAGTGTATTTAAAAATATGAAATCTGACAACTCAGAGGGAATCTCCAAGCTTTGAGATTACGCGAAATCCAAGAGTGTATTTCATATATTAAGCAAAATGTTGTAAGAAGCAGGAGAAATAGCATGGGTAACATAATTTATATGCAGATCTGTCCATATTTTTGGCTACATCAATTATTAGAAATGTCTGTAATGGTGGGCTGTTTGTGAAACAAGAAAAATGGCTGCATTTCTTGATAGATTCACATATCTAATTTAAATTTGTTGCAAATCGAGATATCTTGGTAATTAATTTTAATCTATAAATTTTGGTTTCTTTCTTTTTGGAGGTTTAGACCTGCAAGCACGACAGTCTAGCAAGGGTACGAAGCCCGCGAGCCACCAGTCCAGCGAGGGTCTTCACAGAGTAATTTTTGCCACCCAATACAAGGGCATGAGTCTACAGACTGAAATCTCTTGACTAAGAACATTGGATTCCTTTTGGTTTTCTTGCTTGTAAGATTGTGTTTATTGTGACAGTTTTGAGGTTAAATCCTTTTCAAATGTTTACTAAGTTATTTTAGTAATATTTGAACTAAAAGTTATATTATTGATTTTATATTTTGTAGGAGTTGTTTTCTTTTATATAGGATGTTAGATTTGTTGAAAAAATAAAGGAGTTTAAAATGTAAGATATATAAATATATTGAAATTTTGAAATCAATAAATTTTTGTTAATGGGTTCTTTCATATTAGAGATTTTGATTTCTTGGGGGTTGTTAGGTTAGGGAAAGGGAAATGTGTTAGATAGAGGTAAGGTAAGAGATGGGGCAATTTTTAGATGGATTTTCTTTAATCATTTAATTTGTTTTATGGAATGATTTTGTATTCTATGTGTGAATAGGCTCTTCTATATTGCTCTTACAATAACAAAAAGAAAAACACAATATTTAAGGAATCCATACAGTCTCTATATCATAATTCACAATTGTTGAGATCAATATTCTACACTTATCGTGAACAAGATTGTATGGGTCATATGGGGGTGACAGTATTCTAAGATTTTTTATTTTCTATGAATCTCATGGGTGCCCTACACTATAGGAAGACCACCCTTCATCTTGTCTCAAGTGTGAAGCTACAATTGGGCATCTTGACGAATCTAATATAATGTCCTTTCATTCCCTAAGAGAAGAATGTGTTATCCCTTCCTAATACTAATGATGGGTTTATCAAAACTATAATAAAACATACAATCTATACAAATCTTAAGATGATTTATTAAATTTTTTTTAATCAAAAACATGAATACATTAACCTTCTAAATAGAAATTCAGATGGACCAGCTAAAATATTAATCAAAAGGTGCCTTATAATTCATTAGAACTTCCTTATTCGTCTCCCCCTTAAATCCCCATTTTTTCATAACGCATATCCCCATATATTCCCTCATATTATCCTCGTTATTTTATTCCAACAATTAAAAAAACTTCATTTTGATCTCCTCTAGTTATACATTTCTCTTCATTTACATGTTTCCCTTTTGGTCAACATCATAAGATTATAATTTTTTTTCTCGTCTATTTTAAAATTTGATTTTTGGCATCCTAGTTCAGTTTATAAATTTAGAAAGTAATGGTCCTATTTACTTGTTTTCATGTTTGCAAATTCATCCTAAGAAGATTATAAGACCAAGAAGGATAATTTGAATTCAAGGACTTTTTTCTATATAAAGAATAGGATTAATTTGTTCGATTTTCTTGCAATCACTTAGTCATATTCTTTCTACAAAGGTGTGTGCATATAATTTGAGATAAAAATAAGGGATTAAGTGGCCATTTTTTTTTTAAATAAAAGAAATCTAAATTTTGACATATAATTTGAGATGTCTACACTCAAAATCCAAAGATATTTTAAAAATTAACAATTGTATTATTTTGAATCTAATTTGTAAAATACTAATTGTGCATTTGAAACACGAGGGCTTTACTAAGTAGGCAATATTATATCACATGCATTCATATTGGGGGGTTTCATATCCCAAAAATGAAGGTACAATATATTGCCTATCAGTGAAAATAGGGGCATTTTTAATTTGGGCTAAGAAAAAATACAATATCTGGTGAAAATAGGGAGGCTTTTAATTCAGGTTGTGTATTAGGAGGGGGTGACAAAAAAAGAGTTTAGGGCAATATTTTTTAAAAATAGGGAGATTCTTTAGTATGCCATGAACGCATGTGTTATAACCCAGGCTCACTAAGTGAAGCCTCGGTGATTTGAAATGGTGAAGTTTAAGTTAGTCAAATAGTTACATTTACAAGAGATAATATAATGGTTTAAAATAATAAGTTATTGGGTTTGTGGTTGCACAACTCCATTGTTATATCTCTCACATTTTCAAGTTACTTTCATTATTTTTGTAGGGTTTCTCATTTTCTATTGACGATTTAGTATTTTCCTCATGCTTCATGTGTCCTCTCTTCCTAAAGAGCATTCAAATTTATCAACTTTGTCTTATTATTGTAAAATTAAGCATCATGGACGATGGTAATCAATTCAAGAGTAGAAATAAATTAAAGTACCAAACACCCAAGCAATTAGAATGGTAGAGAGAAAAATAGGGAATGGATGAACAAACTTCATCTAAAAAATAAAAATAACTCCAAGGTAAGATTTTATCTTATATGTTAAAGGAATTGAATGCTAAAAAAAATCTTGAGTCACCTTTTGCAATACATAATGCAAGAAGTAACATTTGATGATAAACACAAACAACTGATTTGGTGTGCAATTTTTTTTTTTGTATGTCAATCAATTTCAAACGAAGTGTAATAAATGATCAAAATTTACTAAAGACCAAGATAAACAAAATTTATCACAAAGTATTTAATTAAAATTAAGGAATTATTTTTTAAATGGTGTCGAATAAAAAGGTTGAATGAAATTTGAAAATACATATTCATAAAATTGTTAGGAAATGTGTATAATTTTTGCATCTTAATATTAAAAAACCCAAGAAAGCAATTTGAGGTTTGTAGAACACAAAAATATAATTTTTTATTGTTCTATAGGTCAGTTGTGACCCTCAAAAATGTTAAAATATGCCTTAACTAGAGAAAATGAGTTATGATGACATGGATCTTTTTACGAACTTCAATTTATAGAAAAGTGGGCTCAATCAACTTCCTAGATCAAAATTTGTGACTTTCATTTTGGATGCTTGAGATGGAGGTTTCATCATGAGTTTTGTAGGTATTGTTATGCTACCAAAATTGCTCTAGACCTATTATTGGTGATGCACTTTTATGAGAGACTAACTCTACAAGTTTATTGTAACTTTTTATCTCTACATAATAAATTGAGTTGCTTTGGAATGTAAGTCTCTTTATCCCAAAAGGATTTTTCACACATGAACCAATATGTTTTTTATTAAGAAATTAGTAAGAAAAAGGGTGCTAACCCTTAATACAATAACACAAAGCCAGTAAGAGAGACAACAAAATAGAGGAGAAATCCTCGAAAAAATACAGTCGGATAGGCCAAAAGAAAAATCTTGTCAAACTATCAACAACCCAGAACCCCACTCAAGGAAGGGAAGGGGCACTCGAACCTTGACAAGGAAGGGTTTGGGGGAGGGGAGAAGACTTCCCTTTCTACCTATGACAAACCATAGTCCAGGAAATACTATCATTGGGATCATCAAAAGAAAGATCAAGTGGGGAGGACTCTGTTGGAGGACAATCAGAGGCACCAACTGAGTGTTGTTGTAGAACAACAACATGCTACTGTAGAGGAACAACATCGGGAGAAGATTCAGTAGGAGTAGAACAAAGCTACAAAATAGGAGTTGCAGGAGTTGAATCCTCAAGGATGACAACAACAACAACATCAGTGGCAGTAAGAGGCATAACTTCATCCCAAGAGGAGGTCTCATCCTCATGAGAGGAGTCAACAGATTCAGTACCATAGATAGTTAAGTGATCAGTTGTAGCATCCTTCCATCAAGTAGCAACACCTTTGTGACATAGAAGAGAGCAATCCAGAGCTAAGTGACCCATATAGAAGCATTTCTGGCAGCGAAAGGGTAGGCCCTCAAAATCCAACGATTGAGACCAAGGCCTATCCCCAACCATAAGAACCACATCCCAAGGGAGAGGCGAGGAGATGCCAATATCAATTAAGATGTAGGAAAAGGTGGAGTGCCCCATGGAGGACATGGCATCATCAACCTTCAAGAATAGGCCAATAAAGTTACCAGTGGCTTCATAGCAAGAATGCTCCTAGAAATGAAGAGGAAGGTTTGGAAGGCGAACCTAAACTGGACACACATTAAGTGGTTCGGTAAGAGGGTTAAAAGAAGTTGTCCAAGGCTTCAAAGAGAGGGAGTGAACTCCCCAAGCCCACAACTTGCCTAAAATCAAGTCACGATTAGACAAAGAATTAAAGGAAGCAATGAAAAAGCCTTTAGCACAAGGAAAAAGCTCAATATTATGAGCAACCAAAGGCATCCATGAATCACTCACCCAGTGATGGAGGTTCGGTAACAAAGGCCAAAGCCTAGAGAATCTGTACACCAATGCACAATGTTGATAGAACCCAACGTTGTCCACAAAATCCTATCAACAAACCAACATAGGGGAGGACTTGACATAAGGAAGAGGATGAACCCCTTTAGGGGGTTGGGTAGTAGATCTGACCACACGAGCAAAGTTGCATTTACCAGTGAAAGAAAAAGGTCTAGGCAGGACATTAAAACCCATAGCACGGTCACCATTAGTAGTAGCATCACTAGACAGGGGAGCACCATTTGTTGCATCATTAGCTTGAGCATCCCCAACAACAACAACAACATTAGGGACGACATCCATGAGGGGGGAGGGCATGAATCACCCACAGATGGGGCAGAAGTACCAACGAAAACAATTGAGGCACCCACGTAAGAGGGAGGGGCATCCACCCAGTGTAGAGGGTGTGGAAGCAAGAGGAATAGAAAACAGAGCCTAAGAAGCGAGAGCAGAGTTCAAGTTTGAGAGGGTGGGAGTTGTACCCAAGAAAGGAGGGGGGGTGGGTGAACCACCCAATGTTGAGGTCAAGACTCCAAGGGGAGTTGCAGACAAAGCAATGGCATTCAAAGATTTGTGGGTGGGAGAGTTGTTGGTCATTAGGAGAGCAAATAAACCAATATGTTATGGTATATTGACTTTATCTTTATTTCCTTGTAATTATACAATTAATTTAATTTTTGTGCATACTACCTCTCATATGTTAATTTAGAAATCATATTTCATGCCTTTCTTTGTTTTATTTTGTATCAAGTTTAATCACCTTAGGTTCAAAGTGTTAGGGAAAATGTTTTTTGGTACTAATCTTGGATTGAGTGGGAGTTTGCACAAAAGGAGATCTTATTAGAAGAAAATGGAAAACACATCAAGAATAATATGGAGAGAGTTAAAAGTACTAACTTTGAGTTGTGAAAGATTAGGATGGACGATATTCTTGTAAAAAAGTATCTCTAGGGTATTTTATCTAGATCTAAATATATTACAATGTTATAAGTTGACTAGAATCTATTGGGAAGAAAGGTGAAGGACTTCATTAGACTATACTTGGGTAGATTTAATTTCATTAAATGTACAGGAATGAACTAATATACAAACTCTTTGGAAGAAGTTGGTACACCCAATACAAAGATATATCATTGGATAACATACTTTCCTTATGATTATATGGCTAAGAATTTAAACGCATTGAATATGATTGTGACATAGTTGCACTCTATTGGAGTGAAAATGGAGGATGATCATTACATGTCACTTCTATGTTATTTTCTAGAACAATGAGATCATGTGGTTATGGAAATCAAGACTATTACCTTGAAACTCAAAATAGACGAGGTAGTGGCTATAACTCTCAAAAGAGATGGTGTGATGCAAAGTCATGTAAATACAATGTTAAAATTGGATGCATACTAGCCAAAACATTAGCAAAGAAACATAATTGGCCCTCTGACCTCTTGTGGAGTAGTAAGTTCCTCCCAAAGGTTGGTGCCTTTTCTTGGACTTGCATACAAAAAAGAATCTTGACTAGTGATATATTGCAGAAATTAAGAACTAATGGGCCCCATAGATGCCCTTTGTGTAGACAAGCAAAGGAAAATGCAAATCATATTTTACTAAATTGTGAAATGGTGAAATATTGTTGAAAATATAATGAGAAATCTAAATTGGAAATGCCCATTACCTAATGATTTATTGGAAGTCTTTAAAATGTGGTCTTTTCTGAACAAAAAGGAAACTTTTGATAGTCTTTGGACTGTAAGACCATCCTTTATAATTTGGGAGGTGTGGAAGGAATGAAATAGGAGAATCTTCCAAGGTGTAGAATTAACCAATGAGCTAGTTGTATGAAAGGTGAAAATGGCAATCATAGAGGTTGTGAACAAGAAATGTGAATGGATCTCATTTTGTATTCACACATTGGCATGGGAAAATGAGGAAGAATCATCCTAATCTCATTGTTTGCATCATTCATGGAGTATCTTGAGTTCAATCAAGCCACAACCCATGAGGTGACACTCGTTGGGTGCATCCTGATTTCTAGTGGGGTCAAAGTAAACTTTAACGAGGCATTTTGCATAGATCTAGGTAAATTTGGGGTTCAAATGCATTATCAAAGATAACAAAAGAAACATTTTGGCTTTGGCGATGAAGAAACTTATGGATGGAACCAACTAACAAAGCTAAACTCCAGCAGTTATCCTAGCCTCCAAATAGGTATAAGGTTAAACAAAGAGAAAATCCACATTGAGGATGATTCTCTAAACACCATCAATGCAATTCACAATATGTCTTCTTTGAACTAGAAACTAAATAAATTGGTTCAAAAGGTAGGGGACCTACTTCCCCAGTCCAAAAATTAAAAGCTATCACATGTTTATCAAAAGGCCAACAAAGTGGTCGATCACATGGAAATTTGGCTACCGATTCATAGTACAATGATATGTTTATGGACCTTTCAGATAGTATGATTGATTATCCCACATTGCATTAATAGACAACTGCATAACACTCAATAACAATGATGAATGAGTACATGACATTGTGTAATGTGCGAATTTATTGCTAAGTATGCTTGAATTAACCATATTACAAGGTAATAATTCCAATTTCCCTTTAAAATGTGAGATAAACTCCTTAATCTCCATTGATCGAGAGACAAGAAAACAAATACGTCATATGTCTTTCTTTGAAACAAACGAAGATGGCATTTAAAGGTTTCATCACTAAGGCTGGGCTGAAACATATATTCAAAGTGTAGGTTGAAATAGTTTTATTTTCTATAGAGACGATTTGGGAAAATTGTATGTGAATGCAAGTCATCATTATTGCATCAACACAGATGTTGCTTCAATGTTTTTGGAGTGTTGTGTTTTCCCAAGGAGATGGAAAAGAAACAAATTGCTTCAAGAAATATAGAGATTCTTGGATTTGGCGATCCTTAGTATTAGTCTTTGCCTCAAGCATGGCATGTCATCCTAATTGACCCACATATATAATCTTTTGTTTTCCAAGCCTTGGGTGCAAACTATAATATTGGTCTTCACCTCAAGCATGACATGTCATCCTAATTGACCCACATATATAATGGGCCATGGATATTCTTATTGGATATTAGAGTTGTTGGAATGTGTTGTTGTCACGGATGTCAACATATTCCCGTGTTGCAGAGAATTGGTTTGTTGCAAAGAGTTGTTTTGGTGATTTGTTGCAGATGTGTTGGTGCAGGTTAATGGGTTTTCAGATACTTATCTATAGTTGATTCAGTGTGAGTTCCATGATGCTATGTGGTGATTTGATCAAGTTATGAGGTCCAGTATGTGGTTGGTTTTTCTGTTGGTTTTGTATTGCAGAGTTATGATTTCTGGATTGTATTTCTCTGGCATTGATTCCTTATGTTGTGCAGATTTTGGAGAGTGTTTGGGACGTTCATGTGTGTCCTCAGATCAGATGGTTCATGATTTGGAACTTCACAAGCGTATCTTTCAATTTGTCAATTGGTGTTCTTGAGCTCCAGTGATGTAATAATGATGATTCTTGTTATTCGAGTTGTTGCAGTTGTGATCATGTTCTATGCGTTTTGGTGGTCCGCATTGATCGTGGTGCGTTTTATTGATGATTTTTTGGTCTCGTGGTATTCTTCATGTTATGTGACATATTTGGTGGTTTAGCATGTTGTGGATGATCTTGGCGAATTATTTGGTGGTGTTGCATGTTTGAGGATTTGATTTGGTTCCATGCTATGTCCTTGCCGATATTGAATTGGTCTAGTTATGGATTTATGTATCGTGTGATGTAATTTTGTAATTAGGTCTTATGTGTTGAGCCGACCTTAAGGTCAAGGTTGATGATTTGTATAAATAAGTGTTGTGATCATGTAAGATGTGTGTCTACGGTTGTATCTATGATCTATGAGAGTATTGTATGAGCAAATCATCGAATTTATCTTTAGGTAGAAGAGAAGAGAAAAGAAGTGTTGTTGTGCAGACGGTGTGCTTAACCAGAACTATGATTAGGCATTTGGAGATGTTATTCTTTCAGTTCATGTAATCTGGATTGTTGTCCGATCTTTGTAAGGTAGTGAGCCTTCCTAGGGTTGTAGACCTTTGTTGTTTTGAGAAGTGAGCTCTAGGCAGTGTGCTTGAATGCATGTGCATTCCCCAATGTAATATTTACACATACTACTGCAGAGTATCATCATATTGTGGGTAGGTTCCCACCATGGTTTTTTCCTTGACCGGGTTTTCCATGTCAAAAATCCATGTATTATGTGTGTTGTTGATATGGTGTTTCTAATCAGATATAAAGTTGAGATTAATTTGGTTGAGTTTGGTGAAAACTGATTCACCCCCCCCCTCTCAGTTTTCATGCATTGTTGTTGTTCTGCTGCCAACAATTGGTATCAAAGATAGATCCTCTAGAAGGAGCTTGACCGCTTTGGGAGATTCGGGATGGAAGCTCTTATTTTCAAGGAGAGTTCAAGATTTGATGGAACTAATTACTCTATATGGAAGAACTAGATGGATGTTCACTTGAATTGTCTTGGAGAAGATTATTGGAATATTACAAAGAATGCATACATTGTTCCTGCAAATGGTCATGTTACTGCAGCTAAGATAAAAAATGTTGAACATAACATAAGATATAAAGAAGCATTGCTGAGTGCCCTGGCTGATGCATAGATGACTAATGTGATAGGATTGCAGACTGAACATGAGATTTGGGAGAAGCTAGAAACCCTATATGAAGGAGATAGACATGTGAAAGTTGTTAAATTGTAGAGCTTGGAAGGAAAGTATGAGTTACTAAGAATGGGAGAAGATGAGAATATTTCATCCTTTATGGCTAAAGTGAATGATCTTGTGTTGAACATCATATGTGCTAGTGGAGTCCTTGAAGAAGATGAGATTGTGGCTAAAATGTTGAGATCTTTGCCTCATGATTACAAACATAAAGTTGATGCTTTTGATGAGATCCGGATTGTGACAACTTGTAGCGTCGTAAATTGTATGCACTTGCTAGGGTGGTACAATTTCACACCTAGTTTAGCACCCGCCTTGGTGCATTTTACATTTTGCATTGCATTTCTCCTTTAGCACTTAATTAATCAAATTAATTAGGTCTAAGGTCCTATTTCATCATCCTTCACATCATAAAGTCGGGCCCTTTCATTAAAGTGTGCCCCTTTTCATGTTATTCCTCCAATACATCATTTAATCAAAAACCCTAATTAAGTCCTATTTTGAACTTGGGGGCTTGATTTCGGGGGTCAAAACATCTCGAAATTACTTGTAACTTCGGGATTCTCTCTAAAATCATCATATCTGACGGCCCTGAAAATTTGGTGAAAAGTTGTCGGGACCATGGTGCCCGGAGTGCACACGGTCCCGGACATTTTTCCCAAAATTTTAGGAGCACGATCCAACCATAAAATAAAGCTTAACCCCAAGAAATTGGCGGGAGATTCAATCTCTAGGTCGGCCAAAAGACGAAATTGCGACCTAGGGTTTCATACATAAGAGCTCTCTTTCTTCATTTGAAAGGATCTGGAATTTTGTTTTCAGGAACCTCATATGCAGCGAAAGAGCAGATCTTTGAAGACTTCAACAACATTCAACATCCCTCTATCAAGCATTTATCAATTCCATTCATCCATTTAGGGTTTGGAAGACATTGAAGAACAATAGGAGATTACCGACTGAAGATTGGCTTGTACCTCTCCCTTGGGGGTTGGGTATGATTTCATGTTGTTTTCATGTCTTTGCATAAGCTTCAATATATCATTTATTCATGCTTTAGATCACTTTGCATCTTGATTTAGAGCATTTACATTATCATTTACAAGCAATTAGGGTTTACTTTCTAAGTTGCTCTAGTTTGCTTACTTGCATTTTAGATCTTGCACACACACAAGGTCTGCACACACATTACTTTTACAATACAACTTGGCTATTCGTGGAGGTGGAAATCACTGAAGCGGGGGTTTGACTAAGGCAAAACCCTATATAGCCACCCAAACACCCTTTTCAGATATAAGTGCAGGTTTCAGGACTCGGACGACGCCGCAGGTTACAGATCCGGGAAAAGCAGGTTGAGACAACACCCCACACCAAATTGCAGAGCAAAAGACCAGGACAGGGGCGTGGGGCACCCTGGTCCTACCAGGACAGGGGCGCTGGGCACCCTGGTCCCTGGGACAGAGGCGCTGGGCGCCCTGGTCCTCCTGGCAGACAGCATTTCCGATAGTTTTCCAGAGTGCAAAACAGCAGTTTCAGGTGCGGTTTCCGGGACAGAATCAGGACAGTGGCGCCCGCGCCCCCGTCCCGAACATTTTCAGTCAAATTTTGACTCCGGGTATGCATCTGCATTCTTGCCTTGTCCTTGTGTTTGCAGCTTTCCCTTGTTTAAGTTTAATTCTGCAATCTTGTTATTAGTTCATACTTGCATTTTAGGGTTAGGAATTGAACTTGCATAATCTTACCTTTCAATTACAACAAAGGAATAGAAATTCTAATAGGTAGCCCGTGGCTCTCTCTTTCACAAAAAGAAGTAGCCAATTGTGTGATACCTCTAGGCTCTTTCGTATTCCGTAATGTGTGTCAAAAGGTAGGATTAGGGCATGTTAACCTAGTCTCGCTTTTTCCCCCACACATTTTGGTGAACCCGACGTGAATCTATCATTGCTTCCTCTTGCATTTCATTTGTTAGATCTAGATCTAGATTTAGTGTGTTTTCATTTCATTTTCATTAAAAAGAAAGAAAAAAAAAAAAAAGAGTGTGTTTCTTTGCATTGTGTGTTTAATTTTCATGCAACTTTCATTTCAAAATGTCAGACTTTTATTTGCAAAATGTTCATGCTTATGATGATTATTATGAGTATAGCCAAGATGAATTAGATGAAGCTTTAGATGAGTTTTTGAACCCTAAAGATGCCAAACCTTCATTTTACCAAAAACTCATAAACCTTGTTACTATGCCATTTCGTTGTGATGAGAAAGATAAGTTGAATGATTCCTCTCAAGGGTACATTCCTATCAACTCTTCCACTAAATCTAGTAACATGGTTGTTTTCAACAATCCCCTCTATGAAGAGATATCTTCTTTTGAACCAAAAGATAAACCTTTTGATAGCTATGATCATACTTTGTTGGATGATGCTCTTGATGACTTTGTGGCTTTATCAAAATCTTTAAACAAGAACAAGACTTCTAAATTGGTTAACATGATAAACTTGAATGAGCATAATAAGCCTCTCTTTGAAGTCCAAGGTGCTTATCCTTCTCCCACCTTTCAAGTTCCTAAATCACCTCTCCTTACTATCCAAGGAGGGTATGATCATGATTCCTTTCGTACTCCGAATAAACCAATCATCACTGTGCAAGGAAGAAAACCTATAAGTCCTTATAGTTATGCCAAGCAAATAACTAGAGAGAGTTATCATGTGGTTGCCCATACTTATCACACCAGAAATAATAGGCAGCCTAGTCCTCCTCCTGTTATTCCAGTTTCTCTTCCGAATCCTCAACCAATTCTTCTGCAAGCTCCACGTATTTCACAAGTTCTTAGTAAGGAATATGATCTCATAGAACAACTTAAAGTTACCCCTGCTAAGATATCCCTTTGGGATTTGATTCAAACTTCTTCCGCTCATCATGGAATGTTACAAGATGCCTTGAAAGATTTGAATATTCCTCCACCGAATACATCTAGTAATATAGCATCTTTGGTTAACTCTATGATGAATCCTAAAGCTCAAATTGTGTTTACCCAAGATGAGTTGCCTACTAGTGAAATTCAACATCAATATGATCCCTTGATGATTGTGGTTATCATGAAAGACACTGGTATAAGACGAACACTAGTAGATAATGGCTTTGGTCTTAATGTGTGTAGCATTAATCTTTTGCATAAGATGAATGTGGATACATCCCTAATTGAGCTGGACTCTCGTCCTATTCGAGGCTTTGATAATGTGGCTAAAACTTCATTAGGTACTATCACCTTACCCATCACAGTGGGGCCTGTTACTTTGCCTACTCCTATCCATGTTATGTCGGGAAATCTAACATACAACTTGTTATTAGGGAGACCTTGGATTCATAGTATGCAAGCTGTCCCCTCTACATTGCATAGACAAGTTAAATTTATCTATAACAATAAGACATATACCTTGATAGGTGATACTAATTTCCAAGCTTGTTTACAAACATCTACTTCCAAAGGGGGTTCTTCTAAGCCTTCCTCATCTAGTGATGACTCTTTAAACAAGATACCTATCGATGAATCCTCGCTCTCTGATGATCAAAATTCTTTGGATGAGTCTGGAGCTCCTGAAGAAGATTCTTCTCGACTTGAATCTACACATAAGAAGGATTTTGATTCTGAGAAGGTTCTCGCAGAAGACGATTGGGGATCTCTTGATTTTAATCCTACCTTTGTAGGTGAATATAAGGTTCCTTCTAGAGAGCTTAAAGCTGAAAAGAAGGAAGAAGCTAAAAATCAATCAACATTACCTGAGCCTATGAGCAATAATTTTGTGGCCGCTTCTCAAACTTCTTCTCCTCACACCTCTAATTCTGAAGAGTTTGATTCTTTGTCTTATGAAAAACCGCCTTCTCTTTCTGAAATGGCTGATCGTTATGATCATGGTTTTCGCATTTTTGCTAAGCATGGGCATCATGGAAATGGTTGTGGCGCTCACGAACAAGGGATAAAAGTTCCTCTAGAGAATAATCTTCACAATTATGCCTTTGGACTTGGCTACAATCCCTGCAAGCGCACTAAAGCTTCTAAGAGACCATGTATTAGTGTTAATGCTATTTCTACATCTCTATCAATGCAACACCCCGAGTAAATTGATGAGGATCCTTCGTGTGCCTGTGCTTTGGATGTTTTTCCTACCGATGATGCTTTAGCTGAGTTTTTAGGAGCATATGATACTCTTCCTCGTTATCATCACAATAGGGGACTCCCTTATTGTTTGAACACTGAAGCCTATTTTGGAAAAGAGATTGATAATGATGAGATTGTGAAAGAATTCCCTCAGTTAAAAGATACTCCTCAAGAAAGTAATCTTCTCATAAGTGACACCACTAATGTTAAGATGGATCCTTGCAATGAAGAAAAAGTTATTAAAACTGGAAAATGTTTGGATGAAGAGGAACAAAAACAATATGAAGATTTATTGCGTGAATTCCTCGAGATCTTTGCTTGGACATACTCTGACATGCCTGGTATAGATCCTAAGATTGTTACCCATAATATTGTCTTAGTTCCTGATGCTAAGCCCGTGAAACAAAAGATTCAAAAAATGAATCCTAAGGTGGCTCTGCTTGTTAAGGCTGAGATTGAAAAGTTATTGGAGGCTGGATTTATCCGCCCTATTGATTATTCCCCGTGGATTTCAAATATTGTCGTTGTGGCTAAACCAGATAATAAAATAAGAATGTGTACCGATTTTCGAGATTTAAATAAGGCTTCTTTAAAAGATGATTTCCCTCTTCCAAACATTGACGTGATAGTTGATTCTACGGCAGGACATGCCTTGTTATCCTTCATGGATGGTTTTTCAGGATACAATCAAATTTACATTAACCCTCAAGATCAGTTCAAAACTGCTTTCACCACTTCTTGGGATACGTTTTGTTGGATAATGATGCCTTTTGGACTTAAAAATGCCGGTGCAACTTATCAACGAGCGATGACCCTTATCTTTCATGATTATATGCATAAGATTTTAGAGGATTATGTTGATGATATTTTGGCCAAATCCATTCTTCGCATAGATCATATTAAAATTCTTCATCAAATCTTTGAAAGGATTCGTAAATATCACATGCGCTTGAATCCCCGAAAATGTGTTTTTGGTGTGGATAGTGGAAAACTATTAGGATTCATAGTTTCACATCGTGGGATTGAGGTGGATACTAAGAAAATAGATGCTATTGTCAACATGCCACCTCCTAGAAATGTGTCTCAACTCAAAAGCTTACAAGAAAAGATTCAAGCTATTCGTAGGTTTGTATCTCAACTTGCGGATCGTACTTTTCCTTTAACTCAACTTCTCAAAAAGAATATCACTTTTCAATGGAATGAAGATTGTCAACAAGCATTTGAAGATTTAAAAGTGTATCTGGCTAATCCTCCTATCCTTCGACCGGCCGAACCTTCTAAACCCTTCCTTCTTTATATAGCTGCTTCCTCTCATGCTCTTGCAGCATTATTGGCACAACATGATAAAGATGGTAAGGAGTGTCCGGTTTATTATATAAGTCATACCTTACTCAATTATGAGACCCGATATTTTGCGATAGAAAGACAATGCTTGGCCTTGGTGTTTGCGACTCAGAAATTGAGACATTATCTCTTAAATTCAGAAGTCCACGTCATGGTAAAGTTTGATCCTTTGAAGCATCTTTTCTCTAAAACTGATTTATCAGGACGCCTAGCTAAGTGGGTTATGATGTTAACTGAATTTAACCTTAAATTTGTTTCACAAAGAGCAATTAAAGGGCAAGCGTTGACCAATCACCTAGTGGAGGCCCCTTCACCTTTCTCCTTCCCTAACCCTAAGTCTTTTCCTGATGACTTCATTCTTTGTACAGAGAAAGATGAAACTTGGGAGTTATACTTTGATGGCTCTAAGTGTCGTACAGGATCGGGGGCAGGAGTTGTTTTGATTTCTCCTACAAAGAAGTCTATTCCCTTATCTTATCGTCTCAATTTCCTATGTACCAATAACATTGCTGAGTATGAGGCTCTTATAGTAGGAATAAAGGCAGCCTTAGCTCTGAATATAAAACACATACATATTTTTGGAGATTCTCAATTGATTATAAGACAAGTAACAGGACTATATCAAGCAAAACAAGACAAATTATCACAATATAAAGACCTTGCTATCTCTTTGTTACAAAAATTTGATTCTTACACCATGGAACCTGTTCCTCGAAAAGATAATCGACATGCGGACGCAATGGCATGTGTGGCTTCTTTGATATCTTTAGAGGACCCTATGGTTGATCTTAAATTTGTTATTCACAACCTTATTTCTCCAGCTATTGTAGATGATTCTAGCTTGGTGACATGTTGTGATTTTATAGACTCAGATGAATGGTATTTGCATATCGTAAGATACTTGACTAATGGTACCTTTCCTGATTCCGCTAATAGGAACACTAGGGCTAGAGTTCGAAAGTTGTTCGCTAGATATATCATTCTTTCTAATGTTCTTTACCGAAGGGGTTATAACGGTCTTCTCCTTCATTGTCTTAACAAATCGGAAATCCCTATTGCCCTTGAAGAGGCGCATTCAGGTGCCTATGGGGGGCATTTTGGAGGCAAATCCTTGGTTCAAAGATTGCTTCACATGGGATATTATTGGCAAACTATGCAGCAGGATTCTTTTTCATTTGTTAAGAAATGTCATCAATGTCAACAACACAATAATTTGATTCATGCTCCTGCCCAAGAACTTCGTTCTCATGTAGCTTCTTGGCCTTTCTCTGCATGGGGGCTGGATCTTATCGGTAAAATCTCTCCTCCTTCATCTCAAGGACATACTTTCATTATAACCGCAACAGATTACTTTACAAAGTGGGTAGAAGCCGTTCCCCTTCGCTCTACTACTGCTGAAGTCATTTGTCGATTCCTTCTAGAAAACATTATTTCTCGATTTGGGATATCTTCCACTATAATCTCTGATAATGGGACATCATTTAAGAACAAGGACGTGAAGAAATTCCTCGAGAAGTATCATATCAAACATCGATTTTCTACACCATACTATCCTCAATCAAATGGTCAAGCCGAATCATCCAATAAGATAATTGAACAAATTCTTCGTAAAACCGTGAATAAGCATGGTAAGGATTGGAGTACTCAGCTAATCTATGCTCTTTGGGCCTACCAAACGAGTGTACGAATTGCTACCGGAACTACACCTTATAATCTTGTTTATGGTGCTGATGCTATTATGCCTTTAGAATTAGAGATTCCATCACTTAGAGTTTCTCTCAAAGGTATAGTAGATGATGACGCTTATAGAGAACAAAGACTTCAACAGCTTGAGATGCTTGATGAACAGCGTATAAATGCTCTTGAGCATATTCAAGCGTATCACAAAACTTTACAACAAAGTTATAATGATAAGGTTATTCAACGTTCCTTCTCAGTGGGTGACTTAGTGCTCTATGAGAATCAGCGCAATATGAATGCCTTACTTGAAGAAAAGGAAAAATTTAGTCCTAATTGGCTTGGACCGTATATCGTTATTGAAGATTATGGATCAGGTGCTTACAAAATAGCGGGTGTAGACGATACGTCTCTTAAAGACCCTATAAACGCTATGCACTTGCGTAGATACTATGCTTAATTCCTCATTCCTTATCATTCATCTATTTCCTTTCTCACTTCTTCAAAATTGGATAATATGTTAGCATATCTTTGTTAGAGCAAATGGAATTAAATGATGTTTTGTTTAATCTATATTGCTTCATTCCTGACAAGCGTGTTTCTTTACTTTATGGTTTGTCTTGAATTCATTTTATGTAAATTGCAAAAGATTTACATTTTTTATTATGTTGGCATATTATACAATATCTTTATGTGTTAAGTTGAATTGTGTCATGTGTTTAAATTCAAAATAAATCACATTAGTTATATGATTCTTAGGCTTAACACATATTTTTCTTCCCTATCATCAATGTAGTACTTGATTAAATATTTTAATTAAGCCACACATGTATCAATTTAATCATGGAGCATTGAGAAATCAATCACATGGAAATTAAATTCGGAACATACATGTACATCTACCAAATGTATTAACTTTAATCAAAATACCCATTGTTTTTAGACATTAAAGATAACACGTTTGAGACAAAGAAGCATGTATATGTGTGTGTGTGTGTGTGTGTGTGTGTGTGTGTGTGTGTGTGTGTGTGTGTGTGTGTGTGTGGGGATCAATATACAAAGGTAGGTCACTACAAATCCAAAATGTGACCTACCCTACATCATAAGATCATCTCCTATCCCTAGGGCTGGTGGCTAGAGAGTGACGACTAGAAGCTCCCTCCTGATCCGGCCGTGCAGGTGGACCCATAGGGGTATACCGTGATATAGATCGTGAATGGCTCCGAGAGGAACTCCTACGATCCCTATCCATAAGGATCGCGCGATACGAGGTAGCCTCAGCCTGAGCTACTGCTAGATCACGTTGTGCCTGTTGAATGTCCTCTGATAGAGCTCTCTCTCTCTCCCTCCATATCTCTACTTGTACTCGAAATGGGGAAAACAAATCATCATGCCGACCCGCGTTCCCTTGAGGTCTATAAGCAACCTGTGAGGAACTAGGGATCTGCGCCGTCGTGGAGATATCTGTCACTGCTTGCTGGATCAGAGAACGCCACTCCTGCACATTAGCTGTAGCAGTAGAACAGATCATGTATTAGTACCATTTTATATCATCAAAATATCTATCAATCAATCAATATAAACCTACTATACCTGGATCTCCCTCACGCCAGTAGGGATCATGATATGGTAGCATCTGTGACTGGGAACTACTAGACTCCCCACGCTCGAATAATCTGTGCACAATGGGTGTAGGCTGGCCCGTACTAGAAATAGGTCTCCGTATCGCCTCATGTTCCCCCTTTTGGGGAATAAGAGGAGGATCCAGGGCTATGGTATCATCTCCTGAATGGTGGGGAGCGGCACTTGACCCCTCCTCATCATCTTTATCCTCATCCTCATCCTCGTCCTCATCCGCATCCTCACCTGCATCCTCGTTCTCCTCATCTATATCTGTGTCATCATCCTCCTCTTCCTCGGCACTAGGCTGATCCCCTGTGGGTGGATCAAGATCTCCTGCCTCCTCATGACCCTCTCCCTCCTCCGACCTGGATCCCTGATCCTCATCTTGGTCTCCATGTCTCCATGGGCCTGGATGGCCTGTCGGGTGATCTGGTGGAAAGATAGGCCCTGGGTATGATCTCATAAACCATGAGAGATACCTGCGCTATGCCCCGGGATCTGCAACATAATCAGTGACCACATCCTTGTCGGGCCCCTCTATGTCTGTGATCTCGATATCATCTATCATAGGTCTCGCTACTGCTCTGGGTCTGGGAAGGACTCATGAGTGTCGAGTGTAGATGGGCACATCGGCTGGAACACACTGCTCTAGCCCAAACTGCCTCCGTACTTGGTCAAAGTAGAATGGGACTATGATGTGTGGATATCACCCTCTCAGAAGGCGGTTCCTCTGTAAGCATGCTAACTGTCTCTCCATCCCATCCCATCTGTGCATCCACAGATATGGTCTCCACATAGTCACCTCAGCTGTCAATCTGTCAAATGTCACTCTCCAATACAGTAGATCTCCAAATCTCCACTCGCTGGTAAGTGGATAAGCAAATACCCTAGGTCGCTCGCTAGCCGCACTCATCGGATAGCCGACAGACCTGGTGCATGTAAAGTGCTCAAATATCCACACCTGGAGAAGTGTGCATGTCATCAAGCTGCAACCCTGTCCGAAAACATACTCCTCGAGGTCGTGATAGAGATGTGCAAGCATACTTCGACCCAAGGCATATACTCTCATGTGTCTCTCCATAGCCCTGATGCACCATGTGAGACCCCCATGCATGTGCGTACCTCACCCATTAGGGTAGACGGCTAGTGCAATGATGGCTATCATAAGACGTCTCATGAGGGGCACCTCTCCTGTAGGATGTAAGAGCCAGCTGACCATGATACGACCTCTCGTCTCACTCGGCATGACTCTCCCTATGCAATATACCTGCTCCCTCTGATGATCCTCTACTGACCGATTGGTCGCATATGTCACGGTAGCTCCTCTGATCGGTAGGCGAAGAATGCGGTACACATCCTCAAGTGTCACCGTCATCTCCCCTACTGGAAGCTGGAACGTACATGTGTCAGGATCCCATCGCTCCATGAGTGCCATCAGCATCACGGGATGAAATCGAATGGCCTGCATAAGAATCATAGACCATAAACCCACGATCGACAATGTGTCTCTCTCTGCCTGAGTCAGCCGGGGAATCTGATCTCGCAAACTACGAAGAATCTACCCCGCCGTATGCTCTCTCATGTATGGGAGACCCTGCAGCACAAAAACATAACTATAATTAGTACTCAATCATCAAAATCATTCATGCAAACTGTCGAACATCATATGCTAACCCTGACATCTCTCGCCAAGTCCTGACCAGGGCGCCCTGAAGGGACCATGGCGCCCTGTCAGGGACCATGGTGCCCTGAGGGGACCATGGTGCCCCACAGGGACCATGGCACCCTGTGTGGGACCCACGATCAGATTCTAGGGCCCGCAAACGATCACAAAAAGTCAAATGCAGAAAATCAAAAGTCAACATTCAGTCAACTCACCTCGTCCAGTGGCTCGTCATCGATCACGGCCTGTCGCAGGATCTCAATCCTCGTGGGACGGTCCAGTCGTCATGAAGGCATGATGATGGCTATGTGGGCTCCGCTGCAATAAATAGTATTCAGAAATCAACAAAGTGACAAATGCAAATGACACTTTCAAGGAATATACTTTCATTCCTTTACCTTTTCTTTCAAAACCCTAATTTTCCTCTATCACTCATTTCATCATAACTTGAGTTTGGGAGATGCGATTTTCGAACCATTTGTTGCGTAGGAATCATATTTTCATTCCCCTACTCTCAGGATGTTCCAAAAAGTGCTCTGATGAAGCCTTTTTAGTGAACATCCCTCATCAATACTCTCTTACACAATTTGTCGTAAGTAAACATGCTACCCTGTTTCACCTCCCTAATAAGCAAGTCGAAACAGGGGGGGCATATAGCTACTCACAAATTTCATAACCTTCCTTAGTAAGCATTAGGTGATTTTGTGATCTAACGTGTGTTTTGTAGGGTGCGGTTCCTAACTGTGTACTACAGATACCGCTGGGGGCTTCGTTCGATGAACTTATGGATATATCCTTTTTCAAATGATGTTTACTTTCTGTACTTTAGCTTGCATATGCACGTAGTACTCATATGACCGCTAAAGTGGGGGCTAAATGTAGCGTCGTAAATTGTACGCACTTGCTAGGGTGGTACAATTTCACACCTAGTTTAGCACCCGCCTTGGTGCATTTTATATTTTGCATTGCATTTCTCCTTTAGCACTTAATTAATCAAATTAATTAGGTCTAATGTCCTATTTCATCATCCTTCACATCATAAAGTCGGGCCCTTTCATTAAAGTGTGCCCCTTTTCATGTTATTCCTCCAATACATCATTTAATCAAAAACCCTAATTAAGTCCTATTTTGAACTTGGGGGCTTGATTTCGGGGGTCAAAACATCTCGAAATTACTTGTAACTTCGGGATTCCCTCTAAAATCATCATATCTGACGGCCCTGAAAATTTGGTGAAAAGTTGTCGGGACCATGGCGCCCAGAGTGCACACGGTCCCGGACATTTTTCCCAAAATTTTAGGAGCATGATCCAATCATAAAATAAAGCTTAACCCCAAGAAATTGGCAGGAGATTCAATCTCTAGGTCAGCCAAAAGACGAAATTGCGACCTAGGGTTTCATGCATAAGAGCTCTCTTTCTTCATTTGAAAGGATCCAAAATTTTGTTTTCAGGAACCTCATATGCAGCGAAAGAGCAGATCTTTGAAGACTTCAACAACATTCAACATCCCTCTATCAAGCATTTATCAATTCCAGTCATCCATTTAGGGCTTGGAAGACATTGAAGAACAATAGGAGATTACCGACTGAAGATTCGCTTGTACCTCTCCCTTGGGGGTTGGGTATGATTTCATGTTGTTTTCATGTCTTTGCATAAGCTTCAATATATCATTTATTCATGCTTTAGATCACTTTGCATCTTGATTTAGAGAATTTACATTATCATTTACAAGCAATTAGGGTTTACTTTCTAGGTTGCTCTAGTTTGCTTACTTGCATTTTAGATCTTGCACACACACAAGGTCTGCACACACATTACTTTTACAATACAACTTGGCTATTCGTGGAGGTGGAAATCACCGAAGCGGGGGTTTGACTAAGGCAAAACCCTATATAGCCGCCCAAACACCCTTTTCAGATATAAGTGCAGGTTTTGGGACTCGGATGACGCCGCAAGTTACAGATTCGAAAAAAGCAGGTCGAGACAGCACCCCACACCAAATTGCAGAGCAAAAGACCAGGACAGGGGCGTGGGGCGCCCTGGTCCTACTAGGACAAGGGCGCTGGGCGCCCTGGTCCCTGGGATAGAGGCGTTGGGCGCCCTGGTCCTCCTGACAGACAGCATTTTCGACAGTTTTCCAGAGTGCAAAACAGCAGTTTCAGGTGCGGTTTCCGGGACAGAATCAGGACAGTGGCGCCCTCGCCCCCGTCCCGAACATTTTCAGTCAAATTTTGACTCCGGGTACGCATCTGCATTCTTGCCTTGTCCTTGTGTTTGCATCTTTCCCTTGTTTAAGTTCAATTCTGCAATCTTGTTATTAGTTCATACTTGCATTTTAGGGTTAGGAATTGAACTTGCATAATCTTACCTTTCAATTACAACAAAGGAATAGAAATCCTAATAGGTAGCCCGTGGCTCTCTCTTTCACAAAAAGAAGTAGCCAATTGTGTGATACCTCTAGGCTCTTTTGTATTCCATAATGTGTGTCAAAAGGTAGGATTAGGGCATGTTAACCTAGTCTCGCTTTTTCCCCCACACACAACTATGACAAGAGATATGTTGGTTGGTAAGCTTGTTGCTTTTGAATTGAGCGAACTTCGTGAATCACATGGTAAAACTGAGACTACATTTAAAGCTACTATATTCAAGAAGCAGAAGTATGATCTGGGAGAAAGTTCAACTTGGGCTTCTAGATATGAAAGGGAAATGAGAGAGAAGGAAGAATAGGAAAGAAAATTGGAAGAGCTTGAAGCACTTATTGCCAGGAGGTTGCCTAAGGGAGACGTTAAGTATGAAGGGAAGTTACCTTTGAAAAGTTTTTCATGCAATAAGATTGGTCATTTTGCTTCTAGGTGTCTTGAAAGAGTTGAAAGAGTGTCAAAGTATGATAAGCCTTACAAGCCTAAACGAAAGTCTAGATATCAGAAGAAGTGTTATTATGTTGCTGATGAAGGTGTGACAGATGATGAGTCTGAGAAAGCGAATTCAGAAGATGAATTTGTGTTCATTGCTATCAAGGAAGATGATCTGGTATCTGTTGATTCTACAAGTTGTATTATTGAAGAGAAGCTTTGGCTACTAAGATTGATGAGAAAGATGAATGGGTGATTGATAGTGGTTGTTCACATCACATGAAAAGTGATAAAGGTAAATTTGTGAATATGGAGAAGTATGATGGTCGTGTAGTGAGATTTGGAGACAACAAAGCTTGTGTAATCTGTGGTAGAGGTTCTATTTCTCTTGATGGTAAGCATAATACTGATGATGTCTTATATGTTGAAGGTTTGAAGCAAATTCTTTTGAGTGTTGGACAGATGGTTGACAAAGGATGTGATTTGCAATTCAAGAATGGGAAATGTAAGATCTTGAATATCTCTAGTATAGAAATTGCATGAGGAACTAAAACTAAAGGTAATATCTTTCATTTGAATGCTGGTGAGAAAAGTTGTTTGATTTCTCAGATTGATGAGAGTTGGTTGTGTCATGGAAGGATGTGTCGTGTTAACTTTGACTGCATGATTAAGATAAGTTCTACTCAAGCTATTAGAGATCTACCTAAGATAGTGAAGCCTACTAATCTGGTATGTAAAGAATGTCAATTGTGAAAGCAAACAAGAATTTCATTCAAGAGAAAATTGTATTCATCTAATGGGTTATTAGATCTTGTACATATTGATTTATGTGGACCTTCTAAAGTGAGAAGCTTGCAGGGACACAGATACTTTATGTTGACAATTGATAACTATTTTAGGATGATGCGGGTCACTTTTCTAAGGGAGAAAAGTACTGGAGAAATTCAAAATATTCAAAGCTAGAGTGGAGACAGAGACAGGATTGAAGCTAAAATGTCTGAGGTCTGACAGAGGAGGTGAATTCACTTCTGGTGAGTTTAATTCCTTTTGTGAAGAGAATTGAATCAAGAGACAGATATCTACTCTGAGGACCTCTCAGCAGAATGGAGTTGTTGAAAGGAAGACCAAAACTATTTTGGATGCTGCTAGAACTATGATGATTGAAGGAAATGTTCTGCATATCTATTGGAGAGAAGTTGTTAGCACTGTTGTATACACATTCAACCGGGTGAATATAAAAGGTGATTCTAGTAAGACTCCTTATGAACTGTGGTTTGGTCATGTTCCTACAGTTAGATATTTTAGAATCTTTGGAAGCAAATGTTATATCAAAAGAGATGAGAATATAGGAAAATTTGATGCAAGATGTGATGAAAGAATCTTTTTGGGATATTCTACTAAGAGCAAATCCTACCAGTGTTAGAAAAAGAGATTGAGAAAGATAGTAGAAAGTGCGAATGTGAAGGTTTATGAGAATCATGAGAAGCAAATCAGAGCATGTGGATATGATTTTGATTATTAGAATGTTACTTCAAAGCAACTGCAGACTTCAAGCATGAAGCAGAGTGATCTGGAAGAGATAGTAATTCAAGATGTTGTTACCGGTGAAGAAGTTCAAGAGACTGAGAATTAGAATAATCAGAAGACCCCCAGGTATGTAAGATTAAATCATTCAGAGAATTAGATTATTGGTGATAAAAATAAAAGTGTGACGACTAGGAGAAGGATTGTTGCTAAAGAGACATGTTTGATTTCCAAAATTGAGCCTAAAGATGTTGTTGAAGCTTGTAAAGATGAAAATTGGGTAAAAGCTATGGAAGAAGAGTTAGATCAGATTGAGAAGAACAAAACATGGGAACTTGTTTCAAGACCTAAGGATGAGAATGTAATTGGTACTAAATGGGTGTTCCGTAATAGGCTAAATGAAGATGGAGAAGTTGTTAGAAACAAAGCAAGACCGGTATGTAAGGGATATTCACAAATGGAAGGAATTAATTTTGAGGAGACTTTTTCTCTGGTAGCTAGAATTGAAGTTGTTAGACTATTTCTTGCATATGTTGCTCATAAGAAATTCAAGGTATATCAGATGGATGTGAAGTTAGCCTTTTTAAATGGTGAATTGGAAGAGAAAGTTTACATTGAGCAACCGGATGGATTTTCATTGACAGATCAAGAAGACATGGTATGCCTATTGAAGAAAGCATTGTATGGACTTAAACAAGCCCCTAGAGCTTTGTATGCTAGATTGGACAGGTATTTGATGAAGTTGGGATTCCGTAAAGGTACTACTGACAGTAATTTGTACTTCAAGATTGATAATAATAATATTTTGATTGTTGAAGTTTTTGTTGATGACATTATTTTTGGAGGAGATGATTATTTAAGTAAGAAGTTTGTTGATCATATACAAAAATATTTTGAGATGTCTATGATAGGTGAGATGAAATTCTTTTTGGGATTGTAAATTACACATATTGACAAAGGCATTTCCATATCTCAATCTAAGTAAGTGAAGGAATTGTTGAAGAATTTTGGGTTAGATTATTCCAAACCTGTTGGAACTCCTATGGTGACTGGATGCAAGATGAAAAAAGATGATGAATCTTTGAAGGCTAACCGGACCTTGTATATATCTATGATTGGTGGATTACTATATTTGACTCGGACTAGACCCGACGTTATGAATGTTGTATGTCATGTTGCAATATTTCAGGCTGGTCCTAAGGAAAGTCATGTTACTGTTGTGAAGAGGATATTCAGATATTTGAAGGGAACAATTGATTATGGTCTGTGGTATTCGAATAATGATGACTTCACTTTAAATTCTTATACTGATGTTGATTGGGCAGGTGATGTTGTTGATTGAAAGAGTACTACCGGTGGAGCATTCTGTTGGGAAAGAAGTTGGTTGCTTGGACAAGTAAGAAGCAAGATCTTATTTCTTTAGCTACTGCAGAAACTGAATACATTATTGTTGCTAGCAATTGTACTCAGGTTATTTGGATGAAGCAGATGTTGAAGGATATTAGAGTTGTTTATAATGAGCCTATTGTTATACATTATGACAATTCTAGTGCTATCAATATTTCTAAGACCCCGGTGTTGGATTCTAAGACAAAGCATATATCAATTTTGTTTAATTTTCTGAGAGAAAAAGTCAGTGATAAAGAAGTTAGATTGGAGTATGTATCTACAAAGGAACAAATTGCAGATATCTTCAGTAAGACTTTGCCTACAAAAACATTTATATATCTAAGAGAGAATTTAGGAGTGATTGCCCCTCCTGGTATGAACTAGATGGATTGAGTTGCATCGATCTGATGGACTTCATAGTCTTATTCTGTTATCCAGATTGATGTGTGGGTGTTGTTGCTTTGTGGGAGTAGTCAGTGTGTGATTCGGTGGTTTAGATTTATGAGTTTGTTCTTAAGGGGAGATATTATATGTAAGGGAGAGAAAATATTGATTTGTATATGTATTTGGCATTGTTGTCAAAGGGGGAGAGATGCAAGTGAAAAACCCTGAAGTATTTTGAGTTGTTTGTCAAAGAGGGAGTTGATCCTTGTGATTTTGAGGGAGATTGTTGGAGTTGATTTATTTCTTTGCATTGATTATTTTTCACATTCATATGTTTCCATCAATACCAAAGGGGGAGATTGTTGGATATTAGAGTTGTTGGAATGTGTTGTTGTCATTGATGTCAACATATTCTTGTGTTGCAGAGAATTGGTTTGTTGCATAGAGTTATTTTGGTGATCTGTTGCAGGTGTGTTGATATGGATTAATGGGTTTTGAGATACTTATATGAGGTTGATTTGGTATGAGTTTCATGATGATATGTGGTGATTTGATCAACTTATGAGGTTCGATGTGTGGTTGGTTTTTCTGTTGGTTCCTATATTACAGAGTTGTGATTTCAGAATTGTATTGCTCCGAAATTGATTCCTTATGTTGTGCAGATTTTGGAGAGTGTTTGGGACGTTCATCTGTGTCCTCAAATTGAGTGGTTCATGATTTAGAGCTTCACAAGCGTATCTTTCAGTTTATCAATTCGTGTTCTTGAGCTCCGATGATGGAATAATGATGATTCTTGTTATCTGAGTTATTGCGGTGGAATTCATGTTGCTTGTTCATGATGTTCTTTGATTGTGTTCTATGCATTTTGGTGGTACGCATTGATTGTGGTGCGTGTTATTGATGATTTTATTGGTCTAGTGATATTCTTCGTGTTATGCGGCATATTCAGTAGTTTAGCATGTTGCGGATGATCTTGGCGAATTATTTGGTGGTGTTGCGTGTTTGAGGATTTGATTTGGGTCCATGTTATGTCCTTGTCGATATTGTATTGATCCAGTGATGGATTTATGTATCATGTGATGTAATTTTGTAATTAGGTCTTATGTGTTGAGCCGACCTTAAGGTCAAGGTTGATGATTTGTATAAATAAGTGTTGTGATCATATAAGATGTGTGTCTACGGTTGTATCTATGATATGTGAGAGTATTGTATGAGTGAAACAATGAATTTATCTTTAGGTAGAAGAGAAGAGCAGAGAAGTGTTGTTGTGCAGACGGTGTGCTTAACTGGAACTATGATCAAGCATTTGGAGATGCTATTCTTTCAATTCATGTAATCTGGATTGTTGTCTAATCTTTGTAAGGAAGTGAGCCTTCCCAGGGTTGTAGCCCTTTGTTGTTTTGAGCAGTGAGCTCTAGGCAATGTGCTTGAATGCATGTGCATTCCCCATTGTAATATTTGCACATACTACTGTAGAGTATCATCATATTGTGGGTAGGTTCCCACTGAGATTTTTCCCTTGATCGGTTTTTCCACGTCAAAAATTCATGTGTCATGTGCGTTGTTGATGTGGTGTTTATCTTTGTTGTTGTTGTTTCTAATCATATCCAAAGTGGAGATTATTTTGGTTGAGTTTGGTGAAAACTGATTCACCCCTCCCCCCTCTCATTTTTCCTGCATTGTTGATGCCCTGCTGCTAACAATCATTTTTTGTCCAAGCCTTGGGTGCAAACTATAGTATTGGTCTTCGCCTAGAGAAAGGCATGTTGTCCCAGTTGACCCACATATATAATAGGCCATGGATGTCCTTTGTTGTCCAAGATTTGGGTGCAAATCAAGAGTTTATTCACTTATTTCATGCATTTTTAAAACTTCAATAGCAAGCATAAAACAATATATGGATGGCAAATGAAAATAGAACCAAGCATTTTCTATGTTATCAAATAGATGATTCAATTTCAATATCAAATAATTTTGTTGAAATATATTAATTCAGTTCCATGAATAAATCAAAACTTGTATAAATTATTGGTAGCAAAAACTACATTTTGTAACTCTCAATTGTAGATTTTTTATGGCTATACTTAGGAAGTCAATATCAACTATTGACTAGCCTATACCATATAATTAGTTATCAAAGCACTAATTACTATATCCCATAGCAGGCAATAATCTATATTATCTAAAGGATAATATCATAATCAAAATATAACTTTAAAAGATATTCCAAGTAATAACAATGTGATTATGATATTATATTTAAACAAATATTCCAAGTAATAATCAAAGTAAAACAAATATTCTATGACTCGGGTGAGTTTGCTATGACTCAACTATGAGGTAAAGTATTGAGGAAAAATAGATGAGGACAACAAAGGTATGCTCTTAAATAACATCAAGGGTTTAAAAAGGCTTACAATGAGAGATTAACAAAATAGATATGTCCAAGAAAAATGGAGGATTAACTCAATTAGTAGCAAAGGAATCATAATATTAACAAATCAATGGAATTTAGGAAGGAAAACAATGTTTCTCATAACAACATGTTTCACATCAATTCATTAATTAATGCAAAATACACATTTAAATTATAACAAACACTTAAATATCAAATTTAAAACCCATTTAATGACTCAATCTAGATTAAGTTTGGAATTTTATTAAGCATATTTGATATTACTAACTAATTATACCCTTCTCCCTTCTCTCCATGCCTCTAAATTTGGGTTGAGTAGAGATATCAACAGCCTATCTCCCTCTCCTTTTCTTGAGTCTCAATATAAATATTTTTATACATACTTCCAAACTAAATTCAATGCATTTCTTATTTACAAACTTGCAATCATTGCTAACCACTCACCTAAAACATCTAGATTATATATTGTTTTTTCTCCACTCTCTACATGTTGGCTAAATTTAGTCAAGGATAATGAAATGTGCCACGATGGCTCCTTCATTAACTTTTCACCATTACATAATAAATAGGAATTGTACAAGGGAGAAATAAATGCACAAGAGTATATATTAGAAATGAAATTGAATTATAAGACTTGTAATAGACAAAATCAAAGTAGTTACATTAAATTTACAAGAAAACTTGACACTATTTATTAATTTGTATTTAAAGCATTAACAATTGTAACTTTCTTTCAAATTTTCTTTTGAGACAAATTCAATTATCATGAAACACAAAACAATTAATATAAGAGATAAAAGATGGTAATAATATATAGCATTTTAATATATCACAAGTTCATCTAGAGGCCATAGTCATTGTGGAAGCCAACATATTTCATTTGGAAAAATAACTTGCACCTAGTCACAAACCATTTCAACATTAATGATAAGTTACATGATCATCATGATAAGCATAGAAATCCCCATTGTGCTTCCAATTCTAACATGTGTGTTAGAGACAATTATGTTTTTACTTTCTCTTCAACCATGTCTTATTATCATCCTTTTTTTAAGAGGTGGGTGCTACAACTATATTTCTAAACTCTATATGAGCAATCAAAATATTAAGTTGGGCATTTAACAAACAATACAAATATTTTTGAAAGTGTTATTTAGAAAAGAAAACAAAAAAAAATGTTTAAAATCAAGATATGACATTAAATATGTTTAAATATAGTTAGAGTTCATTAAAGCGTGATTATCCATCAAATATTTCAATCACAAAAATTGCTTCATGTAAAAAAGTAATATAGTTCTAAAAAAAAAATTATATCTATTGGAGATATTATATTTCCACGGTCCATTGAAAATAAGATTAAAAAAATATCATAAATTTTTTATATTCCCTTCAATCTTAAATGATACCTAATAGATTTATGTACAAACTCTTTTACCCAAATAAGAACTCATGAACCTTCAAATCAATGCTTTTTTCATTAAAATCCAAAACTTGTTCATGAAACTAAGGTGGGATTTATTGATGTGTAGGATGTATATTACCTAATCAGTTCCCATCTAGGTCCTATTTATAGTTAATTATTTAAGTTATTTACTTTTTTATGTCTCATCGTGTCATATGACCTATCACAATCTTGTGTTGTCTTATCTTTCACCTTGATTGTATAAGCAAGCTCCCTCTTATACGTTATGCGTCATATTTCATTCTATAATATAGCATTAATTTCTTGATACTCTTATGAGAGGTTATTTTTGGTTTTGCAAATGCTCTTAGCCACTTGAGTCTATCGTGTCACTCTTACATGGTATCAGAGCTTCAAACCTACAAGCCCCCTTCTCAATTTGGGAGTATTTTGATACAAAACTTCATCCTTGAGTCTAGAAGGTCCAAAAACTTATAAATCGATATTAAACTCTTTAGGGTTTGGAATTGGGGATTTTTCAACCATTCTTGCTAAGTTTGCAAATTACGTCAACAAAAATCCATAAAATCCATATGGTACATATCTATACCATACAACGCTATTGGCATTGTTAGCACTTTGTAGCCAAGTGGCATACTCTATTGAATATTATTTATGTATACATCATTTATCAATTCTTTACAATATGCAAGATGATGGTGTCTAGTCACAATAGCTCTTGGCCCCTAACTCCCACCAACCTACAAGGACTAACCCCTAGTGGGTGGTGCTAGTTTGCACCACCCAGTCGCAATCATTCTGCTTCTCACTCGATGTCATCTATCAATTAACATCCCCCAACTACTCTTGACCCCAATGGCACAACTCAAATCTGCAACCAATGCACCATTTGATCCTACTATCAAAATAGAACACAAACCCCCATTTCACTTGCCATAGGAGCTTATTTTTAAACGCATTATTTTTTGCCAAGTTATTGATTTTTCACATTCTTATAAGTCTTGAAAAGTTAGTTCCAAACATTTCACAATAATATAGGTGCTTTTCCTAGATTTTGTTACAAGTGCTTAATATATTATCAAAGCCCAACTTTGCTTGTATTTTTTAAAAATCCATACCTTGCACCCACTATATCCAATTTTGGAGTTCTATTAAGTACTTTAAAAGGTATTTTTGAGCATTACACAACCATCTATTTTAGTTTTTCATATTCAACCTTGGATAGTAGAGATTTATTTTTAGTGATTTTGGTCCTCTAGCTCATTTTTTAGGAAAATTTGTTAAAAATTGTTTTTGATTTTGCTTGAAAGGCTTCATTTTTCATGTTAATTTATATTTGGGATGTTTTGAGGGATATTATTGTTATGCATCATCTATTTTTCTCTATTGGTGTTTTTTACTCTAATGATATATTATGATTCATTTGAGCTCCTCACTCATCATAATTATACATGAAAAATAAAGATGTAAAGATTACTTATATAAAGGTTTATGCTCTACAATGGGTGATAATCAAAATAATTTTAGAAAAGAATTAAAGAGATTTATTACAAGAAAAAACTTGATAAGGCTATGGATTTAATTATGGTGTAGTCATGGTGGGAGGGTCCTCAAAGTGAACAGTCTGGACCATGCAGCAAGAGTTACACAGTAGAAACAACTCAAAGTGATAGAGTTAATGTAGAAACACTATATTAAATCATGAAAATGAGTTACAAACTATCGGCTACATGCGGGCTTACAAGATTCGGCTCACAGACCTAAGTACAATACATGTGTGTTATGCAACATTCGGGCTCAAGCAGAATGTCAGCCAACTTCGGACCTCCTAGCCCTCAAATCTATCTTTTATCTCGTAACACTTGATTCTAAATGCTTAATTACATTGATTTATATGATCAAGGGTGATACGTGTTGGCTCAAGGTGGAACAATCGCCGATGAACAAGATGAAACGTCTAAAACAACAAGGTCGGCCTCCGCCAAAGAGATCCATTTGTAAAATCCATAGGATGAAGTGTAGACCTAAGGGAAGGTCGGCCACATGCCAAGGAACATTGGAAACAACAAATTAGAGCTCCGCAAGCTATGGAAATGATCCTCAAGATTCGTCAATAGAAAAATAAGTCCAAGCAGTTCCGGTGTTCTAAGCCAAAAAATTGTCTCAGATTCTGGAAGAGATAACTTGTTGGGAAAAAGATAAAACGTCCCACTGACTTAGGATAAGGCAAATGAACATGTCCACAATCAAAATCTAGCTCTGCAAGATCTGGTGAGCAAATGCAAAGAAATGCATAATGAAATGCTAAAACTGCAAAATAGGAACAAACTGAAAGAAAATGTTTTTAGTTGATGCAAGGTTGCCAAGAACCAGGAATGCTCCTGCATCAGACATCCAAGTTTGTTGAAAAAGTGAGTCCCTCACTTTGTTGGGGTCAAATAAAAACCAAGATGGTCTACCTTTGCCTAAAAAATCAATGATGAATCTTCAACTTGTCTGCCTTTCCACTTCACAAGATACTCTTTGTACTGGTTGCTCTGGGTGCTACGCCCAATTCTGCTATCCAAAATCTCTTCAATCTGGTCTAGTATCCGCTGAGATATCTTCTTCTGCAAGTCTGCTACCCTACCCTCACTAAATTTTGTCTCATGATGTTGATGAAGATCTGCAATGTTGAATATAGGTGAAATACCCAAACTATCTATTAACTCCACTTCATATGCATTTCCGGAATTGAATTTCTTCAAGATCTTATAGGGTCCAAACTTCCTCATTTGTAACTTATTATAGGTTCCAACTAGGAATCTCTCTTTTCTCAAATACATCATTACTTCATCACCAACTTCAAATTTCTTATGTCTCCTCGTTTCATCTTCTTTCTCCTTATACTTATTGTTCATGTCCTCCAAATGTTGTTTAACCTGAGTATGTATTGTCTTCATATGCTCTGCAAATCCTTCTGCTCCTACACTCATTTTATCTTCAGTACTGATGTCCCTCAATTTTGATATTCTTCTAGGGTGTGCTCCGGTAACAATCTCAAAAGGTGTTCTTCTGGTACTCATGTTCACTGAATTATTGTAGGCAAACTCTACTTGCTCAAGAATCAAATCCCAATTTCCAATTTTCTCTCGCACTAAACATCTCAATAAATTTCTCAAACTTCTATTCACTACCTCTGTCTGCCCATCAATCTGTGGGTGAAAAGTAGAACTGAACTTCAAATTTGTCTTCATTTTCTTCCAAAGTGTTCTCCAAAATATCCAACAAACTTAGTATCTCTGTAAGAAACTATGATTTTAGGTAATCCATGCAATCTCACCACTTCTTTGAAAAATATGTCAGCAACATGTATTGCATCTGTTTTCTTCTTACGAGGTATGAAATGTGTCATCTTTGAGAATCTATCCACCACCACAAATAGATAATCGTTTCCCCTCTGTGTCCTAGGAAAGGTAAGTATAAAATCCATGCTTATGTCCTCCCAAGGACTCTCTGGAACTACCAAAGGCTTATACAATCCAACATTTTGACTACTACCTTTTGCAAGTTGACAAATTCTATAGCTCTGCACAAATTTCCTGACATCCTTATGAATCTGAGGCCAAAAGTAATTCACACTGATTAATGCCATTGTATTATCAACTCCAAAGTGTCTGACTAATCCTCCACTATGCTTCTCCTTTATCAGACTTTCTTTCATATAACTTCTAAGTATACACAACTGAAATCCTCTAAACAACATCGGATCTTTAATGAAATAGTCCAACCACTTACTTTTGTCTACCATAATCGGTTCCTTACAAGCTTTCCAATGTTCTGCAAAATCCGAGTCATCCTCATACAAGTTCTTCAATTCCCCAAAACCTAATACCTCCACTCTCATCCCTACCAGCAAGTTCCTCCTTCTTCTCAATGCATCAACAACTTTATTTTACTTTCCACTTCTATGCTTCAACACAAAGGTATAACTCTGCAAGTACTCTACCCATCTCATTTGTCTCTAATTCAGCTTACTCTAACTGTTCAAATACTCCAAAGCTTGATGATTTGTATACAACACAAACTCCTTAGGTAACAAATAATGTCTCCACTTCTTCAATGCTTGAACTATGGCATAAAACTCCTGATCATACACAAAATATCTCCTCCTTGCATCATTCAACTTCTCACTGAAATAAGCTATCGGTCTTCCTTCCTAATTCAACACTGCTCCAATTGCATTCCTACTTGCATCATAGTCCACTTGAAATAATTTGCTAAAATTTGGTAAAGCTAACATGGGATGCTCTATCACCTTCTGCTTCAACAATTCAAAGCTCAAATTTGCTCTGGTTGTCCACTTGAAATCTTTTCTATCTCCTCTCATGGCTTCAGTAATAGGGCTACAAATTGAACTAAAATTTCCGATAAACTTTCGGTAGAAACTAGCCAATCCATGAAATGATCTTACCTCTCCAATGCTTTCTAGTGTAGGCCATTCAACAATTGCTCTTACCTTCTCAGGATCCATCTTCAATCCATCCATAGATATCACAAATCCCAAATAGACTAACTTTTCCTTCATGAAACTGCACTTCTTAATGTTTATCAACAACTTCTCTTCTCTCAATCTTTGCAAAACTTTCCTCAAATGCAACATATGTTCTTCCTTTGTCTTACTGAAAACCAAAATGTCTTCCAAATACACAATAACAAACTTACCCAAGAATTTCTTCAATACCTCATTCATCAACCTCATGAAAGTACTCGGTGCATTAGTCAATCCAAAAGGCTTCACCAACCATTCATATAGTCCTTAATTTGTCTTGAATGTTGTCTTCCACTCATCTCCTTCTCTGATTGTGATCTGATGGTATCCACTCTTCAAGTCTATCTTGGTGTAGTATTTGGCTCCACTCAAACAATTCATTGTGTCATCCATCCTAGGCAAGGGAAATTTGTAATTCATTGTGATCTTGCTTATTGCTCTAGAGTTGGTACACATCCTCCATTCTCCTTTCTTCTTAGGTGCTAATACTGTTGGAACAACACAAGGACTCAAACTCTCTCAGATCAAACATTTCTTCAATAACTCCTGCACTTGTCTATTCAGCTCCCCATTCTTTGTCGGTGTCATCTAGTGTGTTGCTTTATTAGGCAACCTAGCTCCGGGAATCAGGTCCATGCAATGACTAATACTCCTTATAGGCGGTAATCCATTAGGTACATTATCTGAAATGATGTTTGCATACTCTGTCAGCAACTCCTTTATCTCCTCTGGTTGTTCTTTTTCATGCTCTTGATATTCAATCTTCTTAGGAATTATAGCAAAACATACATTCTCATGTCTCATCCCATCCAGGAATTTCCTTCCATCCACTAGACAGATTCTAGCACTGGTACAAACTTCAGTTTTCAAAGGCTCCTCCAAGGGTAACAAGGTCTACTTCATCCCATTTGCACTAATAGTGTATATGCTCTTCCTTCCATCATGAATTGCCTACCTATCAAACTGCCAAGGTCTACCCAACAAGATATGACATATATCCTTAGGCATAATATCACACAAAACTTCGTCATGATAAGATCCAATCTTTAATTTTACCAAACATTGTTCACTCACTAGTATCTTATGATTATCATGAATCCATGTTATCTGATAAGGCTTAAGGTGCTTCAACCTTTTAAAATTCAGCTTATTCACCATCTCCTCTAAAACAAGATTATCTGAACTACCACTATCAATTATAACTTCACAACACTTACCGAATACCTTACATCTGGTCTTGAACAAATTCCTCCTCTGCAAGGGCTCCTCATCATCTCCAATATGACACAAAGCTCTTGTTATCACTGTTTTAAAAATGGATGTTCTCGGTCCATAATTGGCTAATTTTGTTGAAATTTTGAGTCTGGTATTAGCCTTGTTACCTCTATTTTGTTGTAAGCCAATGAGAAGGTTTAAGGGTTTTAAGTTTGAACCTCCAAGGTGTCTAAGTAAAAACCTGGTTCTAATTCTGCGTTACTTTTTTGGCCACTTAAGTGATGGGTCCGCTTGTCATGAGAAGTGTCCCCCCCATTGTTATTTACCTAGGTGGTCCCTGAAATATTTTAAATTTTATACGCCTATTACTTTGCCCTTTTTCTAATGTTTATCGGGCCCTGTAAGTGTCATGTAACCCTTTGTTGATCCAATGGCCTGCGTTGATTCGTAAGATGAAGATGATCACGAGTTGTCCTCCGCAAAATAGCAAAAACACGTGGCAGGTCCCAAAGACAGGTTTCCCAAAGAGTAAAGAGTGGTTGGTTCAGAGGATGATCAACGGCCCGCATTGATTTGCGGCCAAAAGGTGCTCGAAATTTAGCCTTCGCGAAGCAGCGAAAACATGTGGCGGTTCCCAGAGACAAGCGATCTTCCTTGGTTAAAGGGTGATCGGGTTGGAAAAGGATCAACGACTCGTGTTGATTCGTGGTTGGGAGATGCACGTGTTTTACCTTTCGCGAAGCAACGAAAAGGTGGCGGGTCCCACTAAAGGTGGCAGTAAAGGTGGTAGGTCCAGCTGGCGATGACAGAGCAATTACGGGGTGCTCAGTTGGCGGTCCACAGTGGGCCCGGGCGAGGTGGTCATTGAAAGAATAAACAACGAGCAAGTTCCTGAGATCTGACGGCCCGCGTGGATTCGCGAAGATAAGATGCTAGTAAGTTAGTCATCGCGAAGTGGCGAAAAAGGCCGGTGGGCCCAAAGGACAAGTAGGGTATGAAGTTAAAAGCCTATCAAGTCTGTTTTGATCCAATGATCCTTGTGGTTTCGTGGCTGCAAGTTAAAAGAAGATTATTGTTCGCGAAATGGCGAAAGACAAGTGGAAACCACATGAAGGCATGACATGGCAGGACAAATGGTGTGTTTCGTAGAGTAAAAGATGACCTGTCCAGTATACGTGGTTTTAAACAGTAGTTGAGGGCCCGCCATGGTGCAATCGGCAGTTATGTGGAGAATAGTGAAGCAAAACATGTGGCGGACTCAGAACGGAACCCGAAGGAGCTTCTGGAGCTAATGGCCAACTACCATGTGGCATTTGTTAACCGGTGAATAAGTAGAGTAAGTGATTTCCGAATAAAGGGCCCATTTAAAAGGTTTGAAGCTTGTTAAAAGAGATTCATCTCGTGGTTGATCCAACGGTTCTTGTTGTTTTGTGGCCCGAAGATGCCTACAGCTTAACCTCTGCGAATTGACGAAAACCGTTAGCCGTCAAGATGAGGCGCAGTTAGTAAGCGAGATTGACGGTCCTGGTTAGGGTTAAAAGCTAGGCGGTTAGAGCTTGGTCTAAGGGCTAGCATGGCTTCGCGAAGGAAAAGTACACAAGTGTTAAAGCCCGCAAAATAGTGAAAAGAAGGTGGGACCCGACATTAACAAAGAGAGATCAGACGGAGGTAAAGGCAGTGTAATTTCTTGTAATCCAACGGCTAGCGTTGTTTCGCGAAAGAAAGATGCAAAGGTTTTATGTACTACAAAATAGTGAAAGACTGAAACAAAGGAAAGACTCAGAGAAGTTATGACCCATTGGAGCGAGTTTTGAATTCGATTTGGTGAATTCAATTCTAAAAAGATAGCCTAAGCATGTGGAGTTAATTTCTAAAAATTCAATGCCAACTTGTCCTTTAGAGTCCGCATCAACTTGATTGTTAGTATTGTTTCATCGAAGTCTGTTGCAGAGCAATTGGTGCGGAGCGATTCTCTTCAGGCGAATAATCAGGTTTTTTGTGCTTTTCTTGATAATTCTGGTCTGTTTCCAATCGTTGCTGTGTGAATTATTTCATTATAGGTCTGTGCAAGTTTCAAGTGGTATAGTTTCTTATTCACAATGGCACCAAGAAGAGAGTTGAGAGGAAAATTGAATTATCAAGACAGGAACATCTGTGATGATTTTTTAGAACAGTTAACCATGTCCACCAATGTTGGGGCTAAGGCTAAAGAGTTAGTACCAAAGAACCCTCGTTTGAGAATTGGGGATGGCCTGTATGATAAAGACAATTGGTTAAGGGACCCTGAGATAGGGATATCAGGTTTAGGACTATTCAAAGTCGGTTTTGGGCAAAGACATTCCCCAGCTCCTTTAAATAGCATATGGGAACTAGATGTAGGAAAACTTGTGGTCCCTAGTGTATTCATGGATGTAGATCTGTTGACCCTAATTGCACAGAATTATGACCCTGTAGCAAGATGCATCAAAAATATAAAGGGATCAGCCCTAGTTGAAATCAAAGATGATGAGTTTAGAAATGTTTTCAAGCTCAGTGAGGCCTCCAATTTGTTAGAGCCTATTGACTTTGAGTCACTAGCCCATATTTATAATGCACAGAGGGATCATCTTAGGAGTGGCCCATTGAAAGAGTTCTTTGTTAAGATAGGGAGGTTAACAGTTGTAGGCCACAGCTCAATGGAACCATTCTCCCTCAATTTATTTACTCTGAGAGCTAAGGGTATGTATTGGGCACTATGTTAGATCTTTGGAGAGGATGCTGAAAGGACCATGCCAACCCATTACATGTTGATGATTGCACAAATTCTAAACCCCTCCCTAGCTATAACATTTGATTATGCCCCATACCTCACTGATGCTATTCATGCAGGGTTTGTAGGGATCAAAAATGGTAAGGTGGATAGGCCATTTGGATGGTACTCCCTGTTAATGCACATATTTTTGTTCAAAGGTGTTAATTATTTTGCAAAAGATATGGATTTGGTCAAGGTTAAAGATAAAGAGGAGATGCTCGTGCAACTTTGGAGCACTGTTCTATCTTGGGATAGAGAGGATGCTAGTTTTTTTAAGTTTGATAGATGCTTTGCATCTAAGATTAGAGTTCTTTTATGTGCAGAAAACCCTAGGATTCCCAAGGCTCTTTTGGAATTCCTTAGGCCTAAAGAGTTTGCAGAAGATATCAAGATTGTTCACAATTGGGGAGACATGTATTTGTACCCTGTTTCTACTGTTTTCAGAGTATATGGCTTCAGAGGAACCCCCTATCTACTGCCCTATCAGGTCCCATTGAAGATAGGGATTGCAGAAGTGTTGAGACAGATTGGAGGAGTGCAAGAAGCAGAGCTAACCAATAGGGGTAAAGGGACCATTTTCCCAACTATACCATGGCCCACCATTTTGTAATCACTAAAGGTGGATGGAAATATTTTGAAGAATTCTTTAAGCCATATAGGTTGTCAACTGTAGTTTCAAGATGTGCAGATCCTGAGGACTTTTTCAATGTCATGTTCAGAAAGAGAGCAGTGTGTAGAGGTAGGCCTCACCAATTTCAGTTCCTCGAAGATTTAATTAGGAATGAATTTAGCTTAGATGAGCAAGAACTAAGGAAGGAGAAATGGATTGCATATAAGAAGGCACTTGATTTTATCCATCAATTTGATAGTAGCTATGGCCCTCTTTCTAGCTTCAACCCTTTTGAGGAGAAAATCAAATTCTTGATTCTCTATTTTGAAGACCTCATGCAGATCTTAAAAGAAAAAAGGGAGGCTTTAATGCAGAATGATCTTGATAGGGTTAAGCTGGTCTTGGCTAAGCCTGCTTTTGCTAAGGCTATCCCACCTGGTGACTATGTAATGCATAAGAAGTCAGAGTACACTGTGATGATGTCAGTGACAGGTGAGCCTTCCACTTCAAAAGGGAAAAGGAAAATTGAAGATGTCATTGACATTCAAGATTCCCCTAAAAGGCAAAGAGTAGGAAAGGAGGTTGAAACTGATGAACCTCATTATATTCCATCTCAGTCCCCTATCCACATTGGAGATGAGCAAGCAATGGCTGAACAATTATTACAGTTAGGGAGTCTAGGTGAGATTGCTTACACCTATGAGGAGACCCAAGAGGGGATGCCAGAGGAGCCACCTAGTGTTGAAATGAGTTAACTGATGGTGAGCTAAGGGGCAAAGAATTAGACCTTATTGTTAAGCAAGCCAGTGAAGAATTCCTATCGTACAGTAACTTTGTTACAATAGGGGATTTCATGCAATTTGTGTGGAAGCAGAACATGGAACAATTCAAGACCCGATGTGAGCAGAAGAAGAGTGAACAACCTCTCAGAGATGCTAATCAGATAGGAGAAGAAATAAAGAAAGAAATGATGGCTAAATTCAAAGCCATCACTCCTGAAGCTAGAATAGAGATGGTGTCAAAGGCTGGTGTTATAATCCTCCCTGAATGGGATATAGTTGATGCTTTAGTTCTTGATGCAGTAAGGAAGGAAACAAGACCAACAGAAGGAGTGACCTTCAGCAGGGATTATGTTGCTCTTGTCATGTGGCCATTAAAAAGGGATGAGAACAAAAGGAGGAAAAATGCATCAGATTCTAGCCTCTTAGGAGGCATGATTGTTAAGAGAGTCCAAGATATAGGGGTAGTGCAAGCTGCAAGCACAGTTCTGGAAACTGCAAAGTTTAATGTGGCAGTAGCAAAGAAAGAGGCACAAGAAAGAGCCAATCTCCAATTGAAGTTGGAGACTATCTTAAAGGCTTACAATGAGGCTAAAGAAGGAATAGCCAATAGGGACAGCATCATTACTAGACTCCAGAGTCAATTGGCAGGCCAACACCATCCAGGTGAATCTTCTACACTCATGATAGCCTCCTCTCCAGTAAGACCCCCTCCTACTAGTCCCATCATAGAATACCCCCCTTCTCCTATGCCTTCTGGTTTCCAATCAGCTGAGACGGTCCAACATGAGTTGGAAAAGTTAAAACAAGCTTAGGCCTTGTTTGCAAATAAATATGAAGAGAAGGTGAAAGCCACAAATTTGAAGTTTGTTGACTTAGTCAAGCCCTCCATTGTATACATAAATATGAAGAGGATTCTGGAGGTTATGATCAAATTCAAAGAAGATGAGGCCACTTTGGAACCAATCCTTAATAAGTGGATGCCCAGAGGTAAGGAATTGGAGCTCATGTGTTCATCCCATGCAGATGCAGAGGAGAATGACCTTCTAAGGTCCACCAATGAGTTTATAAAAGAGATGAATATTCTCTCAGAGCAAAGGGCGGGTTTAAAAAGAAAAGCCCAACTATATAGAAAAGAATATTCAGATCACAAATTTGAATTGTTTCCAGGAGGTTTCATTGGTCCAATTCAGTTAAAAGAAGAGAAGACCCGGTTAGAGGAGTTGGACCACAATTTGTCCCAAAGGGTCAATCAAATTATCAACACTAATGACACATCTTTATTTGTCCAAACTATTGAAGAAATTGAAAAGGTGAAATCTCATTACGGTTGCATAGAAACAAAAATTGGGCATTTAAGAGTCACTTCGAAAAGACTAGAAGACATGAAACAGAAGGTTGTTAGTTTTGCTTGGCCAAGTGACGATGTTTTTCAGGAATGGAAGGATAATTATGTCGGACAGAAAGAAGATGCTTCGGAGCAGTTAGAAGAGGTTGCAACAGAACAAAAGGCACAAGAGGTTGTATATGTTGAAAAGGACTTGTAACCGCTTCTTGGAGAAGAATTGTGGATGTAACAAACTTTTTGAAAAGGGTCTGAACCTTGTATGCATCCATAATATTATAAATGGATACCAGGACTAGTTAAAAAAGGGAGGATCACAAGAATTTGTAAAGGAACTTTGCTGAAATTTATCTACGTTTTTTCTAAGTGTTTCACAAAAAATTATCTAAATTTTGTAAGATTTTCCAGATTGAATATAAATATACAGACCATTAACTTTGAGCCTAGAATTTGTGTTGTCTTCTGGTATGCTTTCGAATATTTTACTGGTTTCATTTGGGTAACTTAGGGTTATTTCAATTGAACAAGGATTGTAATGCAATCTTTATAGATATGTTTCTTAGCTTTCTTCTTCAGGAGGGGAATTAAATACACGAGAAATATCTTTATCAGTAGGTTATTTGTTGGGAACTTTGAATTTGATGAACACTGTTTAGTATAACAAGGGAAGATCCTCATACATGTCAGGCATGTATGGAATTGATAAAAACCAAAGTGATTGAGATGCATGGATATGTTTAATTCTGTAATTCTTGTTTAAAATAGATGACTTTGTAGCCTAGATAAGGCACTGGTATCTGTTAATGTTTTCTTTTCTAAATCTCGAGGATCAACACTGAAAATGAGCCTAAGTTTTCCTATATTTTTTTCAGTTTCTTATTTAAGGCGATAAGATCCGTTGGTTTTTGGACAATGGTTACTGTGGATTTTGTTTAAAAGTGTGAAAGTATTCACTAAGGTATACCCGCCTGAACTTTGGATAAGTTCGAAGTGTAGAAGATTTTTTAAAACCTTGTCATATGTTGCTCTAAGGTTCTTGTTCCTTGATTTCTCCATTCACATACAGAGTTTTTCTTTCTCATCAAAGGGGATAAGAAGGGGATCAGAATTTGAGAACAACAGCTCTCCTCATCACTAACAATTCTCCATCTTTTGGTTTATTAGTTGATCCGATATGGTCCTCTTCTGCCAATGTTGCTCTTCTAGTGTTCTCTGTCTTCTTACATTCAAAAGCATGATGTCCTTCTCCTCCGCACTTAAAACAAGTTCCTCTAAACACTCTTTTATATTGTCTTATGTCATCTTTGTCGTAACTCTCATTCTGGTATCCATTAGGTTCTCTTCTCCGACAAAAATTCTTGTCATCCTTTCGATTTGAACTACCATCTCTGCCAACTTCCTTGTATTTGTTTTGATCTGTACAGGGTCCTCTTCCTCCGAAATAGCTTCTTCCTCCTTGAAATCTTCCTCCAGAAAACCTTCCACCTCTACCTCTTTGCTTTTGCTCTCGTCTTTTGTTCAACTTTTCTTTGGCCTTCAGGGCATATTGATAGGCTTCCTCAACACTCTACAACTTGATTAAACTAAGTTCATCTTGTATAGACATCCACAACCCATTCAGGTACTAGCAACTTGTTCAATCTCATCATCAACATGTCCAGATCTAATATTCAACTGGTAAAATGCTTCAGTATACTCGTTCACACTAGATTCCTTCTACTTCAGGTTTTGCAACTTCTGAAACAGATTCACTTGATAATCGACAAGCATAAACTTTGATTTTAACTTACTAACCATCCGCTCCCAAGATTTGATCTTCCCTTTACCTCTTCTCTATCTATCAACCTACAAATGTTTCCACCAAAGAGAGGCATGTCCTTTGAACTTAGTGCAAGCATATCTCACCTTCCTATCTTCCACGGTGCCTTCAAAATCAAAATACTTTTCTATCTCTGTGATCCAATCTAGCAGTTCATCTAAATCCAACTTGCCATCATAATCTAGTGGGGTAAAATGTGGTCTGGTATTCGCTCTAGACAATGCTCTTATAAACCTTTCTTCATCTAGATCATTCACCGGTGGATTTGCTCCTTGTTCTCCAACTGCCACTTCTTCTTCTTCATCTTCGCTCACATCTTCAACATGTCGACCTCTTCTTTGGTCCGTTTCAACAACTTCCAATCGAGCTGCAATTTCTCTCAATATTTCCATCATAGTAGGGTCTGCATTTCCATGTGCTCCACCATTTCTATTTCCTCTTCGCAACATCTTCACGCAAGTCCTCTGCAACTACAGGACGGATCCACAATCTACCACCCTACAACAAAATCGAACAGGACTCCGGAACAAAAACTTGCTCTGATACCACTTGGTGTAGTCACGGTGGCAGGGTCCTCAAAGAGAACAGTCTAGACCGTGCAGCAAGAGTTACACAACTAAAACAACTCAAAGTTGAGGCAATTCAGAAACAAACTATATTAAATCATTAAAATTAGTTACAAATTGCCAGCAACATGCGGGCTTAGAAGATTCGGCTCACAGACCTGAGTACAATACATGCGTGTTATGCAACATTCGGGCTCAAGCAGAATGCGAGCCAACTCCGGACCTCCTAGCCTTCAAATCTATCTTATATCTCCTAAAACTTGATTCTAAATGCTTAGTTACATTGATTTATATGATCAAGGGTGATCTGCATCGGCCCAAGGTGGAATAATCGCCGATGAACAAGATGAAACGTGTAAAACAACGTCGGCCTCCACCAAAGAGATCTATCCGAAAACCCCATAGGACGAAGTGTGGACCTAAGGGAAGGTTGGCCACACACCAAGGAAAGTTGGAAACAACTAACTGGAGCTCCACAAGCTACGGAAATGATCCTTAAGATTCGCCAATAGAAAAATATGTCCAAGCGGTTCTGGTGTTCTAAGCTAGAAAACTGTCTCGGATTCCAGAAGCAATAACTTGCTAGGAAAAGATCCAAACGTCTCGTGGATTTAGGATTAAGGCAAATGAACATGTCACAATCAAAATCCAGTTCCGCAAGATCCAGTGAACAAATGCAAAGAAACACATAATGAAATGTTGAAACTGCAAAACAAGAACAAACTGAAAGAAAATATTTTTGGTTAATGCAAAATTGCCAAGAACCAGGGATGCTCCTGCATCAGATTGCCTTACATGTTTTTATAGTTTGTTATTCCATATTGAGAATTGTGCACCACCTAAGTAGGTATAAGATAAATTTAAAAATCAATTTGATAGAATTAGGGAATTCTATGCTTTGCATATAGAGATGGAATTGAATATTCTTTTTCCTGATACATTTCCTTCCAGTGAAAATATATTTGATTAAATTCAGATTTTTAATATCTCAATTATCTAGTTGTTGAAAAGATAAATTTGATTAAAAACCTATATTATTGATTGTGTCTAAGCCAAAATAAACATGTAATCTTTTATTCTAGCTTCTATTTCACCATGGACGCCCTAGATGATACATTTACTCTACCTTTATTTGAGGCGTTTTGTGATCATTTGACCAAAGAGAAAAATAATATTATTCAATAAAATGCACTACCTAAGAGTCGAGTATTAATGGTTCAATCATCGAAAGGTAGATGTAAGAAAAAACCAAAATCTAAGACTAAATCTTTTGAACCTCTACCCTCTTTTAAAGAGGATACACCTAAGAAGAAGAAATCCACATGTGCTTATTACAAAATAATTGGACATAATGAATATAGTTATTAGGAAAATAGATTGATCAATAAAAACACCTTTAAAAGAACAATATCAAATTTTCTTCAACATTGTCATCTAGTTCATATTTTTCTACAACATCATCATCTACAAAGTCATGGACAATTGGAATGGCAAATGGGATAGAAAATATGAAATGCAAAGCACTTTTTACATCTATACATTTTGGGTCAAGGAGATGGCTTTGTAATTCTAGAGCTTCACATCATGTGTCTTCATCATAGAGTATGTTCTCTTCATTTGATCCTTTTACTTTACAAGACACCTCGATGGGGAACAACACATATGTATATGTTAGACTACCAAAAAATAAATGTTCGATTATACAATGAGATAAGATACATAATGTACAAAGAAGACCTTACTTATATAGACAAGCTGAAAAAGATAAGATAACATACCATTATGGCAAGTGTCACAATCATATGACATGAAACAAAAAATAAATACTTAAAAAGTGCCCTAAATAAGCTTAACGAAGTGTGAATGGCACTATTATGGAAACCATTTAACTAATATACCGAGTTCACACCAACCATCCCCCTTAAATGTAACTTAAGAAGGAACAAATAATGCAAGAATGCAAAAATGATTCTTGACAACAAGGACTTATTAGGTACCCACGTGCAATAAATCTCTCATAAACGAAGTAAAAGAGAAAACTCATAAGAAAAAACCCCTCCCAAAAAGAGTAAACATGAAAACAAACATTTACAATTGATGGAAGAAGGATTCAACATGACCCCCCAAGGACTACATCCATCATGATGATACAATCAATATCCCTCCATAAGAGAAAATGTGATACTACAGATCCCCTCCAAAATGAAGTAGCTCCTATAACAATGGTAAATTGTCTAAGATGAATGTTGAAGTGTCCAAAATTGATGAACAACATTTCTCCCTATGGAATGAAAAAAATATAATGGTGCATACAAATGATACTTCCACTTCCCCCCCAAAAAAGAGATGAGAGAAGTCTCATGATATGTACCACTTAAAATTCCTCGAGTGTTCACATATCAAAACAAAGGATATCACAATGCAATGAGGTGGAATCAATCCAGAAACATGTGAATACTGATGAGCCTATAAATCATCCATATTATTCCATGATTTATAACATTTTATCCCATGTTTACAATGCAAATCTAATACATTTTGAAATATTACCTTGGTTTTATGAAGCATTAACTAGGATTAATGGTGTTTGATATGCATTTGTGTGTCTAGCTAGTTGATGTTAAATAATGGTAAAATATTATAATAAATGGTTATTGTTGAATGTAAAGTATTTTAGAGATATTAACATGTTTTTTAGTGTTTTGAGTCATTCATGTAGCTAGAAATGAGGAGAAACAAGTTGGCAATTGACAAATGTAACTGTTGACTAGAAGTGCAAAAAAAGTGAAAAAAATTAGTTTCAGTGGCAGGCATATCTCACTCGTTTCTTAACAAAATTCAGATTTTTCAAAATGATTTGGAAGCTTAAAAGGAGATCTAAAAGCATACCAAAGTGTTTGAACTGATTCACAATAGTTAATGAGCAACATTCACCAAAAGTTGACTGAGACAAACTAGCAGATTTCCAAGCAACAGTTAAAGATTGAGTTCTAATTCAACTTGGATTTTTCTACCTCTTGATGAGTTCGTGTATTTAGAGTTATTGAAGTAAAGAAACATTGTATAATCTTTCGGAAACAATATTTGGTGATTCATAAATAATTATAACGCGTTTTGTACACATGTTCAGTCATGACTGTATTTTATAGTTGTAAGAGTTTGAAAAGGTTTAGAACTCTCTCAACTCGTGTTAGTTTAGTCTTTATTATCGGTCATCAGTAGAATAAGTTATTATTTTGTTGTCATGGGAAAAATGACATTTGTAATAAAGTTGTTTAGTTTGTAATTAATCCAACTCTCAAGCCTCATGCATAAATCTGAGATCTTGTTGAATTGTGAGATAGTTATTGTAGAGAGAGCATCCAAATAGTTTTGAGTCTTGTTAATGGTGTTTATGTTCAATCAACAAGTCTGATATGTGTTTGAGCAATGAAGCTTGTTTATTGAAGATGAAATGCTAATGAGTAAGATTGTATCAACTCAAGCAAGGGCTACTTGAGCAACTGTGACTCCATCATAACTTAGATTTGCACTAGTTTAGATTGTTATTCATAATGCTTTAATTTTATTAGTAAGTTGGTTATGATAGGTTTTGTTTTAGCATATTTGGTTTCATTAGTTTTAGAACAGTATGCTTGTAGCCACTATTATTGCAAATAACTAGTCTACCTACAGCCACTATTGTGTAATTAGTTTTATTTTGAGCATTGTCATGTTTTCAATTCAGTTTATTATTCTGAGTTTATTTGCTATTAACAATGGATAGAACAACTTAGAAGGCTTCCATAGTGCATATATAATGTTGACTCATTTCAAGTTCATGTCCCTGGGTTGACAATTAAATGTAGCTTCTAATCCATGAAGGGTTGCTTAGTGTGGATGAAAATCCTTAAATTGTGAATTAGTATCCCAACCTCAATTGCAATTAAAAAGATCTACAAATACTAATGAAGAACAATCTACAAAGACACAGATGATGTGATAACAAGTGTCATCAAAGAGAAAATGGATATCATGTGTCCTCCAAATTTGTAAGATGCAACTCACAAAACACTTTTGCAATACTTTTGTATAAGTCATCTACAAAGTTGAATCTAGAATACTATAATGATTTTATAGAACTAAAGTAATAGAAGTCATAACAACACTAAATTCTAAAGAAGGAAGAGGTGAAGTAAATGGAAGCTCGACACAAGCCTCAAAAACACCAAGGTTCAAGTGACCAAAGTTATTAGAAATACATTTCGCAATAGATGTGTGTGTGAGTACTAGTTACATAATCTATAATATCATTAGGAGAAAAATGTGAAAAGGTATGCAAGTGAGATACATGATCAACCATTCCAACATCAATGATCTCTCTACTTTCAAGTCTCTAATAATCACTAAACTAGGTGTGAAGCCAACCACCTTCCCTACTCCATTATGTGTAATCTAGTAGATAGAAAAGAGATTAGTTGACAAGGATGGAACAAAACGTACATCATTGAAAGTGTCTTCCTTGTCAATAGAGCATTTCCACAAATGTGCATATATGTTGTTTCACATCAAGATGTGTGGTAAAGCACAAGGCTCAAATAAATACTATGTGATGAAGCCCATGTAATATCAAAATCCAAAATCAAGAAGCCATCACCCAAACTCAAGACTTCTAGATGCAAAAAGAGACTTGACTTAAATCATTCTATCACATGTCACTCTAATTATCCATGACTATGTAAATGATGTTGTGGAAGAAGAAGATGAACTAGATGACATCATTAAAGGCAATTTGATATTATTCTTCTAAAGAAAGTGCTTCAACTCATCAATCCTTTTTAACAACTATGTTTATCGTGCTCAATTCTTTTGAAATAAGCACATGTGGTTACCTTCTTGGGTCTATCCTCTTTAGAAAAAGCGAGCATGTTCATTAGATTATGTCCTAGATGGTGATTTCTTCTTGTATTTACCTTTAGGTGATTGGGCCATCGATGATTGACTTTTGGGAAGTGCATCTAATTGGACAAGCTTAGTTTGCTCTCTAATAAAATTATCACAAAATATCTCGGACATCCATGGTGGAATAAAATATAAAAGAAAATATTATAGTCCTTTCAACTTGTACAAAATCAAGAATATAGATTATTTTGTTAATTTTTCCCACAACCAACCAATTGAGATATAAATGATTTGAACAAAATAATTCTCAATGGAAGGAAATGTATCAAGAGAAAGAGAAGTCAATCCTACCTCTATTTGCAAACCACAAAATTCACCTATTGTATCAAATAGATCTTTAAATATATCTCATACTTGCTTAGGTGTTGTACAATCTTCAATATAAAACAAGTTGTCAAAAACATGTAAAGCAGTCAAATCCATAGCCTCAGCAAATTTATTCAGATAAGCAAATATATCATAATCCCTATTAGAATCATGTTGAGTATCAGCAAACATAGACTAAAACTTTAGAGCAGTAAATGTTGCATCTTTATTTTCCATGTATGATAATTATTAATTATAGAGAGTGAGGAGCTCAAATAAATAAATATCTATGATTAGAACAAGAAATACCAATAGAACATCTCACAAATATGAATGAATACTACAATGAAACCCAAACAAAATAAAAAATGTAAAAGAAATTCTTAGAAATGAAGGACCAAAATTATTTCATAAATAGAATTTAATATCTAAGCTAGAATCTGAAAAAAATGACAGATGGGTAATGCTCAAATATGCTTTATCCTTGTTTTCGTATGAATATAATGTATATATACATGCTTTATCTATTTTTCATATTAACATTTAAAATTTCCCTATATATTTTAAATTTTCCCTATATTTTATATAGCCGTCCCCAAAATTGGCAAAAAAATTTGCCAGCCCCGGAAAATCATCCCCTGCCATCCCCGTCCCAGAAACTCAGGGTAACACAGATAATATATTTAGTCATCACCCTCAAAACATGCAATCCAGAAATGTACTGAATGCTAATGAAGATATGCTTCCCATCCTATAGTTTCTAACCTCTCTGCCTTCTGTAGAACTGTTTCTTTCATTTCAATCTGGTATTTACTTAATCTGGAAGCAAATGTACATATCAAATGGTTAATATGATCTCGGTTACACCTTCGTATAAGCTATTAAAGGAAGATAGAAGAGATGCCTACCTTTCGTGTAGGTTGGCATCTGTTGTCGCCAACATCCGAACTGCAAATAAAGCAGCATTTGTTGCATTTTGAATTGCAAAAGTAGCAACAGGAATACCTTTAGGCATCTGCATAATTGCATGAAATGTAAGAACACAACTCAGGTGGACATTCCAGAAAAGCACTGTATTATCCTTTGCAATATATGACTAATGATAATGTCCTCAAATCACAAACAATTAAAACACTGTACTGCTTGGCTTCAATTGAAACAATCAATTATACAATAGCATAAAATACTACAAGCAGGTTTTCTACTCTCTCATGATAGGAAACTGCCTTCAAAAGATTGAAAACAAAAATCGGTACATGATAACTTCAGGATCATTATCAGAATTTCAATTTTGAAGCACATTTGGAAAGGACGGAGGGTTAGTTCTGGCAGAGGCTAAAATACAGATATTTAGTCTATCTGTTTCATGCCTCCCACTACCACCATTTCTACAAAGAATAATGCAGCCGTATCTCAAGAACTGGATGATATAGGGAAAGAAACGAGATTGCAGCAGCTGGTTTCCCATTATCTGAGAGCACCCTTGAAAATGCCCAACTAAAAGTGACACTTTTTGGCAGGGAAAATTTGAGAAGTTATCATTTGTATACAAAATGAAGTTGAGCACCAATAAGTCTCATAGCGTATTTTATTTTTATAGAAATGATGGAAGTACTGAGCTACATTGCAGTCAAGCACAAGATTCTTCATTGAAAATGCTGAATACATAAGCATCCTTGATGTTTTAGAATCAATAATGATTTAAGCAGGCACTCTTTTAGGGGTCTATACAAATTCCAGTGCATGCATTATGTTGAGTTCTTCATACTTTCATTAGTGACATGTTGTAGAAATTACCAAATAACGAGAGCTACGGTTTTTGCATGTTTTCGTTTTCTGTAGCAGTAGTCAGGTCAGATACATAAACAGATAAGGGTAATGTAAGGATGTACATATGGGAATATACATATTCCAGTTCATGTTTTATGCCTTCGTATGTTTGTTTTTTTCATTTTAGTTTGACCTGGTGAGGCTCAATGCTCAAACACACCAACCTGATGTTTTATTCATTCAGGTTACTACACTGACCACTAGAGATGCTAACTGAACCTTTTCATCATTTAATAGCTGGTATGCTGCATGAATAGTAATAACTAGAATTTGTGGTATGCTTTTTTGTACCACTGCTCAGGTTAGGTAGCATCAACACGAAGGATATGACATGCTATTAGAATACTAGTTAACAGAAAATATGGTCTTAGAAAAGGTATTTATTTCCTTGATTTATAGAACGGGTACTCTTTCAAGCTGATAAGATTAAGGGTTGAAACCCACCAAATCACTTTTACAATCATCCAGGTTACTGGCCTGAACAATTGAGACACCCACTAGGCATTAATGTTTTAATTACTGATATATTGCATGAATGGCAATAGCTAAATTTGTAGGTTATGTTTTCAGTGTTCAATTGTTGGATGGGTTTCACTGTTCAACTAAACAGATCAATTCCCCTATACAGTTAAATCCAAAAACTCAGGTATCAAACAGATCTTTTTGGTATGTTTTGCTTTAGCATTACTCAGGCCACATAACATCAACTCAATGAAAATGACACATTATGAGAAATTCCTAAAATAGAAAATTCGGTATGTGAAAGATGAATTAGCTTTTCAAACACCTGAACAATTGATAGTAGTGAGTCCATTCCATGCAATGATGAGCCTCTGACTGGGACACCAAGAACAGGAAGTGTAGTCATTGAAGCTATCATACCTGTGCCATAAGGGAATTGTTTCATTAATTAAAGTTTTAAACCTCTCAAACAATTTGTTTAGTTTCAGAGATCTGTATCAACTATCAAGAATAGCTTGTTCTATTATTATTTCATACATTAGAGATTCACTCACCAGGCAGGTGTGCTGCTCCACCTGCACCTGCAATAATGACTTTGATCCCTCTTTCATGGGCCTCTTTAGCATAATCTACCATTCTATCAGGTGTTCGATGAGCAGATACAATAGTTATCTGCAACACAACCAAACTTCAATTATTTTATCAAAATGTGTGGACCCAAATATTGTGGCATCCCATTCACTTAAGCATCTCTTCACATTATTCTTCAGGAAATTATGTATAATTCAGATAGCCTTCACAAACCAACCTCATATGAAACATTAAATAATTTGAGAATTTCTGCAGCAGCTTTCATGACAGGCAGATCAGAATCTGAGCCCATTATAATGCCCACTTCCGGACTCCCTGTAAAAAATAGACAAGATGAAGAAATCTTAATATAACGGTGTCCTTAAAAGTATGTTATGAAGCAAATCATAGAATGAAAATTAGACAGAAAACAGTAACACAGAAGAAAAGAGGTATTTGAATTTTGAACTATGAAGTAAACTGTGGTGGACCTCCAAAAATAAAGATTAACTAGTCAGTTGGCAAAACTGCAAGCATATATCATGATTCCTGTGCATCTGCAAATATAAAAATTAAAGTCAGCAACTAAGGAAATTTACACGCCATGTAAGGGTGCATTTATTATGAATGCATATGGGCCCGTCGTGGACTGTTAAATTTGTGTTAGTCCACTCAAATTTGTGTCTTGACAAGTTGTTCTACAGTTGTCATTTTAGATCTTGTAAGGCACATGTTTTAGGTAGAAAGTTACTCAATCTTTAAACCATTAAATTTGTGAAGATTAGTCACTTTGTTGCTTCAATGAATTACTACCAAAATTTAATAGACAAGACTTAAATCAAGACATGAGATACAACAGCTAGTTGCCCCATAAATCAAACATGTGGAAATGGACTGTGCAAATGTGTATATGTCCTTTACATGCCCATGAGGTTTTAATTTACAGCAACTTCTTCAAGAATTAATGCTTAAACTGCTGTTTCTTATCCAATGTCCGTGTATTGCATGGAATTCACCATAACAATATGAAAGGAAATCAGTACAAATGGACACATAAGCAAGGATACAATATTTATTCTAGGAAAACCAATCAATGGAAAACCCCAGCATGGAATGTAGTACCTCATGGGTTTTTGTATAGAGCTCAATGAGCTCAATCCAAACACAAAGCATATAGTGGGAGATCCTGTAAGTCCACCATGGAATCAGTCATGCCTCTTCAGCTACATTCTGTACATCTCCCATTTGCAGAAATATGGATAAACTCAATTTATATTCATAATGCCCTCTTCGGAATGCCTACCAAAACTTCATATTGTTAGCTGATTTGATTAGATATGCAATTAATGTTAAAATGTAACTTAAAGGTCACAAAGTCTCTTCCTCTTTGCGAGGTGGTACAGATGGCCAAATGATCAACCAATCGAACTTGACAAAGGAAGTGAGCCATAATGTATGTCCCTTCACCTCTATCAGAACTTGCAGAGCAATCGAATACCTTTTGTGAGATTTTGTCAAGATCAAGAGCTCAAAGAAAAGTACAATAGAGAGACAAAATAGATGATAGGAATAAACTGTATTCTATCAAGATGAAAATACTGATCAACTGGATCATCAATCGTTGTTACATACAATGAATATGAGCCTACTTATATAGGCAAGGCTATATGGATATGTAAGCACACAAACATGACATGTGGCTCAATAAGAAACAATGGTAGGTAGGAAATAGGTGTGGTAGGTAGGAAAAACAATAAAATATTCCACATGAGGTGGATCACCCATCGAAGGTGGAATTATCACTCCACAATAAGTGGATATGATAGAATAGTAACAAGATCAACACGATAAAAGGTGGAAATTCTCCTACACACACTATCCCAATGTGGCACAAACACCCAAGTGTCTCATACCCAAACTACTACGAAATGCATTATCCTAAGTAAACTTAAGTGTAATAATATCCAACATGAATAATTATTTACACCAACACCCCCCCCTTAAGTGAAACTTAGGGGAATGCACTTAAGTCTACAATGCAACTAAGCAATGCAAGATGGGTCCCGACTACTAGGCCATGTTAAGTAGCCATGTACAAATGCAAATGCACGCAAACCAATGCAATGAAATCTCTCACAAAGCAGGGAAAGAAAGAGAAACCCAATGGGAAAAAACCCTCCCCCAAAAGAGAGATGAAAACTATGAAAAGAAGTCTCATAGAAGTACGTGAGGAACAAAACCCCATGTGAGGAAAAAGTCCCCCCCATATGAGAGAAGAAGAAGAGAGACTAGGAAGCCCCCCCTCAATGTAGAATCTGCGCCAATGATAGAAGCTCGATGATGAATGAAGAAACTGCTCCATGAACGTCGAACCACATTCGTCCCCTTAGGAAGAAACAAAACCAAAGGTGTATCCATGAAGTCTTCCCAATCATGAAGGGAAGATGTAGGAAAAATACTCATGATGAATGAAGTCTCTGAAAACTGCTCAAGTGTCCCCATGTCGATGCTAAAGGTTACCCCCTCCAAAGGTGGTAAACTGCTCCACATTGCTGAAAAAGGCACTCCAAGATCTAGTGGAGATGAATGTAGAACAATATCCAAAGACTCACATGTCTCCTCTAAGCATAAAGAGACCTCCTCCAACTGTTGTACAAAAGTATCCACGATCATGTCAACCTCTAAAGACTGATCATGTAGAGAATGCACAAGAGGGTCAGAGTGATCCCTCGCAACAATCGAAGAAGGATCATCTTCATCAAAGAGAAGATGAATGTCATCAATGATGTCTCCCAAATCTGCAATGTAGAACTCCACAAACAAACCTGCAATGTCTGTCCAGTAGTCATCCCAATGAACTGAAGCTCGAAGACACAAAATATCCTGCTGCACTGAATCACAAGAGGCAAAACTATCGCACTAGCTGCATCATCAGGTGCAATAGGTGGTGTGATATCAAGAGGAGATGAAATAGAAGGCTCAAGAACGGGGTCACATGTGAGAATCCCCAAGTTCAAGTACCCAAAGTTCTCCTCAAAATTTGAATCATCAACATAGGAAGAATCAACCTCATCAATAGGACCAAAATGTGAAAAAGAGTACAACCGAGATGCATGATCAACCACCCCAGTTGCAATGATAGCTCCACTCTCCAAGTCTCTAATGATAACTGAATCAGGTGTGAACTCCACAGTTTTCCGCGTTGCCCCATGTGTGATTTGATAGATGGAAAGAAGATTGTTTGTCAAATGGGGTACTGTTGTGACGTATTCACACATCACCCCATTGCAAATGGGGACCCCTGCTTTTTGCTTTCTAGGGTTTGTTTTCTAGGTCTTTTAGGGTTTTGTCTGTTAGCCTTTGTAGGATGAGTGTTGTCGAAGGGATAGTTGGATTGCAGGCTTTGCTTGAGCCAAGGTGAGTCCACAGGGCCCCAGAATTAGGGTTTCTTTGAGAGTCTTCCTTAGGGCCTAGTTTTGCTCTTGTTGCTAATTGTGTCTTGCTTTGTGAGTGGGTATCATTCTTGAAGGTCCGAGCTAGGTCGAGTTGGTGAGTGATCAAGTCTGGAATGTCATCCTGATCTTCAAATGCCCTGAAATTTGGCTAAGTCTGGAATGTCCTGATCCTGAAATTTGGTTGTCTGGAAAACTAAAGAATCCCCCAGAAACTAGATTTTGCAATATAACTCATGGAGGTCCGAAACCACTCTCAAACATCCTGAAAGTATATATGGAATATAACTTAAAGTATAAGAAAGAAGAAAGATATAAGGAAATGTCTGAAGGCAAAAGCGCTTGTTTGAATGAAGAAATGTGAAAATGAAGTCAGGATCTTGGCCAAGAATAGGGATTTCGCTCCTAACCCTTCCAAAGGGTCCAGAGCGAAAATCCTTGAAGACCTCAAATTCTCACTTATCAAGGTCAAATTTCTAGTTCCTAAGGCATGTTTGGAGGTATTTTTGAATGTTCTAGCCTTGTCAAGATTGAAAGATGAAGGATTTAAGTCAAGAAGATGAATTTCGCTCCTGACCCTTCCAGAGGGTCCAGAGCGAAATTCTTGAAAACACTCATTTTCCCTTTAGCAAGAGTCAAGACCAAGGTGGAGATGCATGAGGAAGGATCTTTGTTTGCCTCCCAAAGAGGGTGAGAGTTGGAAAAGTCAGGTATCAAGCCCAAAAACATGATTTTCGCTCCTGACCCTTCCAAAGGGTCCAGAGCGAAAATCTTTGTAGCTCTCATTTCCTTTCAAATTTTGACTAAGTGTTGGTTTCTAGGGCATGTTGGGGAATGAATTGATGTGTTTTTGCCTGGAGATGGAGTTGATTGATTTTGAAGAACAAGATTTTGGCCTAAATGAGATTTTCGCTCTTGACCCTTCCAAAGGGTCCAGAGCGAAAATCTTCTTAAAGCTCATTTCCTCCTAAGTTTGGCTAAATTTTGATTTGCAGGGTATCTTGGAAGGAAGGTTGGAAATTCTTGTTGCCTTTCAAATGTTTGGAAGTTATGAAAATGAAGGATTTTGGACCAAAAAAGGAAATTTCGCTCCTAACCCTTCCAAAGGGTCCAGGGCGAAATCCCTAAAAAACTCTTATTTTTGCATTAAAGAAGGTCAAGTTTTTTGGTTTGTTATAACGTGGATGGAGGAGAAGTAACTTGTCTTTGCCTCTTGAGGTTGTTTTGAATTGAAAAAAATGAAGAATCTAGCCCAGAGCAAGATTTTCGCTCCTGACCCTTCCAAAGGGTCCAGAGCGAAAATCTTCCTAAGATGCATTTCTTTCCTTGTTTGGCTAAAATTTGATGTCCAAGGCATGTTGAGCAGGAGAATGAACATGATCTAGCCTTTGAGAGTGTTTGGTAGCTATGAAAATGAAGGATTTTAGCCAGGAAAGGAAATTTCGCTCCTGACCCTTCCAAAGGGTCCAGAGCGAAATTCCTTACAAACCTACCCTTTTGACCTTTCCTGGGCTTGAAACCTTGTTCCTAGGGCAATGAAGGATGAGATTCTACCTTGCAAAGAAGTTTCAAGTTGAAAGAATGATGATTTTGGGTCAAAATTGAAAATTTCGCTCCTGATCCTTCCAAAGGGTCCAGAGCAAATTTTCTCAAAACTTCTTTTTGATATTATGTTTTTGCTAGGTCAAGTATGGGATAAGGCAAAATCAAGAGGAAGTTGCCCTTAAGAGTGACTTTAAGTTGCTAGAGACCATGAAAGATGAAGGAATTGAGCCTAGAAGTGATTTTCGCTCCTGACCCTTCCAAAGGGTCCAGAGCGAAAATCCTTGAAAACATCTTTTTTCCAAATTTTGAGCAAGGCCAAGCTTGCACAAGGGTGTGAGAAGGTATTTGGATTGCCTTAGAGTAGATTTTGATTGCCAAGAATGCAAATTTGAAAGCCTAATGAAAATTTCGCTCCTGACCCTTCCAAAGGGTCCAGAGCGAAATTTCTAAAATTCCCCTTTTCCTTGCAATTCAAGACAAGATTTTGGTTTTTATACCCTGGAAAGGAGAAAGACAAGATGTTCTATGCCTTGGAGGTGATTTGAAGTTGAAAGGATGGCAAAATAGCCCTAAAACAAGATTTTTGCTCCTGACCCTTCCAAAGGGTCCAGAGCGAAAATCCTAAAATCTACCTATTCCTTTCAAATTTATGCTAAGCTATGCCTAGACCAAGGTAAAAGATGCCCTTGAGATTGCCCTTGAGTTGATGGTTGTCTCCAAAAATGATGATTTTAGGCCAGAGGAGGAAAATCGCTCCTGACCCTTCCAAAGGGTCCAGAGCGAAAATCCTTCAATCACCTATTTTGCCTTGCAGAATCAAGTTAAACTTAGGTTGGATGAAAGAAGAAAACTATTTCCTAGCCTTGTGAGGTGGATTGAAGTTGGAATGATGAAAAATGAGCTACAAAGAAATTCACTCCTGACCCTTCCAAAGGGTCAAGAGAGAAAAACACTAAAACCATCTTATCCTCGAAATTTTGTGCTAAGTCAGGCCTAGACTAGGGTGAGAAAAGCTATTTGGAATGCCTTGGAAAGATGTTTGACCTTCAAAAGTGTGAATTTTGAGCTAAAAGGTGAATTTCGCTCCTGACCCTTCCAAAGGGTCCAGAGCGAAATTCTTCATCTGCCTATTTCCTCCTTGTGTCAAGTCAAGACTAGGAGTCCTAAGGCGTAGTTGAGGTTGAAATGATGTTACTTTGCCCTGCAAGATGAATTGAAGTGAAGGAGATGAGGAATTGAGACCTAAAGCTTGGATTTCGCTCCTGACCCTTCCAAAGGGTCCAAAGTGAAATTCCCAGTATCACCTAAATTGCTCACAATGACGATCAAGAAATGGATTACCAGGCCTTGGTGGAGAAAAGACTAGTGTATGCTTGCCTTGGAAGGTATTTTGGAATAAAGACATGATGGAATTTGTCCAAAAGTGCAAAATTCGCTCCTGACCCTTCCAGAGGGTCCAGGGTGAAATTCTTATAGGGCCTGTCCCTGGAAAGACTCTTGAACAAACTTAATTTTGATGTCTTCTTGTTGATGGTTTAAGGTATAAAATGGTATGCTGAAATGAATTTATTATGTGTCCTTAATCATCTTTTTGTTTGTCTTGCAGTTAAAAGGCGACCTTCTCCAATCCGGCATCAACAAGGACGACCTTCTCCAGCCCAGCATCATCAAGGACTGCCTTCTCCAGCCCAGCATCATCAGGAACAACCTCTTCCAGTCCAGCATTCGAAGGAAAGGTACACCATCCATCCTGCACATCGAAGACAAAGGAAGTTAAAGCAAGGGTTCGTTGAAGAAGCAGACAGTTTCAGAAGAGTTAATTAAAGCTAGCTTCTCAGCAACATCAAATTGAATATCTACCAAGTTACAAGGAAAGACAAGGTGGCATCCCAGTCATCACTCCTCCAGTCGGGTTGGTTCACTTCAGCGTGTCCAGATTCAATGTACTTGACTCATCAAAGATGGCACTAACTTCGATGTACCTACCCCGGCTATCCATTGGTCGAATATTCCAGAGAAGACATGTCCAAATAATGCAATTATTTCATTGGTCAGAATTAAGTTTGTTGTAACAAACCCTAAATAGGGTTTCATTGTAAAATCTTGGCCATTAATCTCAAATTGATCTAAGCCATTGAATTGTATTGTGGGCACTATATAAGCCCTGGCTCCTCATTTGTAAAGGCTAATAGTTAGTCAATAATAGCTAATAGTTAATAGTTAGTAAATAGAGGCCAGAATAGTAGAATAGCAATTAGAGTAGATTAAGAAGAGAAGGCAAGACATTGTTGCCTTAATTGTAAAGACTTCTTTTCATTGAAGATATGGTGGAATATGTTGTTTCTTTGCAATGTGCATGGTCTCTTGTTGAATCTTCATTTTTGATGATAGATGATTAGATTGAGTGAAGAAAATTGTTGAATGCACCTGTGTGGAATCTGTCTAGTCCATACCACTAGCCTCTTACTGATTGTTAGTGCGCCCTACATGGTCAACTGGCATAAAATGAGCTTAATCTCAAGTCGTTACACATCTATTGTTCATGCATTAACTTGAATGATGATCAGTATCTGATGGTGTCCGATTTGAATATATTTGAAGCATTCCCCAGAAGATCACACTAAGTTGGTGTTGAATTGTTCAACTTGATGGTGAGACCCAGCCCAGTAGGACTCCACCTAGTCGTTCATCCATCTTCTTGCATTCTAGGTAGTAGAGTAGACTTCCTAAACCCTGCATCTTTTGTCATTTGTTTGTCTTCCAGTTAGTTAATAGGACCTGTGATTCCAGCAAATCAAACGTTTAGGTCGTCAAGTGTAAGTCCCCTTGTGATTCAAGCAAAATCACATCATACCACAGAGAGCTTATCCACAAGTAGAGAACCTACATACAAGAACCTTGGAGTTGCCTCGACTGATCCTTCGGCGAGATCTTCAGCAGTTGGGAAACTTTGTTCAAGAGAGGATAAGATACCTCGGTATTTTATTCTGTGTTCGCATGTGCATAAAAACACGTCAACAGGTACACAACACATCATTGAAGGAGTTATCCCCAATGGCAATAGAACCTTTCCCAATCACATCCATGTATGTTTGATTGCCCATCAAAATTTGCGGCATGTGGCAAGGCTCAAATGAAGAGAACATAGACTACGAAGATGCCATATGAAGAGAAGCCCCTGATTCTAGAAGCCATCTCCCTGAATCATGACTTGTAGTAGCACAAAGAGCTTGTCCCTTTCCTTTATTTGTCCCAAAAGAGTGATCCTTTCCTTTATCCTTGGAAGAAGAAGCCGATGTCGACATTCTAGAAGGTAGGTTGATTTTGTTATTCTCAAGAAGATTCTTCAACTCATCAATATCCTTCTTGTAACAATGTTGTTCATCATGTCCTAACTTCTTGCAATATGCACAAAAAAGATTGTCCTTATATGATTTCCTCTTAGGTGAGAATGGTGAATCACCTTGTTGTGGAGAGGAGGATTGTGCTCCATCTTGTTGTGGTTTTTGTAAATGTTTTCAATCTTCTATTCAATGAGCAAGATATATAATGTTATTGTATTTTTCATGTAATTGTCAATTCACTATATAATAAATCTGATTATTATATTCTATGTTGCAGGTGGAGAGAGAGCATTAATAATTTCGATGATTCTCAAACATCCACCGATCGGTATATATATATATGCAAGCAAGGGGATCAAGTAATACCTTGACCGGTCATGTCTATTAGACATGGCCGATCAAGATATTACTAGATCGTGCCTTTTCAAAACCATAATCGTACTTTACCAATACCAATCGGTGTGAATGTATTTAACAAATACAACTGATACTAATCGGTGTTTGTGCATTATGAATTATGACCGATGCTAATCGGTATTTATGCATTGGTTAAGAACCTGATATTAATCGAGATTTGTTTGCAAGGTTATATATATACAAATCAAGGAATACAATCACAGCAAGATTGTAGATGTAAATATCAACATAAGTTTGAATGATCATGCATACGATCATCATTATTGGTATAAGAAAAACCGATAATGCAATAACATATAGAAGAGCAATTATAATAATCATCAGACAAAGGAATGATAAATGAAGTCTTATCATAGTCTATTGATGAGATAGATGATTGAATGAGAGACTTCATTTATCTCTCATTCAATCATTTATCTTACCGAAGCTATCATATATCAACACTCCCTCTTAGCTAGGGAAGATAAATGAAAGACAACATATCTAGCATCACATTTCTCATGATGGTCAGTATTCCTTATGTAGTCTTATAATCTCACTCTCCAAAGGATCATATCACCTAGACATGTGACATGAAGTATCATCAATCATATGATACAAGAAATCACATCACCTAAGCACGTGACATGAAGTATCACCTAAATATGTGATACAAGAAGTCATATCACCTAAGCACGTGATATGAAGTATCACCTAAACACATGATACAAAAGTTTATCACATTAACTTGTGATGACAAGATATCACCTAAGCACGTGATATCAGTATTGCAAAGTAAGCAATACTGAGGATAGATACATAAGAGTAATTAAATTCTCATTTTATCCAAATTGTGGTATGTGCACTGACATTTCCAAATGTCTTTACCACAACATAATCATGGCACATCCATGATATACCAGGAATCACACATGATATCTGGTTTGATCATTATAAGATTGTTACCTTATAATGTCTACATACAAGTGTTCATTATCTGAGAGATCGTCACCTCTTACAAATGTACACAGGGGGTGGAGCCCATAAAAGTCATATCACAACAAAGAAGTTTACACATTAAACATCTTAATAATATAAGTACAGCAATACAAAGCAAATTAAATTTCAATCATACCAAGACCTTTTCTGAAGTGCTAACTTTCACCCTGGAAAGTGGTTTGGTAAGAATATTTGTTGTCTGATCTCCTGTACAAATGTATTCCAACAGGATCACATTCCTATCTACCATGTCTCGCACATAATGATATGGAATCTCAATATGTTTGGATTTGTCATGAAACACCGGATTCACTAAAAGTTTTATACAACTCTGGTTGTCACAATGAATAACTGTAGGTTTCATTGGGTCATCGAATAACCGCACAAGCAACTTCCTAAGCCATACTGCCTCTCGAGCAGCCATGGAAGCTGCAATGTATTCAGCCTCAATGGAACTCTGTGCTACCGATGACTGTTTTCTGCTGATCCAGGATATCATGGCTGAACCTAAACTGAAACAGCATCCTGAGGTGCTTTTCCTGTCAGTTACACTTCAAGCCCAATCTGAATCTGTGAATCCATGTAAATCTAGTTCAACTCTCTCATATTTGAGACCAAGGTTTAGGGTACCTTGTAGATATCTCATGATATGTTTTACTGCTACCAGGTGTATCTCCTTTGGTTCACATATAAACTGACTCAAGGCATTAACTGCATAACAGATATCTGGTCTCGTATTTACCAGATACATCAGGGACCCAATCATTTGCCTGTATAGAGTAGGATCTAAGGGTTGTGATTCTGTTGCTGCTTCCTTAAGTTTATGAAGGTTTGTTTCCATTGGAGAGGTCATGGGTCTGCAGTTTAACATTCCAAATCTCTTCAAAATGTCCAAGGTATACTTACCCTGGTTTAGTATAATGCCATCAGAATTCTGCCATACTTCCAAACCTAGGAAGTAATGAAGGAGTCCCAAGTCCTTCATGTCAAATTCTTTAGCAAGGTCTTTCTTACACTGATCTATGAGGTGATCTTTTCCTGTGATTAACAAATCATCAACATATAAAATCAATATCTGTATATCACCTTTGTCTTGCTTATAGTAGAGATTTGGATCTGCATCATTCTTTGAGAAGCCTAGCACTGACAAATAAGTGTCAATTCTTTCATACCGGGCCCTGGGAACCTGTTTAAGCCCATAAAGAGCTTTCTTGAGTTTACACACATGAGACTCTACATCATGAATCTCAAACCCTTCAGGTTGCTCTAGGTATACTTCTTGTGCAATCTTTCCATTAAGAAATGTTGTCTTTACATCCAACTGATGTACTTTCCTTTTGTGAGAACCCTCTGGCTACAAATCTAGGCTTGTGTTTCTCAATGTTGCCATCTGCAGCATGTTTTATCTTGAAGAGCCATTTGGAGGAGAACAGATTTTCCAACTGGCCTAGGAACAATCTCCCAAACATCATTTTTCATAATGGACTGGTATTCCTCAGACATGGCATTCTTCCATACTTGATATTTAAGTGCATCTGATACATTGGTAGGTTCAGCTTTTAAAAGATCATTCATGAGGGCAACATGGTGAATTTGTTAGGCCTTTTGCTTTCTCTGAAGGTTCCTGAAGGGGCAGCATACTTCTGAGCTTCTTCTACAGTTTTGGTGGCCCATAGTGGTCTTTTCCTGAGATTTTCTCTAGGTGGGTTTTGTATTTCACCTTCATTTTCCTCAAGATTCTCTGTCTAAAGCTCAAGGGTAGGATCTTCATCTATGCTAGGGACAGGAACATGGACTTCAGGTTCCATGGAACTTTGGGCTCGTTTGAAGGCTAAGTCTTCCTCAAAAATTACATACCCACTAAGTTCAATATGCCTCTGACCAGGTATATAGATTTTGTAAGCCTTGGAGGTTTCACTATACCCAACAAGTATTCCCCTTTTTCCAGAAGGCTCTAGTTTTGATCTTTTCTCCTTAGGTACATGAAAATAAACAGGGCACCCAAATATCCTAAGATGGTTGACATCTGGCTTTACTTTAGTAAAAGCTTCCTTAGGAGTTTTATCTTCAAGATGAGAGTGAGGACATCTATTTTGTATATACACGGCAGTGCTAGTTGCTTTTGCCCAAAGTTTTGTATTGAGGTTCTGATCTAGGATCATAGCTTTGGCAGCTTCTACAATTGTCCTATTTTTCCTCTCAGCTACCCCATTTTGTTGAGGATTACAAGGTATAGTAAGCTCCCTCTTAATCCCAGCATTTTTACAAAAAGCTTTAAACAAATCTGAGGTGTATTCCCCCCCATTGTCAGTTCTTAAGGTTTAAACTTTATTTCCTAAGGAGTTTTCTGTTAGTGATTTAAATTCTTTAAACCTATTAAGGATCTCTTCTGATTCTTTACATTTCAGAAAGTAGATCCAAGTTTTCCTAGAGTAGTCATCAACAAATATTACATAATACAAGAATCCCCCTAAAGAGGGTACAGACATAGGTCCACATACATCAGAGTGGACTAATTCTAAAACATTACTTGTTTTCCTAGTACTATTTTGAAAAGAACCCTTAGTATTTTTACCTAGGGCACATCCCTTGCATGCCCCTGAATGATACTGCTTTAACTTGGGTAGACCTGTGACAAGGTTTCCCATTGATGATAAAGCTCTAAAATTCAGGTGACCTAGTCTTCTATGCCAAACTTCATTAGCATCTGCAACTTCATGGGTTAAGGCTAGGTTGGGCTCTGTGCACAGCTCATATAAGTAGCCTTGTCTTTGACCAATAGTTTTAGATTTCTTAATGGATGAATTCCTCGGCCAAGCCAATACTCTGTTGTTCATGAAGGTCACTTTGTACCCATTATCCTCTAGTGTTGAGATGGAGACTAGGTTTCTCTTGATGCCTGGTACATATAGTACTCCTTTAAGCTACAATGATACGCCTGACTTCAGTTTGATGGTGCAAGTTCCAATTCCTCTGACTAGATGTGTAGAGTCATCTCCAATAGTCACGGAGTCTAGCACTTCTCTAAACCCTGTAATGTGTCTGGATGAGCCACTGTCAATCACCCATGAGTTAGCCTTGTTTGATGCTTGGTTTGTAAGTGCCGAGTAGAGTACATACTTCTCGGAGTCATCTCCTCCCTTTGATTTTCCAGTTCTGGCAAATGTGGCTTGTTGTTTGGCTCTTTCCGGACATTTAGCAACATAGTGCCAAAATTTGTTGCACCTGTAACATTGAATATGAGAGAGATCCTTCTGGGAAGTATTCTTGCCTTGATGACCTTTCCTCTTCTGAAATTGTTTCTTCTTGCTTTTCTTATTTAACCTTGATTCTTCTTGGAGACAATCTGCCCTTAGCCTTTCAAACTTTGGATATTTAGCCCTTGCACTGATGCCTTGGACGAATGTTTCCCATTTACTAGGCAACCCATCTAGAGCAATGAGTGTTAATTCTTTTCTTTGGATCTCATATCCAAGGGTTGCTAGCTCATCCCTTAGGGCTGATATCCGCATGAAGTAGGCATTGACTGACTCCCCTTTGATCATAGCTATATGATTTATTTCTCTTTAAAGCCAAGGTTCTACTTGCATTGGATATCTCGAATGCATCTTCAAGTGCTTTGAACATGTTGTAGGCCGTTTCATGTTTCCTTATGATGGGCATAATATTATTCCTCACCCCATCAACTATGATTTTGATGGCTTTTTCATTTCCCTCTATCCATGTCGCTTTGTCAGGTTCAATCTCAGGTTCTGTAGTTTCAGCTTTTACAAATGATTCAACTTTATTTTCTGTTAGAATCATCTTAATTCTCAACTTCCATGCTGAGAAATCATCGCCTCCTCCGAGTCTATCTTCGAATCTGATAGTGTTGGCCATTTGGAGAAATGTGATGTTGGATATATTCTTGACTTGAATTTTACACAAACTTGAAAAGTCGCAGGTTCGATTTTACTATAGCTCTAATACCATGTAAATGTTTTCAATTTTCTATTCAATGAGCAAGATATATAATGTTATTGTATTTTTCATGTAATTGTCAATTCACTATATAATAAATCTGATTATTATATTATATGTTGCAGGTGGAGAGAGAGCATTAAGAATTTTGATGATTCTCAAACATCCACCGAACGGTATATATATATATGCAAGCAAGGGGATCAAGTAATACCTTGACCAGTCATGTCTATTAGACATGGCCAATCAAGATATTACTAGATCATGCCTTTTCGAAACCATAATCGTACTTTACCGATACCAATCGGTGTGAATGTATTTAACAAATACAACCGATACTAATCGGTGTTTGTGCATTATGAATTATGACCGATGCTAATCAGTATTTATGCATTGGTTAAGAACCCGATATTAATCGGGATTTGTTTGCAAGGTTATATATATACAAATCAAGGAATACGATCACAGCAAGATCATATATGTAAATATCAACATAAGTTTGAATGATCATGCATATGATCATCATTATTGGTATAAGAAAAACAGATAATGCAATAACATATAGAAGAGCAATTATAATAATCATCAGACAAAGGAATGATAAATGAAGTCTTATCATAGTCTATCGATGAGATAGATGATTGAATGAGAGACTTCATTTATCTCTCATTCAATCATTTATCTTACCGAAGCTATCATGTATCAACAGTTTTGACTTGGGTTGCTTTTGATTCTTGCCTTTTCCTTGATTGCTTTGATTCCCTTTGTTAGCCACCAAAGCTTGTGACTTTGAAGATTTGAGAATCCCCATCTTGGTCAACTTAGATTGCTCAAGTATCAACATCTCCGTGAATGAATTAAATGAGGGAGGAGTGTAAGAGGAACCTTGAGCTAACCTATGGGTGTGAAAGCTAGATACAAAGGTTGCATACTCTGAAGGAAGCTTGTCCAACAAGTTATAAACCAATTGAGCATCATTTTTGTCAATTCCACAATCCTTTAGCTTTGCTCTTAACTCAATTGCTTTTGTGACATAATCCTGGATTGTATCAAAATCCTTGGGATCCAAAGTTGTGAGTTCACTATCAAGCTTGTAGCCCTTAATCTCATCAAATTGACCATACAATTTCTCATAAATATCCCAAGCCTCTTTAATTGTTGTACACTTCTCAATGTGAAAAATGAGATCATTTGATACATACTTTCTAAGAGTTCCAAGTGCCATAGTGTTGACATGTATTTTGTACACTATCAAACACAAAATAAAATACCTAAAGGGTACCTTATCCTCTCTTGAGTAAAGTCTCCGAGTGCTGAAGATGTCGCGAAAAGGATCAATCGGGATGACTTCAAGGTTCTTTGTTGTAGGATCTCTACGTGTGGATAAGCTCTTTGTGGTATGATGTGATTTTGCTAAAATCACAAGGGGACTTACACTCAATGACTGAACGTCTGATTTGCTAGAATCACAAGTCCTACTAACTAATTGGAAGACAAACGAATGGCAAAAGATACAAGGTTCAGGAAGTCTACTCTACTACCTAGAATGCGAGAAGATGGATGAATGACTAGGTGGATTCCTACTGGGCTGGGTCTCACCATCAAGCTGAACAATTCAACACCAACTCAGTGCGATCTTCTAAGGGATGCTTCTAATATGTTTAAATCGTATACCGTCCGATAATGATCACCATTCAAGAAAATGCATGAAACAATAGATGTGTAACGACTTATGATTAAGCTCATTTGTTCCAGCTAACCACGCAAGGCGCACTTACCATCAGCAAGAGGCTAGTGGTTTGGATTAGACGGATTCCACACAGGTGCATTCAACAATTTCCTTCATTCAATCTAATCATCTACCATCTAGGATTGAAGATTAAACAAGAAACCATGCATATTGCAAGAAACGACACACTTCACCATTACTTCAATGAAAATGGAGTTTGTTTACAATCAATGGCAACAATTTCTTGCCTTGTCCTCCTATTCTACTCTAATTGCTATTCTATCAACTGACTATTCACCTTCTAACTACTGACTATCTGTCTTCTATTATCCTTTACAAATGAAGAGTCGAGGCTTATAAAGTGTCCTTAATACAATTCAATGGCTAAGATCGATTTGAGATCAATGGCCAAGATTCAATAATGAAAACCCTAATTAGGGTTTGTTACAACCATTACATAACATTTAATGCTTGACCAATGATAAAATTACATCTTTAGGACACATGTCTTCTCTGGAAAATTCGACCAATGGATAGCTGGGGTAGTGTTGTGACGTTTTCACACATCGCCCCATTGCAAATGGGGACCCTTGCTTTTTTGCTTTTTAGGGTTTGTTTTTTTTTTTTTGGTCTTTTAGGGTTTTGTTAGCTAGCCTTTGCATTTTGAGTGTCGCCCAGGTGATCACATGGATAAGCAAGTCCGGCTTGAGTGATGTCTTGATCTTGAAATTTGGCTAAGTCTGGAATGTCCTGAAATTTGGGCTAAGTCTGGAATGTCCTGATCCTGAAATTTGACTAAGTCTGGAAACTGAAAAACCTCCAAAAACTAGATTTTGCTATATAACTCTTAGAGGTCTGAAACCACTCTCAAACATCCTGAAAGTATATATGGAATATAACTTAAAGTATAAGAGAGATCTCATTATACTTAAATGTTATATTCCATAAAAATTATCCTGATGGAGAGTTCAAAAAGTCAAATTTCGCTCCTGTCCTTCACTGAGGATCCAGAGCGAAAAGCGCTCCTGTCCCTCTCCAAGGGTCCAAGGCGAATCGCTCATGTCCCTCACCAAGGGTCCAGAGCGAAAAAGCTTAGTGGAGTCATTCCTGACCTTGTTTGGACAAATTGAGACATCAAAGGCATGAAGGAGGACGTAATCAACCCATTGAAGATAGTTTTGAAAGTTAACAAGGCATAAATGAGCTCATAAAGGCCAGGGCGCTCCTGTCCCTCTCCAAGGGACCAGAGCGATTTTCCCTCAAGACAAGTTTTTGGCAAAAGGAAGGCAAGTTTCGCGTTTGAGGTGGGTGAAGGAAGACGCAATCGATCCGTTGAAGATAATTTTCGAAGCTAGCAAAACACAAGTGAGCTTATAAATGCAAAATCGCTCCCGTCCCTCTCCCAGGGACCAAGGCGAAAAACACATTAGCTAACCTTCCTCTCCAAATTCGGACGAATCCAAGTCAAGACGCAACGTCAAAATGATGTTTAAAAGGTTTCACGGAGGAATGAAGTAACAAGGCCATCAAGTTGATGAAAAATGGCTAGGGCGCTCCTGTCCCTCACCAAGGGACCTGAGCGAAATTTTCAAAATACTTAATTACCTAGCATTGTGAAATACTATTTCTTGCTTCCAGGACTCAAGATGAAGGGGGGAATGATATTCTACGTCTAGAAAGTGATTCAAGGTTGATACGATTAAGAATTTGTGCAATAAAGTGTAAAGGCGCTCCTGTCCTTCAGTCAAGGACCAAGGCGATATTCATTAAAACAATCATTTCCTTCCAAGACCACGCCAAGGCAAGGTTGTGCAAAGTCAGAAATGCCTTTAAGAAGATGATGAACAAAGAAATTACCCCAAGAATCAATAATCTTAGGCTCAAATACAAAAATCGCTCCTGTCCTTCACTGGAGGACCAGGGCGAAAATCCTTAGAAGAGCTCGTTTTGTCTTGAGAGGGCGAATTGAACATGCATAGGACGAACAATAATGACCATTGCCTACCTCACAACTTGCATTGGCGATTGGAAAAGACAAAAATAAAGGGCAAAAGGCAAAATCGCTCCTGTCCCTCACCAAGGGACCAGGGCGAAAATGGTTCTAAGGAGTATTCGTTCCAAAAAATTGAATAGATCAAACTCAAGATTTCAAGTAAAATGCCATTTTGGACGTCCAGGATGAAGTGTTGAACGTGAAAAACAAGAATTGCAAGGCTAAAGTGTAAGGGCGCTCCTGTCCCTCTCCCAGGGACCAGAGCGATCTTGTTGATGTCCATTATCTTGCCATGCCTAGGCGCCAATATCATCTATGACACATTAAATGCCAATTTCAATAAAACCTTGAAATATTTTTGAAATTAAATTGACATTTAATGATGGCGCATGGCATTTAATAATTAATTTTGAGCCTTAAAATCGAAATTTTTAATTATAAAGGCATTTTAAATTAATTATTATTAATTTAAAATCAAAAAGAGGGCGCTTGGGGTATTATCTATTATTTTTTGCAAAGTCGGCCTCTTTCTTTTTATTAATTTTATCTATTTTGAGGCCTATTTCACCAAGTCGGCCCATGGGAAATGAAATGGTGAGCGCCTATATAGTGCGGGTATCTTGAGCGATGTTAATCCATCATTCACTCATTCACTCAAGTGTGATTTGGAGAAGAGCAACAAGGTGCGAAATTTGGTCTAGGAAGGAGCGATTTTTGTTGAAGGCCAGAGGTGTAGTGAATTTTCCTCAAGGCGTTGAAGGCTAGAGGTGGTGAAGTTGATAGAAGAAGCCCATTTTGAAGACTTCGATCCACATTTTGCCTAGCAAACTTGCTTAATTTTGCATCTTTTCTTAGATTTAGTTCTCAAGTGGAGGTATGGCAAGATTCTCCTAGTCTCAATTTTCAATTTTCAATTTTCAATTTCAAGTGGCTTAGTTAAATTTAGGAAATGATAATTCAAAGATTTATCATGAGGTTTCCTAATTTAAAACTTAAATCCTCTTTCTAGTCTATATTTCCACGTTGCAAAATATATTACTAATTTTGAAATGTTGTGTAGGTATCAAGATGGCGACTCCAAAGCCCGAAGGATCTACAAGCCAGATCAAGGACGGTCTCCTCCAAGGACGATCAAGCAAGGACAAGGGCGACCTCCTCCAGTCTAGCATCGACAAGGACGGCCTTCTTTGGACTAACGTCATCAAGGGCGACTTCTCCAATCCAGCATTCCAAGGCGAGGTACAACAGTCATCCTGCACATCAAGGACACAAGGAGTTAGAACAAGGGTTCATTGAAGAAGCAGATAGTTCCAAATGAATTAATTAAAGCTAGCTTCTCAACAACATCAAGTTGAATATTTACCAAGTTACAAGTGTCAGACGAGGTGGCATCCTAGTCATCACTTCTCCAGTCAATGTGGTCCACCTCAGCATGTCCAGATTCAATGTACCTAACTCATGGAAGGTGGCACAAACTTCGATGTACCTACCCCAGCTATCCATTGGTGGAATTTTCTAGAGAGGACATGTGTCCAAGCAATACAATTTTATCATTGGTCAAGCATTAAATGTTATGTAATGGTTGTAACAAACCCTAATTAGGGTTTTCATTGTTGAATCTTGGCCATTGATCTCGAATTGATCTAAGCCATCGAATTGTATTGAAGGCACTATATAAACCCCGACTCTTCATTTTGTAAAGATAATAGAAGAGAGTTAGGAAATAGTTAGGAATAGTGGGAAGAGTTAGAATATAGTTGATAGAATAGCAATTAGAGTAGAGTAGAGAGAGAAGGCAAAGATTGTTGCCAAGATGTTGTTGTAAAAGACTTGTAACTTCATTGAAGAAATGGTGAAATTTATGGGTCGATTCGACAATTCGCATGGTCTCTATACTTCTCATATTTGATTTCATGTTATTAGATGAGTGGAAGAAATGTGCTTGATTGATGATGAAATTCGTATATCCATACTACTAGCAGTTTGTTGATTGCAGACTTGCCTTGCGTAGTCAACTGGAATTATTCAGCTTAAGCTTAACTTCAATTGTCGCTTCTTCATTGATATGCATCAGCTTGATGGTGTCTATGCCTGCAGTGATGATTTGAACATCATAAAGCTTTCCTTCGAAGATCGCACTAACCTTGCGGAGATGTTCCTGTGATGTCAAAACAAGACTTAGTTAGAATTTCATCAAAGATCAATCATTGCTCCTACATTCCTTAGTATTAGGATTAGATCCTTTCCTCGCCCTCATCTTTTTTCCTTTTTTTCAAGTCAAAGCTAGTAAGATCCTGTGTTCCAGCAATATTCAAAGCAGATCAGACGTTCAATCATCAAATGTAAGTCCCCTTGTGATTCCAGCAAATCACATCATACCACAAAGAGCTTATCCACACGTAGAGACCCTACATACAAGAACCTTGAAGTCATCCTGATTGATCCTTTTTCGCAACATCTTCAGCAATCAGAGGCTTTATTCAAGAGAGGATAAGGTACCCTTGGCTATTTTATTCTGTGTTTGATAGTGTACAAAATACACGTCAACAGGTAGGTACATCGAAGTTTGTGCCACCCCCCATGAGTTAGGTACATTGAATCTGGACACGCTGAGATGGACCACACCGACTGGAGAAGTGATGACTAGGATGCCACCTCGTCTGACACTTGTAATTTGGTAGATATTCAACTTGATGTTGCTGAGAAGCTAGCTTTAATTAACTCTTCTGAAACTATCTGCTTCTTCAACGAATCCTTGCTCTAACTTCTTTTGTCTTTGATGTGCAGGATGATGATGTAGCTCGCCTTGGAATGCTGGATTGGAAGAGGTCTCCCTTGTCCTTGCTTGATCTTCTTTGGTGAGAGTCGGGTGACTAGTAGATGCTCCTGCCTTTGGAGTCGCCATCTTGACACCTACACAACATTTCACAATTAGTATTATATCTTGAAGTGTAGAAATTAGACTTAAAAGGAAGATTTGAGATTTTAATCAGGAAACTTCATGATAAATCTAGAGTTATCATTTCCTAATTAACCATGCAATACTTAGACTTTTCTAAAAAAAAGGTCTAAAAATCAAACCTTGAACAAGGGTGTTAAGATGATTTTGCCATACCTCCTCTTGAGTATTAAACTCTAAGAAATGATGTAAAAAAAAATAGATTTCGCTAGGCAAAGTGTAGATCAAAGCCTCCTCTTGGATGAATCACGCCTCCATTAACCTCCAACACTTAGAAAAATTCGCCCCCAATCTTCTGGATTTCGCTCCTCAAATTGCTCCTCAATTAGTAGAATTTCGCCTCCAACATGCTATATTTCGCTCCTCCAATTCGCACTTCAACTTTGCACTTGAAAAAGGATGAATGAATGATTAAAACTTGAACAAAGCATCTCCTATGATATAGAGCGCTCACCTTCCTCTCTCCAAGGCCGACTTGCCAAAAAGGAGGTAAAAAATAAATAAAATCTCAAAAAAGGGGGCCGACTTGGTTAATAAAAGCAAAAATAAGGCCTTGAGCGCTTTATATTCAATTTTAATTCAATAAAAATTAATTTTAAATGCCTCCAAAATAAAAGTTCGATTTTCTAAGGCTTAAAATCAATTTATTAAATGCCAAAATGCCTTTAATTTAATGCTAATTTAATTTTAATTTTACAAATGCCTCAAAATTAGCAATTTTGGCGATCTAATACAAATTGGAGAATATTAATTTTTAAAGCAAGGCTTGATTAAACTCCATGATGATTTCGCCCTGGACCCTCTCTGAGGGTCGAGCGATTTTCTAATTTTAGCCTCGAATACTTCACATCCTGACTTGAAAATCTCCTGGAGGGTAAATTGATATCTAGTTAATGTGTTGCACTTCAAATTTGACATTTTGCGTGAGGGAAAATAGGTGGAAATGTCAATTTCGCCCCGGACCCTCAGCAAGGGTCAGGAGCGATTTTTCATTTTCTAGCTGGAATCCACCTTAACTTGTTTGTTGAACTCACAATGTCACTTCTAAGATCCATTTCCTTGCACTACCAAGTTAATTCATCAATAATTTTGGAGGAAATAATGTCCTTAATGGCAATTTTGCCCTAGACCCTCAGCAAGGGTCAGGAGCGATTTTCCATTTTTTGCTCAAAATTATCATTTTTCAACGTTCAAAATCTCTTCAAGACATTTCAAATAGGCTTCCTCACTGACTTCTAGACTTTGCTCCATCCAATTTGAGAGAAAAAGTGCAATTTTGGTGTTTTTCGCCCTGGGCCCTCAACAAGGGTCAGGAGCGATTTTTTTAATTTTGACCACAAATCTTCACTTCCTCACCAAAACACTTTCTCACCAAGCTAGATCACATTTAGGCCTCCAAAATAAGCAAGAAAATCATCCTTCCAAATTTTTCGCCCTGGACCCTCAGCAAGGGTCAGGAGCGATTTTTGCAAATTGGGCTTAATCCTCCATCATTTTTCATTAAAACTTCATTCACCACTAGGCAATGTCCTTGCTTCAACCACTCCATCCAAATTCGCTTCGTTGTTGTAAGGTAAAAAGAGGATTTTCAACATTTTCGCTCTGGGCCCTGTCTGAGGGTCAGGAGCGATTTTTCATTTTGTGACCAAAATCATCAAGTTTCAAAAGCAAAACATTATTCATCATGCTTTTGGAGGTCTCTTCACCTTAGCCTAACCTTGCCTTAGCACCCTTTTGAAGAAAACATGCAGTTTTTGTCTTTTTCGCCCTGGACCTTCAAAGAGGGTCAGGAGCGATTTTGAGTCTTTTGCACAAATTCTTGATCATTCCAACTTCAAATTACTCAAGGCGTAGAACATCATACTTCACTCCCTACTGAGTCTTGAGAACAAAAATATCATCTCGAAATGCAAGGAAAATGGGCATACTTGGAAATTTCGCCCTGGACCTTCAGAGAGGGTCAGGAGCGATTTTCCCCATTGTCATCAAAATTTGCACTCTTAGCATCTCGATTCCACTTCAAGGCATTTCAAACATCGTTTCAAACTTATGTCTAGGCTTAGCTTTATTCAATTCTGGAGGAAAAGGTTTGATTTTAGGTTTTTCGCCTTGGGCCCTCAGTAAGGGTCAGGAGCGACTTTTCAAATTCAAGCTTATCTACCTCTTGTTATCCATCCAAATTATCTTCAATAGGTGAAACACACCTTTCCACATCCATTTCAATCATAAAAATCATTTTGACCTCGCAAGAAAATGTGTCTTTGAAATTTTCGCTCTGGACCTTCAAAGAGGGTCAGGAGCGATTTGTGCCATTTAGATCGAAATTCTCCACCCTTTTCTTTGAAACTTCTTTGCTAGGGAAGACTTCACCTTGTTTTGTGTTATGAATAGGTTTTTATGTCCAACAAGGGGTAAAATAGTGTGTCCACAAGAAATTCGCCCTAGACCCTCAGAGAGGGTTAGGAGCGATTTTGTCCTTCCTAGGCAAAAATCCTTCATCTCTTGATCTTAAAACGAGTTTGGGGGCTTCATCATGTTCATTTCACTACTCATCCTGCCTTTGATACCTCAACTTGACCACAACAATGCTAAAGATGACCTTCATGGAGAATTTCGCTCTGGGCCTTCAGAGAGGGTCAGGAGCGATTTTCTGGTTTTCAACAAAGTCCTTCATCCTTTTCAGTCGAAGCTTTCTCAGGTGGGTAAAAGAGACGCTCATTTTCCACGCATGTTCAAAACTTGGTTCATCTTCACTGCAAAATGAGTAAAATCCAAAATTTCGCCCTGGGCCCTCAGCAAGGGTCAGGAGCGATTTTTCCTTTAGTCTCCAAAAATCATCACTTTTCTTGTCTCCAAAACTTCAATCACCTTAAGTGACATCCAATAATCCTTCCGAGAGACCCTGCACAAAACAAATTAGAAAAGTCAATGACAAATATGCTCCAATAAGATTTTCGCTTTGGACCCTGAGCAAGGGTCAGGAGCGAAATTTACAATCTAGGCTAAATTGCTCAATCTTAAAGTTTTCAAACATTTCCAATTTTCCCTTCAAAATGCCTCGCAAATCAAAATTTGGTCAAATAAGGCCAGGAATGAGTCCTAGGTTGATTTTTGCCTTGGACCCTCTGGAAGGGTCAGAAGCGAAATTTGACTTTTTGAACTCTCCATCAAGATAATTTTATGGAATATAACATTTAAGTATAAGTGACATTTCCTTCTATCTTTCTTCTATAACATTTAAGTATAAGTGACATTTCCTTCTATCTTTCTTCTTTTTTAAGTTATATTCCTTATATACTTTCAGGATGTTTGAGAGTGGTTTCAGACCTCCAGGAGTTATATTGCAAAATCTAGTTTTGGAGGATTTTCAGTTTTCCAGACTTATTCAGGATCAGGACATTCGAGACTTGGCCAAATTTCAAGATCGGGACATTCCAGGCTTAGACAAATTTCAGGATCAAGACATCACAGACTTCATTTCATCAACTTGATTACTCAAGCAGAACCTGCTATCCAGGTGATCCCCTTGGCGACACTCAAAACGCAAAGGCTAACAGACAAAACCCTAAAAGACCTAGAAAACAAACCCTAAAAAGCAAAAAGCAAAGGTCCCCATTTGCAATGGGGCGATGTGTGAAGTGGTCACAACACATAGCATTCTTAGTGAGCCATTCAATTTGAGCATTAGGATCGGCCTTAGGATCAGGTGGTGTTGTAATAGTTCCATTTACATAATGAATGAGTCCTTTTTCCATTAGTTTACTCCAAGACTTAATCTTCCATGAAGCATAATTATGAGGAATTCAAGGTGGAAATTTAGGAGAACCCATAGCACCAAAATGAAAAAAACACAAGATAGAGAGAGGCACAATCACACAAGACACCCCCCCAAAATACTCAATCAAGAACCCCCCCCAAAATGGTGATTTGGCACTTTATACTTAGTGCGTATACAATGGGCCACTTGCAAAACAAAGCAAGGTGGACTTCTGATTTCAATCTTACAACTGCCTCAAATAGGCTATAAGAGACTCCAACAAATACTCCAAGTGATCTAAACTAAGATCCAAGCAAAATACAAGTACCAAATAGGCCAAAATGACCAAATACTGAAAGTACAATTTCTACTCAGAATCATTGCAAACTAATGGCAGATTATAAAAGTAGACGAAAAATTAGGCAGTTTAAAAAAAAACGACACTTGAAAAGGAAGTCGTATGACCCCAAACAAAGCCCGTGAAGTTGCAAAAATGGGGATAAGACAGGTACAGTCATGAAGATCTGCAATTTCTGAAAAAATTTTACATCAAAACCAGAAAATTCCTCCACCACTATGAAGAGCACAAAATTCTAGCCCATTTCAAAAAAAATTGCACCAAAAAAGGAGCAAAAAAGAGCAAGATATGGCCTTCCAAAGTTGAACTGCAAAACTGAAAAGCCCAATGAGAAGTTCCAAAAAAAATCAAAATACTATTGCCGTCAACAAATGACGGGCTTAAATTTGATGCCCATCTGGCCATCGAAAACACTTCACCTCTCCCACTGCGTGACATTCATACCGTACGAACATGCTGACATGGCAAAAAAAGTGTGGTTTCGTACAGATGGCATGTCGTACAAATGGGTTGACGTGTCTGTCCACGTGGCAAGAACAGAGGCGGGCTGATTCGGCGGTAAGCCTGCATGGTGCCTCGTGGCGGTGAGCTGGTGGGGCAGTCAGGGCCGAGCGGTAAGGGCTGGTAGGGGCCGGCGCCACTAAGTCAGCGAGGAGACCAAGCGGACCGCAAACCAGCTACCGCAGCGATCGGCAAACATGCAGTGGCGGCTGAAAGGCCGGTGGCGGGACCAGTAGGAAAAACCGTCGACGGAATCTACAACCATGGCGGCCGGGAGACAAACAGCAGTGGCCGATGGTGGACGGAGCAAGAGGGCCGGAGAAGGAAGTCGATCGGTCAGGAGGAAAGCCAAACGGGATCGTTGTCGGACGGAGACCGGCAAACGGAGGATGAGCGGGGCCCGAGCAGTGGTACGCCCTGCAAAAAGCTGCAGCAGTGTACAGTGGTCGGGTGGGGATAAAACCCCCCCAAAAAAAAAAATTGAATTTTTATTTTTTTTAAATCCCCCATTGGATTAAAAAAATATTCTACGGATATGAATTGAAATTGAAAATGCAAAATAAAAAAAATCTTTTTTTTTAATACATTCGTACAAAATACCAAAATTGGCAAAAAAATTTCCCTCACCAAAATAGGCTGACTTTATACTCAAAATTTATGGAGACGGCCTTCCGGACGCAACCGTGATGTCCAAATCGCTGTACGACGTCCCAAAAAATAACACCTCCCCAGATCCGAAAATTGAAGCCTCCAAAAAGACTAATCAAAGACGCCCTTTAGGCTTTGATACCATGTGAGATTTTGCCAAGATCAAGAGCTCAATGAAAAGTACAATAGAGAGACAAAGTAGATGATAAGAATAAACTATATTCTATCAAGATGAAAATACTGATCAACTGGATCATCAATCGTTGTTACATACAATGAATATGAGCTTGCTTATATAAGCAAGGCTATATGGATATGTGAGCACACAAACATGACATGTGGCTCAATAAGAAACAAGGGTAGGTAGGATATAGGTGTGGTAGGTAGGAGAAACAATAAAATATTCCACATGAGATGGATCACCCACCGAAGGTGGAATTATCACTCCACAATATGTGGATATGATAGAGTAGTAACAAGATCAACACTATAAAAGGTAGAAATTCTCCTACACACACTATCCCAATGCGGCACAAACACCCAAGTGTCTCATACCCAAACTACTATGAAATGCATTATCCTAAGTAAACTTAAGTAAGGTGTAATAATATCCAACATGAATAATTATTTACACCAACACCTTTCATTGTATGGAAACAAGTATATATACAATATGATAGGAAAGAACCCATGTATCCTCAAATAGTGACGGATTGAACAAATTCCTAAATATACTATGAAACAACAACAAACTTAAACCAATCGAACAAACCATATCCTATGTAACACTAGCAGACAATAACAAAGACAACTCACGGGTGAAATGATGGAATATGCTAACATTCCCCCCTTATTACACCATTTCTTCAAAGTATTGACAAGAGAATCTTGAAAAGTTTCAAACTTCACATGTGCAAGAGGCTTGGTGAAGATATCAGCATGTTGTTCCTGTGTGTTGACGTGTCTGAAATCGCATTGCTGCAAACTCCATATGGCCAACGCAGAATAGAATAGCCAACTGATTATCCTACTCTCTCTTGAGATAAGGAAGTCTCTAATGTTGTTTTCTAAGTTTGATCAAAGGAGACTGCCTCAAGGTTTCTTTTGTCCGGTCTTGACTGCGGGATTTTTCAGTGGCTTGATGTGTTTATGCTGGAAACACAAGGGGGACTTAAGTTGAACTGGTAATTTATAGATAAGTTCCCTAGAACTTTTATGATCTTTCTATCAAATGATTTCGGTTAATTTGATACTGTTTTAATAGGACTGCAGATTTTCTGAATAAAAAAGGGGAAAAAGGAGGGAAGGATAGAGAGAGAGAGAGATAGAGAGAGAGAGAGAGAGAGAGAGAGAGAGAGACATGAAATGTAAATTCTAACTAAAATAGCAAATTCAGTCAAGCAGACAGACACCTCCAGGAAACTAGATTAAACATCACCAGCTGCTCAAGCACAATGTTTGCATAAATCTAGTGCAATCTTCAAAGGAGAAACAAGATTTTCATGTTATCAAGTACAATATTAGAACTTCTACATTCATAGTATGTGTTTGATAACCGAACTAAGCATGAAAGGTCCAGATTAACCATGCAAAAAGAAAGGCAATCAGCCGTTCCCTAATGGTGTGAACTGCAAGGATTCTATCAGATGCTTGATTGAAAAACGCTATGCAAAATAAATAGACATAACTGAAAGATTTCTAAATTAAATGAAGAAGGAGACCATGCACTCACAAGGAAACTTGAAAACAATCTTAATTCTTTGCATTAATTCCTGTAAATTTTTCCAGAGCTTTCACAACAATCCAAGAACTTCTTACAAAAAGAGGGGAAACCAGTCCCTTAAATAGGCTTCAAAAAGGATGAATGGCCTAGATTTAATCTAAACAAGTGGCCCAGATTCATCCATAAAGCATGGCTGCCCATACCCATAAATGGGAGGCAAATATCAACAACCACCCCAAAATGGGCAATAACTACCCAAAAGGGATAATTACAACAATTTGAAATAATCCAAAAAGGTGCATCAAATAAAGCTTTACATTTGTTGACCAAAAGTCAACTGTCACCTTTTTGTGCAAAAGTGCACTTTTAAGATTTAGAGGGAAAAAAGCACTTTTGAGAAATTACTTTCTCTATTTCGGTCTCACACTCCTTTTCTAGAAATTGATCCTCGCCATGCAGGTATTCCCGCCATAAATCACGACCTGCTGCCCGTTCCTCGCGAACGTATTCCTGGAACCTAATACATAACTAGAAGAGCAGACTGAATGGAGGCATGGGAGGATGGCAAATTTTGTATTGCATGCCTTCAAGATAATGGTCCACATGTTTTAAACAGTCCTTCCAGCTGGAGCGATTACGCTCAAAGCATAATATGTCTGAATGGAACTAACCAGCAAAACTCAAGTCCTTAGTGGAATAGGAAATCTTATCCGTCCCCAATCTTTCTTCCCAGTCTGGCTGGATTGCATTATCGGACAAGTCGTTTTTATCCATCCTGAAGCCATTGATCGGAGGATGGTCTTACCTAGTTCTTGCATGTTTCCCAGAATCACTTCACATGCGTCACTTTCCTTGTCAATAATTTCTTTGGTGTCGTTCTTCATGGTGATAGTCCAGTACCACTCCTTAAGAACACTGATGCTATGAGGATCTACGATGGCGGACAATGTAGGAATTTGTGCATGTGTCCAAAAAAGAGCTCTCATGAGGGGAAGGGTAGTGGCTGCCACTTCGTGCATGTGACGGGATTCCTTCTTTACCTCCAATAACTTGACTAGAGTGAGCTCTCGATGGAGGGCCATTTCTTTTACTTCCTTAAGGATCTGCTCTCCCTTTTTCTTGATGTCTTGCATCCATTCCTTGACGGCCTTTGCGGTGTCCCGTACTCCTTCAAATTCAGTTGTGGTCCTTTGCGCCAATGCTGTCGGGGGAATATGGGATTCGGAGGCATTGTGCAATGGCCTTAGGAGTTGATCGATGTATCCTTCGGCTTGCTCAACACGGGCCCGATACATGTCCTTTTCCGCTGTGATCTCTTCGAGCTGCCTGAGTATATTCTGTACTGAATCCTTAAATTCTTCTTTTTCTTGCTCTTTGGTAGCTCGTCCGATGGGAACAGTTGTGATGCTATAATCTGCCAGTGTTATCTAATATGTTGGCTTGTCTACAAGCAGGGTGGCAATAAGAAGAGTGCGATTCCTTTGCTCGTCTTTGGTCACTCTAGAATATGCCCTGGGCTTTTTCTTCCCCTTAGCTTTTGCTTGATCTATACGCGAGAAGATATCCTCTAAATCAATGGGTGGTTTGGTGGTGGCCTTGCGCTGGGCTCTGGCAATCAGCCACTCTTGAGGCACTGTTTGGGTCGATGATAAGGTCAAGTCAGCATTTTGTTCTCTGACGTTCTCAGTTGACTCACCACAGATTCGCAGCTGCCCTGCCACCAGAGGAGTGAAAGAGGTGTGAAGCCCTTTGCTTGCGGCTGAATTCTCCCCTATTTCACTGAACAACTGCCTGACATCTTCATGTGAAGGTCGTTCTTCAACTCTTTCGAGCTCATGAGTCTCATCTATCCTTTGTTCTCCTTCGACGATGGAGTCATCTTTGGCTGTATTGTGGAGCAGCAACTCGTGACGGCTCTGTTGAGTAGGTTCATGCACTTTGACCCCCTGGGTGGATGGAATCTCTCCTCCTCCTATTTGGTTACCCAGTTCAGTCAATTCGAGGGCTCTTAGCTTAGTGTCTAACACATCGGGCACAGGAGGATCATTGCCTTCAAATGCATCGATGTCGCTCTGGGAAGGCGGAGCAGGTATACAATCCAATTCTACAGCATCGTCGGATGAACTGGGGTCTTTTGAAGATGAAGTGACCTCTGGTCTCTTTATAGGAATCTTTTCCCTTCTTGTTCTTTTGGACGTCCGAGTCCCTCTGCAAGCCTTAGCCTTCTTTCTTTTCTCTGGTTTCTCAGTTCCTTCCCGGGGCGCACTAGACGTTCCTTCATCTTCTGAAGACTGAGAATCAAGGCTGCCCATTAAGTGGTAAGTGAACTGGACTCCCTCATGGATTAGCCTTTCGATCTGTTGATGCAACCACTGATCTGTGTACCTTGCTGGGGCTGCCATGACTACCTCAAAATCAGTGATTGGGTCTTGGGACCAATCAACGCCTGGCAAGAGATGCTTTACTGCTTCAAATTCTCGGACTTGGAGGCAATTCCCTGAATCCGTGAGCTGATCTGGGACCCGACGGTATTCAAAGAGTTGCATCTGCTGAACACTCGGTCTAGAATATTCCCGTCGCCTGACCTTGTAGTCATCAGAGCAATTCTTCCAATAGTCTTCAACTGATTCCTTTGCTCTGTATCTTCTACCATAGGCTCTTTTTGCCAGATTATCATGATCGAAATATTTCCTTGGAAAATGGTCCTGTAGACCATAAGAGGCCAGCTCTGCAAGGGACTCCTCTACTAGGGTAGGGGTCTTCAAGTGGACATCATGGTTGCCTATGATCATAGGAAATGTGAATCCAGCCTGGTTGCTTTCTCAGAGTAAGATGTCGGCAGGGCGTGACTGGCTTGCAACCTCCATAAGAATTACTTTGTCGGTTGGGTACCATGGAAGTCAAAGAGAGGCACCATGGAAGCCAGCTATTCGGATGTAGGAAAACCTTGGGAACTGAATGAACCAGGGTCCATACCTTTGTACTAGAATAGTAGCTTGCTCTGAGAGCCTTATGTGCAGTCCTCCCTGCATTAACCTGACCAGGCGCATTGTGAAGGCATCATTGACGCGCTCATATTGGCCAACTGCATAAGTCGGGCTGTTCTTTTCCCTCTGAGCTATATCTTGGTAGTGCAGTTGTGGGTAACAATCATAAACCTTTACTTGATCAGGTCTATTCCCAATTTCACCTTTCATTATCAATCCTAGGAGTGGCTGGTTCTTGGCGAACATATAGACCAAATAAGAGGTCATGGTGAAGTACTTCTTCGTCTCGAGCTCAATCAGCTGAGTGTGGATGTTATCGCTTATGATCTGGGCCCAGTCAAACTTAGACTTCCCGGCGAAGACCTGCTCTGTAAAATAGAACATCCACTCTTCAAAGTAGTTGGACTTAGGAAGTCCCATGACTCGGCTGAGTAATGTGACCATATCCCCATGTTCATTATGAAAATCACTCCTGGGGGTCTTTTTCACAATTCTGGTGCTTGAAGGCCTTTTCTCCTTGAACCATTCTTCGTTGATCAGTGCTTTGCATCGGGCCGGATTCATATCATATGCCACTTGTGCTTCATCTATGGTTGTAGCTGTGGGATTGTTTGGAAAGGGGATGTCAAATGCATCACCAATGGCCTCAGGAGAGAAGTCGGCGATGGTCATATTCTCGAGGAGCACTAGTCTGGAATTCGGTTCATAATGCCGGGTAGCCTCTACTACTAATTCATAGTTCTGTATTGCTGGAGGAAATCTCGCCGCTTGGGAGATGCCACTTTCCACCATCTGCCTAGGCCTGCCATACGCGTTGGGTGAGAAGACCCGATTCCTGAAGTCTTGAATATCGATATGGCCAAGGTCGGTATCACTGATATTGTCCTAGACGCTCTGAACCTTTGACTCCCTCAATCCTCCTCTCTGATATTGGTACTTCATCCTTTCAACCTTACGCGGGATATCTGATTTGGATGCTCGCGATGTCTCAGTTGCAGCAAGCGTTTTTGATGATTCCACCGCCGATTTAGGCATTTATCCTGCACAGTCGGACGCGGATTACAAGGTGATACAAGAAAAGCAAGGCAGGTTAGATAGAAAAATGCTCCAACATGTCGGGATTAATTTAAAATTTAGATTGGACATGGGGCAACGTTTCTAGCTAAAAAGGGCTTGATCAATTTTAACCACAGCATTCATGAAGATTTTTGATTGCGAATTTATACTTAACGCTTTCTGGATTTTGAATTAATTTCAACAGAGACAAAGCATGAAAAGTTCTCCTAAGTTTGAAAAGAGATGCAATTTCTGGCGAAGCCTTAGGGGTGAATTCTAAATTTCGAGTGCTTTGAACAACGTTTTATGAGTGAAAGAGATGCAGATTTCAAGAATTCAAGCATTTTGATCAAATTTCACACATTTGTCTATTCGATTTAAGCATTTTCAAATGATCATACGAGACAAAGCGTACTTACCTGATGAGAGCGGATGGCGAGAGATTGCCCGACCTTGCCGCGTGAAATGAACAGACGATCCTGCAAAGTTTCAAACTTCAACGGTTATCTCTTTGGTTTAAATTTTTTTTGCGGTTGATGGACAAGAGAGAATTTATCATTTTAAATGGTTTTTACCCTGGGCAATTTGGCAATTTAAATTTGGATGCTTTGGAAAAGTTTACACAACGCCTTACCTTGAATATGATTTACACGAAATGGCTTTGTCTTCGTTTCAAATCTGTCGTGATCTCCTTCGCACGAAATGCAGCAGCATGGAAGGGGTTTATCAAATTTTGAATTTCCCAATCTGGGCCTGCGCGCAGCTATTTCGAAGAAGTGGAGAAATTTTAAAATTTCTAATGATTTTACCTTTCAACTTTGGACCCTTGGCGAATGCGGAGGCCCTTCAAAATTTAACTTTGGCTTCTATTCAATCCCAAGGGTAAACTTCGGATCAATAATGTTTTGCAAATTTCGCGCTTCATATTTCGCGATTTTCAGGCTTCTAGCGAATTTCAGAGCACTTGGGCTTTGGCGAACTGAAGGTTTTCGGAGCACTAGCATTGTTTGCAAGTAAAACTTCGGACTTAAAAGATGATCCTGCAAATTTCGGAGCTTATGGATGCTCTCGCTACCTTGGAGATATTTTCGGATTTCAATGATTTCGCAAAAACTTCAGACCCTTAACTCGCTGTTGGCAACTTTGGACTAACCTCGGACCTCAACGCGCTTCTAAATTTCGAAGCTTTGAATGAAATTAAACTCCCTTTCACGATTTTAAGACAAACTTCGGAGTTCAACGCGCTTCTATTTATCGAAATTTCGGACCTAGGGAATGATTTAGCAAATCTCGAGGGTATTGGATGTTTCGCCAATTTTGTCACCTTTTAATTTCGGCTCCAAGGTCCAAAAATAAGGATTCAATGCGAAGTTCGGACCAAAAGGCGTTTTATGCAAAATCGATGCACTTCCAAATTTCGGAGCAGGGGTCCAAATTTGGGGTAAAAGCGAACTTCGGACCTGGAAGAGTTTTCTGAAATTTTCGACGATTTCACATTTTCATATTTCGTTCCAAGGTCCGAAAATGAGGACTTAAGGTGAAGTTCAGACCTAGAGGGTCCTTTTGCGAGATTTCACGTCTTTTACATTTTTTAATATTCGCTCCAGGGTACGAAAATAAGGATTTCAAGTGATTTCGGACCTTGAGCCCACTTTTGCAACATTTCGCACCTTCACTTTTTGCCCTAGGGTCCGAAAATGGATGCCCAAGTGCTTTTCGGAGCTTAAAACACTTTGCGAATTTTTTAAAGAAACTTCGGACCTAAACATCATTTCGCAACTTTTTACATTTTTAGCTTACCCCCCAGGGTCCAAAAATGGACGCCTAAGTGGTTTTTTGGACCTTGGGACACATTTTGCAAAATCGCATTTTTTAAACATTTCGCCCCAGGGTCCGAAAATGGACATTTAAAGTGTTTTTCAGAGCTAAAGAATGATTTTGCAAATTTTCACGCTTTCTAGTTTTGCCCCTAGGGTCCGAAAATGAGGATTTCAAGTGATTTTCGGACCTGGAGCTACCTTTTGCAAATTTAAAAGGATCTTACATTATTTTTGGACCAAATGGGAAACATCGAACTTTGAAATTTTCGCCACAGGGTCCGAAATTTGGCCTATAAGGCAATTTTGAAAACTTAAATAAAAAAATATTCAGACCTCAGACCAGTTTTCGCCAGATTCTAAAAATTTGGATCTTGGAGGCTTCGGAATTCTTTGGCATTTGGGCAAGTTTCGCAACTTCGGCATTTTGGCCAGAAAATTCACTCCTTCATCAGCAGGCGAAAGTCATCCTTCATTCAAATCCTACAAACATCGCGGAGACAAACCTTATGCAATCTGCTTCATAGCTCTTTGTGCGAAGAAACGGCGACTTTGGTCCTCGTGCAACCTTTAGACGCACTGCTCTTGCCTGGCGGGATTCGCCAATTTCTGCCACCTTACACCTATCCAAGGCGATTTTCAAAACTTCGAACAAACTCTTGGCGCTCACGCCCGAGAGCTAGACTAGCCGAGAGGATTCATCGGCTCACTTCCTTGACATCATCACTTTATGGACCAGTCGCAGACTCACTCGAAAAGACACGAGACACTCTGCGCAAAACTCAGCAGGGCAAAGACGAAAAGCTCAAAACAGGAAGGGGGACCCTGTCAACGACAGGGAGCATGTGCAATGCACAACACTATGTCGAGTAGAATTGGAGCTGAATGTTGTTTTGTTGAACATGTTCTTGTATGAAGTGACAGTTAACTTCAATATGCTTGGTCCGTTCATGAAACAGTGGATTACGAACAAGCTTGAGAACACTTTGATTATCACAGTAGAGGACTGTAGGTTGGTTTTGTGGTACCCCCAATCCTTCTAATATGCGACGCAACCAAACTGCTTCACAAATTGCTGCACTTGCTGCACAATATTCTGCCTCTGTTGAAGAACTGTAGGTTGCTTCTTACTTCCCCATGAAATAGGTCCTGAACCAAGGAAGAAAACAAATCCAGATGTGGACTTCCTATCATCAACTGAACCTGCATAGTCTGCATTTTTGTACCCTCTCAAGAAGAATTGATCACTCCTTTTATATTCCAGACCAGGATCCATTGTACCATGTATGTACCTCAAGACCCTTTTTGCTACTAGACAATAAGAGGTCTTTGGTTCTTGCATGAATCGCGAAAGATAATTAACAGCAAAACTGATATCCGATCTAGTATATGTCAGGTAAATCAAACCTCCAATCATTTGACGATAAAGAGTTGCATTCACCTGAGGAGATTGATCGGAGGTAGTGTTGACGTGTATTTTGTACACTATCAAACACAGAATAAAATACCCAAGGGTACCTTATCCTCTCTTGAGTAAAGCCTCTGAATGCTGAAGATATCGCGAGAAAGGATCAATCAGGGTGACTTCAATGTTCTTCGTTGTAGGATCTCTACGTGTGGATAAGCACCAGTGGTCGTTGTGAATGCTATTTCTTCAAGGGGCCTTACGTTTTCGAGTTGCAGGGACAGAATTTTCCTAAAACTAACAGGTTCTCAAAAAAATCAAAAGATAGGGTTTGCAAGGGATGAATTCTAATCTAATCCTAAGAATGACTCAATGTAGGCTAGACTTGGTAAGATTCTACCAATTTCAGTATTGCAAAGCAATTACAACTCTACTGGAATTGATGCGATCTTCTAAGGTGATTAGTGATTTTTCAAACCATCAAGAATCATAGACACTACCATGAAGGTACATATCAATAGTTCAATAATGATTGAAGGTTCAAGCAATATGGATATCTCCAGTTGACCACACAAGGCATCCTTACAATCAGTAAGAAGCTAGTGGTTTGGAACGTGAATCTCACCAAAGATCAAGCCCAACACTTAGTCCTTCAAACTTAAATAGTACTTCGACTGAGAATGATTCAAAAAAGTAAACAACCATGAAAGTAGCCCCAAGAATTGCAATAAAACACCATAACTTCAATATTTTATTGATCTCAAAGCCAAAATAGACAACAATTGCTTGAAATTCTTTCTTCAATGCTCAATCTTGCTACAAAATAACTTTCTTCTCTCCAAAAGCTCTAATCTTCTAATTTCTAACTATCACAAAATGAAAATGAGTGAGGGTATATATAGCATCCTCAATTACAATGAACGGCCCAGATCAAAAGAAGATCAATGGCTGAGATTTTGACAACTAAACCCTAATTAGGGTTTGTTACAAAAAGTTCCCTTTTTAGTTGAACATTATTAAATGCATAGCCAAATATTTAATTGGCACAAAAATCAAGGGAACATAGACCAATGATAATTAAGATGCCACATCATTTTATAACAACCTCTCTTCTAGAACCTTATTCCCTTTCCAATGCTCTTTCTTAGCATATGCAACGAATCTAGACACAATTCCTTCAATCTCAGCAATAGGAATCTCGGGAAGATTCCTCATTCGCTCCTCCAAATGGATAACCTGATCAAAGGCCTTGAGAAGAGTCGTTTCCCATCTAGGTTCGAGCTCTTTGATCCTCTCAATCAAGAGCATAGTAGTGAACATTAGATCCCGTTGCTCATTTGTGATGACATTCTCATCTTTGCAAAAGATGCCTTTGACTCTTTCTTCCAACTCTTGAAGGTCCACATCTGTCTCAACTTCGATCCTCCTGCCAAGAATGGTACACAGCACCTCAAACACCTTGTCCTGAATTGGATGGATGATGCCTTCAACTTGATTGCATTTGGTGCTGATGTCCTCGAAAAGAACCTCTTTCATCTGAAATAGAGTTGACCACTGAAGTAAATTATGAGCTCCTCCATCCATTATCTTTTCTTGTGCTAGGATCTTCCTTGGTGTTTGCCTGATTACTTGCAGAACAGGAATGATAACATCTCTAGTGTGAGCAAAAGCGGCTACCGTTATCATCAGGTTGTGGATGATCTCAAGGACTTGAATAGCTCGGTGGATTGTCTGCATCATTCTTGTTGTAAATTCAACGGCTACTGTGTGGGACTTGTCAATCCAAGAGCTCATAAGCTGAACCAAGCTCTTGACTCTTTCTGCCTCGCCAACTGATTCAAGGGGAAGTGCTTGCACAGGAGACACTGCTGGATCCTGACGTCCCAAGGGCTGATTGATATGCCTAAAGTAACCTCTCCAAGCACCGACCTCTCTCTCAAGCTTTCTATTATTTTCCATTTCTTCTTTAAGCTTGTCTTTAAGTGCTTCAAATGAATCGGTTGCCTCATCTAGTGCCTGCTCAGCAGTGAGTGGACCAAGCTCAAATGTTTCTACATCATATTCATCTGCAAGGATTTCACCTTCATACTTGTCCACTATTGGTGTAGCTATCTGCAACTTCCTGGACCCTGTCTCATCTCTGATCATCTTGGACATCTTGGTGGCCTTCTTCTTCTCCGTTACTTCTTGAGAATTTCCTATAAGGCTCTCTAAGTCAATTACATCATCCTCATCTTCAATCACAATCACCCTCGTCAGTCTCTCCTTCAACCAATCCGGAATGGCGGATCTTGTCTCTCTAACTTGTATTTCTTTAGGCAATGGTTTGTCTTCTCGGAGAGGAGATGTCACTTCATCATCATTCTTGTCTTCATGTAGCTCATTGACTTGGGGAGATCGACTTGACGAATGCTGAGGTGCCTTCCCCTTTTCAGGTTTATCATTCTGTACCATTGACTCCATAGATTCATCAATCTCAGGCACCGTCTTCTCTTGTCCTTCAACTTGACTTGTCCTTTTTTCATGTCGAGAAGATGTGCCTGATGAGCGATCTCGATTGGCCTCTTGCTTCTTCTTGGAGGGTTCCCTTTTCTCAGGTCTTTCTTTCCTCTTCGCGCCTCTAGGATGAGAATTGTCTTCACTTGCGCTTGCTCCTCCTTCTTCTGGTTTTTCCTCCAAAGTAAAAGTCATCGGTACGTTCTGTTCTCTTAACTTTTGATGTTGTACATCCACCCATTTGCGAGTACATGACAAAACTGGGGCCATCAAAGCTCTCAAGTCTGAAACCTCAGGCTCGTTCCAATCTATCTTCACTGCTTTGTCCTCTCTGTCATAGGATGACTAGAGATGTCTGCCACTGTCCTGAGCTTGATCGGCCACTCTGTAGACTTTGCATTTCCTGATGAAATCTAAAGGTAATCTGGAATGCATCTTTCTTTTTACTTCTAAATCACTTGAGAGATTCATCCAAAAGTCCTCTACCTGAAACTCGTGCTTGTACTTCCTACCCGCTGTCTCTTCCATATAACTATAAGGATCAAAATTCTCCCTTAAGGCAAAGAACGTGAATGAATATAAGGCCAACTCCCTCTCTGCATCATCCAAGGCTAGAGCATTAGGACATACCTCAACTGAATTCCCCAATATGATGGTCACGAGAATTCCATTTCCATGCCTATGTCTGAATGCCTTCGCATAAGCTGCCAACTGTCTAGTCACCTCAAGTAGCACTATCCTGTATGTCGGATACCTCGGCAACATATAGGGAGGTGAAGGACACCCATGAACTCTGATATAAGTAAACTTTTGAAACTGGATGAACCAAGCACCATACCTCTTTACAAGCTCTTGTGCATCCAGAGATAGTCGATTGTGAATCCCGCCTTGCAATATCCTAGTGATGTTCATCGTGAAGGTATCATTGACTAACTTGTAGTCACTTCCCGGTGGATGATGCAAATGAACATAAGAGTCACAAACTCTCACCTCTCCGGGTCCTCTTCGGATCACTCCTCTATGAGGTAGTCCTGCATATTCGAAACTCCTGATCAAGGCATATATGACATATGAGCTCATGTGAAATGACTTGGTAGGCTTTAGTCTTCTTAACTGCACATCCAGGCAATGGCTAATAATTCTAGCCCAATGAATCGTTCCTTTCCCTTGAATTATCACTTGGATGAAGTAGAACATCCACTTCTCAAAGTAGAAGGCTTGAGGAGCCCCTGTAACTCGATTGAGCAAAGTTATCAAATCTCTGTACTCCTCCCGGAAGTCGATCCTATGTGGTGTGTTGGGAATCTTGCTCAGGCCAGGACGACTTTTGAGTAACCAATTCTTATTGATGATGCTCAAGCAAGTGTCTGGATCATCTTCATATATTGACCTGGCTCCTTCTAGGCTTTTGTAAATCATATCTTTATGCTCTGGAAGATGGAGAGCTTCACTTATAGCCTCCTCCAAAAGGTACGCCAAAGTGTTCCCTTCCTTGGATACGATTGATCTTGATTGTGGGTCATAATGGCGAGCACACTCGATCATCAGCTCATGACACTAGACCGCTGGAGGGAAACCGGCCGCCTTGATGGTGCCACTTCAATTATTCTCTTTGCGATAGGTGATGGCTTGCCAATGTAAGGGACCTCTCGAAACTTCTTGACACTGAAGTTTCCCAAGTTGGTATCTCCAATATTGCTCCACTTTGACACGATCTTGGTCTCCAATTCTTCATTCCTCTGATCTTCCTTCATGAGAGCTGGACGACTAGTGGATGCTCCTGCCTTTGGAGTGGCCATCTTGACACCTCCTCTTGAGAATTAACTCTAAGAAATGATGCAAAAATAGGAGAATTCGCTAGGCAAAATGTGGACAAAAACTCCCTTTAGCAAAATGCGCCTCCTTTAGTCTTCACAAAAATCAACTCCACCACCTCTAGTCTTCAATACTTAAGATAAATTCGCTCCAACTAGACCAGCTTTCGCACCTTCTTCTTGATCTCCAAATTCGCACTTAAAGTAATGAGTGAATGATTGATTAAACTTGATCAAAACACCCCTATTATATAGGGCGCTCACCACTTTGCCTCCCATAGGCCAACTTGGCAAAATAGGCCTAAAAAAATAAATAAAGTTGCAAAAAGAAGAGGCCGACTTGATAAAATAAATAAAAATAATACCTCAAGCACTCCATTTTTAATTTTAATTTCACAAAAAATTAATTTTAAATGCCTTTATAATAAAAATTCGATTTTCTAAGGCTCAAAATTAATTTATTAAATACCAATGCGCCTTTTACTAAATGCCAATTTAATTTAAATTTTTCAAATATTTCGAAGTTGGCAATTTTGGCATCTAATGCGATTTTAGAGGATATCAACGTTGAAATAAGGTAAAAATAAAGAATGCCAATAACCTCGCCTTGGTCCCTTGGAGAGGGACAGGAGCGAACTTGCAATTTAAACCTTGCATTCTTCATTTTTAATTGCCAATACTTCATCTAGGCATCTAAAGTGGCACTTTCAATTGGAGTCTTGAGTTTAATTCACTTGATTTTAAGAAGGAAAGTGTCTTTAGGACTTTTTCGCCCTGGACCCTTGGAGAGGGACAAGAGCGATTTTCCATTTTTGGTCTTAATCCTTCACCTTTATTTGTCAATTCTCGTTGTGGGGTAAGCAATGATCCCTTTCATTCATTTCATGCATGCCTAACTCGTTTTTGCAAGGCAAAATTGATTCTCCAAAGATTTTCGCCCTGGTCCCTTGGAGAGGGACAGAAGCGACTTTTGCATTTTAGCCCAGGATTGTCAAGTTTTGGAGTCAAACCTTTGTTCACCATGCTTTAGAAGACATCTCTCATCTTGCACAACTTTGCCTTAGCGTAGTCTTGGAGGGAAGTTGTTGATTTTGTAAAAATCACCCTGGTCCTTCAGTGAGGGACAGGAGCGCTTTTGAGTCCTTGTGCAACTTCTTGATCGCTTCAATCTTCAAATTACCCTCCAGGCGTAGAATATCACACTTCACTACCTCTTGAGTCTTGGGAACAAAATTATCACTTCAAAATGTAAGGTAAATGGGCACATTTGGAAATTTCGCCCTGGTCCCTTGAAGAGGGACAAGAGCGCTTTTCTTTATTGTAATCAAAATTTGCAAATCTTGTATCTCAATTCCACTTCAAGGCATTTTAAACACTCTTTCAAACTTGCGCCTTGATTTAGATTTGTCTAAACTTGGAGAGAAAGGTTAGATATTAGGTTTTTCGCCCTGGTCCCTTGGAGAGGGACAGGAGTGATTTTTCACTTTTAAGCTTATCAATCCTTTGCTAGCCTTCCAAATTATCTTCAACGGGCAAAACACGCCTTCTTCCATTCATTTCAATCACAAAAATCGCCTTGTCTTTGCAAGAAAATTGCACCTTTAGAAAATCGCACTAGACCCTTGGAGAGGGACAGGAGCGCCTTTTGCCTTCTAGGTATATTTCCTTGATCTTTAAACCTTCAATCGCATCTAAGGGATAAAACATCATTTTTCCCTCCCATCTAAGTCAGGTTTTGCCTCAAAATTTCAAACGAAGAGGACAATCTTGAAAAAAACGCCATGGTCCTTCAGTGAGGGACAGGAGCGCCTATTGTCACTTGGGTTGATTTCCTCCTTTGTGGACCACTCAAATTATATTCAATGGACAAAACATGCCCTCCTTGATCTCTTCCAATCATAAAATTACTTTGATCCTACAGGAATAGTGCAAATTTGAAAATCAAGCTCCGGTCCTTCAGTGAGGGACAGGAGCGAACTTTGCCTTCTAGGCCAAAATGCTTCACTTTTCACCATGAAATGTCTTGGCTAGGAAAGATTTCATCTTGTTACATGCTATGAATAAGAGTTCAAGTCCAAGCAAGGTCCAAAAATGTGGATATAAAGAATTTCGCCCTGGTCCTTCAGAGAGGGACAAGAGCGAATTTAACCTTCTAGGCAAAAACTTCATCATTTCATTGTCTTTAATCAAGTCTGGATGCTCTATCATGTTCATTTCATCCTTTGTTATGCCTTTGATGTTTCAATTTGACCAAACAAGGTCAGGAATGACTCAAATAAGTCTTTTCGCCCTGGTCCCTTGGAGAGGGACAGGAGCGAACTTCTCTAAATCTTCAAAATTCAACATTTTCGTGCCTTCAAAATCTTCAAAAGTATCAAGTCACGTTCGATCATCACTCTTGGAGACCCTGCACAAAACAAAATAGAAAAGTCAATGACAAATATGCAAAAAATAACATTTTCGCTCTGGTCTCTGAGTGAGGAACAGGAGCGATTTCATCTTTTCTGGCTAATCCATTCAAAATTTAAGTCTCCAAACATTTCACAAGGCAGAGTTAGGTCATTTTCGAGGCCGAGAACCAGTTAGCAAGCCCTCTTAAAAACAAGAAATCGCACTTAGAATGAATTTCACCCTAGGCCTCCAGTGAAGGATAGGGTTTCAGGCATCATTTTACCTCCGAAATTTGATCAAAATTCACCTAGGCAAGAATACACAATTTCACCTTCAAAATGCTAACACTTAGACAAAATTTTGGATTTTACCTCAAAAACCCTGATTAGACCTAACCTAAGACCTATCTGACTTCCTGACAGACTTACCTTATTTCAACAATCTCAATCCTCGGGAGGACGCTAAATAACTTTCAAAATTTGACTGGACTCGGCTTGAAAAACATTCGGAAGAAACTCCTAAGGTTTAGCCTTAGCCCAGACAAACAACTCACTCAAAAACCTAAAAGCAGAGAGAAGAACAGGCAAAACAAAAGCGAAAAGAGGGGGTCCCCATTTTAATGGGGCGATGTGTGAAATGATCACAACAGGTAGATAGCTGCAAACCTCATCCCATAGGTGTAGACATGGATTTGGAATCCATCATTCTAAATTTCTCAAGTAGTGTCTTGGCATATTTTCTCTGTGACACAAAGATATGGTGATTTGTTTGCCATACCTCTAAGCCAAGGCAATACTGTAGTAGCCTGAGATCTATCATATCAAAAGCCTTGTTGAGATCATTTTTGGTTGACTCAGCCATCTCTTCCGAGCTGCCTATGATGACTAAGTCATCAACATCTACATTAATGATCACAATATCCCCCCCTTGATCCTTGAGATAGAGATTTGGATCATATGGATGCCTAGTGAAACCATGTTTTAGCAAATGCTCATCAATTTTGATATATCGGGCTCTAGGAGCCTCTTTGAGACCATCTAGGGACTTGATTAGCTTGCACGCCTTTTCTTCTTTACCAGGTGCAACATATCCCTCTGGTTGGGTCATATAGACCTCTTCCTTAAGGTCTCCATTAAGAAAGGCACTTTTTACATCCATTTGGTACAATTTCCATCCAAATTGGGTTGCTAAAGCAAAAATCATTCTAATAGTTTTTATCTTTGTAATGGGAGCGAAGGTTTCCTCATAGTCTATACCTTCTTTCTGGGCATAACCCTTGGCTACAAGTCTAGCCTTATGTTTATCTATACTACCATCTGCTTTATACTTAGTTTTAAAAATCCATTTACAGCCAATTGCTTTCTTACTAGGTGGTAGATCAACAAGCTCCCAGGTGTTGTTTTTCATCAGAGATTGATACTCTGCATCCATAGCCTCTTTCCAAGGCTTTGATTCAGGTGCCTCCTGAACAGTTGATGGCTCAAAATTTTCAACAACTGAAGTCACTAGTGCAAAATTTACCTTATTACAAGGCATGCTGCGAGTCCTCAGACCTGATGTTGAAGTGCTTGGAACTCCATCTAGCTTTGCATCTCGAATGGTACTAGTATACCATTTTGGCAATGGTTTTGTGACATTGGTGGGTGGTGATTGACTATCAATATTCTCATCAATTTTACCATCCATGTTAAATAAGGGAGCACTATCTGAAGTAGGTGATGATGTGGGAAGAGAACTTGACTCACTCTTCTCATCAAATATCACATCCCTACTAATGTATATTTTCCTTGTGTCAGGATCCATAAGGCGATATGCCTTAGACTCACTACTATAACCAAGAAGAATACATTTCATGGATTTTTCATCAAGCTTCTTTCTCTTCTGTTTAGGATTGTGCATGCAGGCAGTGCATCCAAAAACACGAAGATGCAAAATAGAAGGCTTCACCCCTGTCCATGCTTCTTCTGGAGTGATGCCATCAAGAGCTTTGGTTGGAGCACGATTCAAAAGATAAATTGTAGTGTGTACAACTTCGGCCCAATATGCACGCTCTAGTTGCGAATCTTTCAACATACTACGAACCATCTCCACTATGATGTGATTTCTTCGTTCTACAACACCATTTTGTTGAGGTGTGTGTGCTGCAATCAGTTGACACCGAAAGCCATTTTCCTTCAGATATGTGGAGAATTTTGTGCTGGTGTATTCTCCCCCTCAATCTGAGCGGAGGACACGAATACAATGATTCATATCTTTCTCCACAAGAGTACGAAACTATTTGAAGTATGAAAAAGCCCCATCTTTATGCTGCAAACAGTGTACCCACATTTTTCTTGTATGATCATCAACAAAAAGCTGAAAGTACTTGTATCCATTGTAACTAGGTGGCATGGGACTGCACAGATCGATATGCACCAACTGCAAAGGCTGACTGGCACGATGCTCACTAGAAGGAAAAGGTGCTCGGTGTTGTTTACCAGCAATGCAGCTAGAACAAATTGCATTGGATTTTTCAAGGGATGGAAGCCCTTTGACCATGTTATGTTTACAAAGTTTGAGCAAGTAACTAGTGCTCAAGTGACCAAATCTATGATGCCAAAGCATTGAAAGATCATTTTCCTTAGTCACTAAGGCTTGATGATTTTCTACTGTATCAAGCCTAAACATTCTACCAACCTCAGTAGCACTAGCAACAATCTTTTCAGTTTTGGACTTATCTTTGACAAGACACACCTTTTTATCCTTAGTTGAATCAAATTCAATCCTAAGGTTATGATCAAGAAACTGAGTAATAGAAAGAAGATTTTTGGTAAGCCCTGGCACATACAAAACATTAGTAATCCTACACTTATGTATGCCAAACTGTAAAGAGATGTCACCAATACCTTTGATTTCATGGGTGGTATCATCTTCAAGAGTTACTGTACCATGATGAGGCCTCAATGTGAGAAACCACTTCCGTTGTCATGTCATGTGCTTTGTAGCACCTCAGTCCACATACCATATAGAGGTGGATTGTGAACCATCTTATGAAGTGTGGGATGACAACACGTATTCCTCGTCTGGAGAATCATCTGCTTCCGCAACATTGCTTTGTTGCTTATGTTTGTTCTTTTGCTCCCATTGCGGTGTGTCGCTTTGAAAGGGCTTCTTTGGATGTGATTTGTTGGAAGATCATTTGTTGAAGGAGTTGTACCAACAATTCTTCACATCATGTCCAACTCCGTCACAAATTGGACACTTCTTCTGAGGTCTGGATGAATGGCCAGACTTGGGTGGTCCACCAGATTGCTTCATAGGCTTCTTGCCTTTATGATGAGTAGCCATGGCATGATCCTCCTCCTCATGTTCGTGCCTTAGAGATTCTTCTTTTTGAAGTAGATTCACCAACTTTTCAAAAGTGGGTGTTGTCTCAGTGACATTCAAAGTTGTCACAAAGACTTTATATCTGGGAGGCAGTGCCCACAGAACAATAGGCACCAAAAATGCATCTTCATTCTTTTATCCCAATGCTTGTAAGGAAGCTCTCAACTCAGCAATCCTTTTGAGAAAGGATTCTAACTATTCTCCATGCTTCATCTTCAGGCTATGTGGCTGACTCTGCAAATTCAGGATCTAATTCTGGTTCTTTGCCTCATACACCGTGTTGAGCTTGGCCCATGCATCTTTGGCTGTGGAGGAATCGCGGATGAAGAGCTGGACATCATCAGACACGATGAATTGGATGATCAATTTAGCCTTTCTGTCGGCTTGATCAAATTTTTTCCTGCTCATCAACATCTGTCTTATGGCGTGATGTGGCACCACTAACCACATCCCAAACATCCTCAAACTCAAGCTGAGTTTTGAGTTTGGTCTTCCACGCGGAATAATTATTCCCACGCAACAACTGAGAATCTGGAAGAAAGAACTTTGGAGAACTATTGGTCATTTTGTTGAAGAAGGAAAAAAAAATGCCCCCTTTAAAGAGTTGAGAGATACACAACTTGTTTCAAAACATAAGATAACACATTTTTTTATAGTTTTGGTTGACTTTCATGAATGAAATGTCATACTCGGCAGATTCCTATTTGGTCTAATAACATATAGACAATGAAACTACTACAACCAAAAAATATGAATGCAGTATGCCATACCACGATGTAAACCCTGCGGATCTAAGCAAGGAAAAGATGCTTAGACTCAAGAAAGTAAAATAAAAAATAAAAATAATCCACAAAATCTAGACAGAAAGAAAGATAAAATTACAGATCCGTCCTCCAATTATAAACAACGCCGATGGAGCAGGGATGATAGAACTTCAACAAAGACCTTTGAGATGTATCTAAATGCATACGTCTCGGTAAAGAAATGCAATTGAAGACAACCAATGTCGGTTCCTATGTAGACTGAACGATGCAGACACAATCTTGGATTGAAGAGAAAAACGGTTCAAAACACAAATCGAACCAACTGCCAATGACGAATGCCAAGCTTTCTCCCGCGGTATTTATCATGCAGACGTCCTCTTCCAGAATCAACCAATGACAAAGCAATGCACCATGATAAAGATGTTGAACTGTTTGTGCCAGAGGATGGTATTCTTCAGCATGGTGAAGGTCTTCATGACCTTAAAGTGTCTGGCTCAAAGAAATTTTAGAAGCACCAAATCGGTGCACTTATCTCCCTTGCTCAATAGAAAAGTCGCGCTCTACACGTACACCTCCTCTCTTTTGATCTTATCTAGAGTCCTTGGCGTGATATCTCCGTATGGCAAATGAAACATCACAGCAATCAAAACAACATAGACTAATGTCAATCCTTAACCAATATCACACTCCTTTCAATCTTTCCATCATTATCACAACATAGTAGGCACAGAATCTCTCCGCTTTGATACCATATCAGAACTTGCAGAGCAATCGAATACCTTTCATTGTATGGAAACAAGTATATATACAATATGATAGGAGCGAACCCGTGTATCCTCAAATAGCGACGGGTTGAACAAATTCCTAAATATACTATGAAACAACAACAAACTTAAACCAAATGTAACACTAGCAGACAATAACAAAGACAACTCACGGGTGGAATGATGGAATATGCTAGCAACCTCTCAAGCAGTTCAACTCAGATTATTATGTTGACAGTAGCAACTAAGTATGTTGATATTCACCACAAGGTCTTCAGTATCTAGTTAAAGAATACCCTTCTTTAAGTATCCTACCATGAACTCCCTCCATGAATCATGTTATAGAATCTTGATAATCCTAAGCTAAGTATAATTGATTACATTGCTTAAATGGATTTTGCCTTGTATCTAAAAATTTCCAAGGTAAATTACGTGAAAGAAATCCAACTGATCAGAATTATTATTGATCAAGCTTGTTAACTTCCAATAAGTCCACTATTGGACTGCTCTAAAGCAATATGTTATTAATTATTTTAACTAAAGAATAATGTATTTTATTGATTTATTATTGTATAACTTTTGTTAGCTTCACTATATATATATAGGACTAAGGATAACTATATGCAGTATAACTATATGCAGTATCTCAAGAAATTTGGCAGGGTGAGCTTTGATCCTCATACCCCTTCGTCGAAATGAAAGATGGGTTGAGTAAGTTGAGTAGAATGTTTGGCAAAGCAAAATTATCTGTGGTCTTGGAATTACACCTAGAAACCCTGCATACATGAATTTCATGCTTGAAAATAACACTCTTGTTATCTAGTATTACTCATCAAGAAATCATTAAATTTCAAATCTTGTTGCACATATATGAGGCCCCTGATCAAGCTATCAAAATGAATAAATCTTCCATTTTCTAATCCAATACTTTAAATCAATGAAAAAGATCACAAGTAACCTGCGTTTCATTGAAGCTTTTCTATCAATCAATATCCCGATTATTCCACTACATAATGAACAGTGTCATCAAACCTATGGGATGCTAATTAGACCAAAACTCCAACATTGGACCAACAAGTGGCTCACTCTAGCAGGAAAACCATAATTCATCAAGTACTGCAAGATGTCATCTTACCTCCTCACAATTCTCCAATTTTTGGACCCTTGTTATATTTGGGATTGAGCTTGTTATCCTTCTTTTGTTGTTTTCGGATATCTGTTTATATGGTTACGACCTCAAAAAAAAACTAATCTTCCACTCTAAAGTTCCTTTCACTCTAGTGTCAATCATCTTGTTTCTTCATTTGGTTTGATACCATGGCAAGATTCGCCTTACTAAAAGAAAGTACTTGCTTTTGATGTTAAGTTTGATTTTCCACAACATAAAATCTTTTTGATGAAAGTGAAGTCTCTAGAAAGAATAAAATTTCCTCAAGACTTGTCAATAGTTGCTTAAGAGCTATTTGCATTTGATGAGAAATTACCATTTGTGGATAGTTGCCATCAAATTTGTACATATCCATATTTGGAAATAAGTGCCAGGAGCTTGCACTATAATTAATTCGGCACTCATCTTGAATTAGATTTGAATCAATGGAAAATCAAGCACCCTCATTTTCCTTAGAAGATGCATTTGCTAAGTCTTGTGATGTGGATCTCCTACCTCAAAATTCCTTTCACAACAATGCTGGTCAACTTGTAGCTTCATTTGGTTTGGTGCCATGGAAAAATCCACCTTTAGAGAAGAAGGTACTTGTTTTTGATGTATAATGTAATCTTCCACTGTGTAAACTCTTGGTGACAATGATGAAGTATCTAGAGAGTTCCCTAGTAGAATCATATTTCTAAGCTAATAAATTTTCCCAGATGCTTGTTGAACCTTTCTTTACCAACCTTTGAATTAGATCTAGCTTGGAAGCTAGTACTAAGAAAACATTCCTTCGTGAACTTGGTGGTTGATGCATTGCAAGTAGCCTCAACATTTTGGGAAAACATTTTGGGAAAAGGTGCAGGAAAAAACTACAATTCTAAAAGTGGAAAAGTGTGAAATTGTTTTAACATTAAAAAACAATGTATCTACCATAGTGTTGATGTGTTTTTTATCCACATGCGAACACAGAATAAAATACCAAGGTATCTTATCCTCTCTTGAACAAAGTTATTCGAATGTTGAAGATTTGCCTAAGGATCAATCAAAGTAACTCCAAGGTTCTGGTATGTAGGGTCTCTACATGTGGATAAGCTCTTGTGGTATGATGTGAATATGCTGGATTCACAAGGGGACTTACGTTTGTATGCCTGAAAGCTTGATTTGCTGGAACTCAAGTCCTATCTACTCACTGGGGAGGATAAAGAAATAGCAAAAGGTGAAGGGCTCAGAAAGTCTACTCTAAGACCTAGAATGCAAGAAGATATATGAACGACTAGGTGGAGTCCTACTGGGCTAGGTCTCACCATCAAACTAAACAATTCAACACCAGCTCAGTGCAATCTTCTAAGGGATGCTTCGAATATATTCAAATCGTTACACCATCACACACTGATCACCATTCAAGTTAATGCATGAACAATAGACGCATAACAATTCGAGATTAAGCTCATTCAATGTCAGTTGACCACGCAGGGTGCCCTTACAATCAGCAAGAGGCTAGTGGTTTGGACTAGGTGGATTCCACGCGAGTGCATTCAGTAACTTCCTTCATTCAATCTAATCATTTACCATCTGAAATGAAGATTCAACAAGAGACCCGTTGATGTATTTTTTATGACAGGATCTAACACAGAATAAAGTCACCAACGGTCACCTTATCCTCTCTTGATCAAGATCAGTTTGTATGCTAGGATTGCTTAAAGTTCAAATGGCTAATTCCAAGGTTCCTTCAGTGCGTGGGCGTGACTCAAATGTTTGATGGGTTTGTTGATAACCCAAGGGGCCTTATGTGCGTTCAATTAAAGAAAACTCATGCAAGCTCAAGGATTTCTGCACGGATGATTTGCAATGAAAGCTCTAGTTTTAGATCCTTTAGATTTTTCGAATTATGCGGAAAGTAAATGAGAATGGGGTAGAGAGAACTATGCTAAAGCTAATCTAATCCTAAGAACAGGAGACGGGATAACTCATGCAAAATCAAACCACGCTTCGTTTCGCCATCAGAGCACAACTACACGAAGGCGGTTCTAAGGGTGCGTGGAGGTTTTTCAGATCATCAATATAGACCATCGAATCGAACAATCTTTATTGATGGTCGAAGTTAAGCGTATACACATCAAAAGGCTCAGGCTAACTTTGCATGGTATACAACAATCAGCTGCACACCAAAAGTATGAGCTCGGATTCTGCAACAAGTAATCCTATCAAATCCAGTTCTCCTAACAACATATAAGCAAATCTAATCTAATTGAAGAGAGCAAGACCATGCAGATTGCCAGAATAGAACAAGAATACACCATCAAAATCGAACAATGTATTAAGTTGGCTACTTCACAATCCCGATGCAACAATCTCAGATAATAATCTCTCCTACCCGATTTCGTGCCTGCCTTTATCTACTGCGAGCTCAACAACATGTAGGGTCCGGGATCCAGACTCTTCCCTGACAATTTTGGAAAATTTCCGGGGAGCCTACCTTTCTGTTGGTTGATCCATCCTTTTCAACAATTCTTCCAACTCCCAGGCTGGATCAGTTTCCCTCTCTGATTCCTTTCTCAGCCTTCCTACCAACCAATCTAGAGTGGGGATGGAGTGACTATGAACCTCTACGTGATCCTGCTCTTGTGACTCTTCCTCCATTTCACCAAGGATAGCTTCCACGAAGCTATCCTGGCGAGCCTCTTCCTGATGTGGGGGACTTTCTTGTCTTTGACTTCTTGGCTGATGGTGTCCCTGTGAAGCATTAATGCTGAGTATATCTGGTGCCGGAATGGTCTCTGGAGGTGGACCTGCTTGGTGCGGAAACATCTCTACCTCCTACACACTCGAGGAAATCGCCGATGAATGCTCCCTCTCTGTCCTTGCCTTCTTTTGTGGAGGTTCTTCCTGATGGACTTCTTGTTGAACCTCCTATGAGACTTCCTGCTGGACATCCTTCTTCCTTGTTGTCCTTGGTCTCTTTGGGGCATTTTTTCCTTTATCCATCCGAACTTCCCCTCCTGCCTGGACCGGTGAAGAGCTTTCGGTCGCCTCACTATGGGAATCTAGACTTCACATTAGCTGATATGTTAGATGAACATTCCCTTCCGCCAGCTTCCTTATCTGTCGATCAATCCAATGCTTGGTGAATTTCAGCACTAGTCTAGCCAAGACACTCAAATCGTCCATTTCGGGCTCTGACCAATCTGGCAACTTAATGGGCTGGTCTTTTACTTTCTCAAATTCAGGTTATACCAAATCTGAATCCTCCTTCACCTGATCTAGCACTTGATAGATTTCACTTAACCTGATGGTGTCGAGGGGCAATCTGGAATGCATTCTCTTCCAGACCTCGAGGTCATCCTCAACACCTGCCCAATAATCTTCTAAGTGAAACTTGTGTATGAACTTGACGCCAGCAACCTTTCTGATTTGGCGGTAAGGATCATATTGGGCCCTGGATGTATAAAACGGCAGGCGATAAAATGCCAATTCCCCTGCTGCACTTTCAGCGACTTCCAAGCCTGGGCATATTTCCATGAAGTCACCCAAGACAACTGGGAATTCAATTGATTGCTTTTTCTTCTTCTTTTGCAATTGATCATAGGCAGTTAACTGTCTCATGAGCTCCAGCAATACGAGCTTGTCTAATGGATATCTTGTCAATTTGTATGACTGGAATGAGAATCCTTGCGTCCTGATGTAGGTGAATTTAGGAAATTGCAAGAACGCAGCTCCATACTTCTGGACCAAGGCACTTGCTTGCGGTGACACCCTTACGTGCAACTTCTTCTGCATAAGCCGTGTCAAGTACATAGTGAAGGTGTCATTCGCCAACCTGTAAGAATTAACATTGTGAAGATGCAACTGGGGATAACACTCATGTACTTTCAGCTGAGCTGGTCCGCAACCCATAATTCCTCTTGCTGGCAAACCATCAAATCCTCCCCTTCGCGCAAGCAAATAGAACAAGTAGGAGCTCATGAAAAAGGACTGGGACCTTTTTTCTTTTAAGTTTTTCAACTGCTCATGCAAGTAGTGACTAATCAATCTGGCCCAGTTGATTAGCCCATTTGAATTCATGATCTCGCCTATGTAGAAGAACATCCAGGCCTCAAAGTTCACAGAATGTGAACACCCCATTACTCTGCTCAGCATCTTTATCAGGTCCACATACTCCTACTTGAACTCGAAGATAGTGAGTCTTTGGCATCTCGGAGGCATGCACCCTAGGCTTCAGCAACCACTGCTTATTAATCAAATCAGCACACCTGGCAGGACCTGCTTCATATACTGCCTGAGCTCCGCTGTTGGTCCTGTATGTCATGGAATAGTGCGAAGGAATTCCGAAAGCCTCACCAATTGACTCCGGAGTCAATGTTGCCAGCAGCTTGCCATTTGGCATTGAGATTGTCTTCTACTCCAAATTATAATGTGTTGTACATTCCAGGACCAAGTCTGGGCACTGAATAGCGGGAGGAAAACAAGTTGCCACAACAATTCCGCTTTTGACAATTTTGACAGTTGTTGGTGATGGACTGTGCCCTGCTGTCCCAAACATTCTGATCTTCAATGCAGCCAAATTGAATGTGCCTAAATTAGTATCACCGATTTCTTCCCACCTTGAATTCAGTCAGGAATGAGGAAGGAAACCTTTCATTTTTGCCTTGATCAATGCCTACCTGGAGAGGGTAGCTGCCTTGCTTGATTCCGCCATCCGGGAAGCACCTTGGAAATGATGAAAACAGAGACTAAGAATGACCACCCTTCACTTCTCCAATTCTTCTTTCTTGAATCATGCACATGAGAAATGAAATGCCTCTCCATGCTTATATAGAATTCTTCAAAACGTCTTGCTAAGTTACGAGGCATTAAATTAGCACTTGCATTCATGATGCGTCATACTTTCCCAATCACTGTGCCATGCAAAAGAAACTTCCCATGCGAGTGAGCTTGAATTTAGAAGTTTCATTAAATGCAAGTCATGCATCATACTTGGAAGATTCTCCTCACCACCTCATTAATTTCCATTCTTTCCAACATTGGAGGGAAATTGAAGGATTTTTTCAAGATTTGCTTGATTTCATTCTAACTTGTTGTCTTCTGCTTTTGAAGAATTTTCACACCCTTTTCCACATTTCCTATTTTCTAGGGATCCCCTAAAATTTAGGAGCCAGGTTCATTGGATAGAGAATTCCACCACGATTCCGAATCTATAAGATTTCCCACATTCTGACGAGATTCGGTGTCTAAAAATAGAAATTTCAAAAATTTGCCTGAGGGGATTTTTACTTTCGATTCCTCCTTGACCTTTGACTTTCCATGCCTTAGACAAATTTTCAATTTTCAAGCTTAAGCATGGAATTCACCATGTCTCGGAATTTGATCCTTCTTCATACCTTAATCATTCAGGAGTTTATCTCTGTGCATGCGCATGGATTCCACTTGGAAAGGAACAAAGATCTTGGTCTTCAAACAAAGAGTAAATAGAGGTTTGAAGACCAAGATCTTTGACACTTGGAAGGGATTTTACTGAGTCCCGGAAAGGAGAATTATCTCTGTGCATTTTTAGTAAGTTTCTATTTATAGTAAGTCATTCCTGTGTCCTGTCTATTTATAGTAAGTCATTCCAACCCTCTCTCAACCACGCCATAGGAACAAAGATCTTGGTCTTCAAACAAGGAGTAAATAGAGGTTTAGGAAATTTCGCTCTCGACCCTTTGGAAGGGTCAGGAGCGAAAGTTGTCTTTTGACACCATTCATCTTCCATTCATCATCACTTTGCCTTGAACTTCACTTATCAAACCTCTTCCTATCATGATCAAATCAATTCGCCATCCATTTAGCTTAAAACAAGGTCCTTTGGGTGCATTAGGCGAAATAGGGAGTCTTTCTAGGAATTTCGCTCTGGACCCTTTGGAAGGGTCAGGAGCGAAATTTGCAATTATACTCAAATCCCTCACTTTTCTTCACTTCACTTTGTTGTACACATCAACTCTCTCTCAATAACACCCTAGGGACAAGGTTTATAATGCAAATTAGGACCAAGAAGAGAGATCCAAGGAAATTCGCTCTGGACCCTTTGGAAGGGTCAGGAGTGAAATTGGCCTAATTGCTCAAATTCTTAACGTTTAGTGACCATGACCTACTCAAATGCATGTCTAAGGGCGCCTCTAAGTTCAGTCAACCTCAATTAATGCTATGGAACCTAAGCTTGATGCAAATTAGGGAGATCCAAGGAAATTCGCTCTAGACCCTTTGGAGGAATTAGCCTTAAATATCACTCAAACATTCAAACTTCACCCTCATTCACATTGCTCTCATCTTGGGACATGCTAACAAATCACCTCAAGGAGGCGCCTAGTTCAAAAGGTTGGATCACAAGTACATCTCAACAATTTCGCTTCGGTACCTTTGGAAGGACAGGACCTAAAGAAGAATTTCGCTCTGGACCCTTTGGAAGGGTCAGGAGCAAATTTTGCTTTTTTGCACAAATTCTTCACTTTTCCTCATCTCACTTGGTTGCAACTCACTTCCAAAGGCATGGATAGATCATTTTTCATTCACTCAAGGCGTGGAATCAAGGATTTTAACCCATGCTAGAAGCAGGAGAGGTTTTTAGAGAAATTCACTCTGGACCCTTTGGAAGGGTCAGGAGCGAAATTCATATTTTAGGCTCAATTTCCTCATAAAACTTCAAGTTTTCATGCTCAATCTTCATGTTCTTTGCTCCTTGAAGGGTAAAGGAGTAGAATTGGTATCAAACAAGGCTCTAGACATAATGCAAAGACTCTCCCAAACTCAATCAAGGCATAACCCCAAGACTAGAGCAAGGTCTGACCTAGAGAAGGCTTTCAAAAAGACCCTGACCTGGACCATCTACTGACCAAATTGAACCTAAGCAGATCATCCCATCCTAATGAGCCCTCTAACGACCTTTCAATGCAAAGACTAATAGCGAAGAACCTAGAAGACTAAGCCAGGAAGACTAACCCTAGAAAGCAAAAAGCAGGGGTCCCCATTTGCAACGAGGCGATGTGTGAATACATCATAACAAATAGAAAGAAAGTGTGTGTGTCTAAGACAAAAAGAGAGAGAGTGCACACATGCATGTGTGTGAGAGTGAGTGAGTGTGTGTGAGAGTGAGTGAGTGTGTGTGTGTGTGTGTGTGGGGGGGGGGGGGAGAGAGAGAGAGAGAGAGAGAGAGAGAAAGAGAGAACCTGAATTATCATTTCCCGAGCTAGTTGCAAAGTCTTCAGCTGAAACTTTTGAAGTGGTTTCTGAAGGATGTGTACTTCTAGTGCGAAAGCTCCCATCCTGATTGTCTCCATCTATTATCAACTTCATGCGTGCTCTAATCAGGTCCATTGAAGGTCCTACAACAGTGATATGGCCCATTTTTCGCTGCTTTCTCATTTCTGCATGATCCTAGGTATGAATTTCATGAATATATAAACATAATAAACATAAAACATGTAGCGTGAGGAATCCAACAGATCTAGGAAATGGAAAAGAAGGATAAGATTCAAAACCAAAAAAAGCATCTTATAATTTCTAACGTACCAGGTTTCTCATACCAATGAACACTTGCACCAGCAACTGATACTGCTCTTTTCATAAGTTGATGGGCTTTGATGAAGCCTTTCTCTCCCTTGAAAATGGCAACAGTTAGTATCCATGCAACTCTGTTTGTCCTTCACTAGTCTTGCATATCTCTTCACTAAAGCAAACATCTAATTAATAATTGAGCTACACCAGTAAAAATATTTAGGGTTATATTCAAGGATATCTGGCACTAACTTGTCTCTAATTAAACTGCATTTACCATCATTTTAGCGCTCAAACCACACAAGTATTACTTTTACTTCTAAGTATTAATTTTTTCAGCAGAAAGCTTCTTAGTGAAGGATGTTAGTTTGAACTAAAAAATAGAAAAACCAATTTGTTTATTTTTCAAAGAGGATGAAACCAATGAAAAGGCAAAGCCCCAGATAATAGTTTACTCTGAAATAACAAAAGAATGCTTCAATGCATTTTACTTGTCACAATCCAAGTCCTTGCCTAGCTATCAATTAAAATGTATAATAAAACAAGGGCAACAAAATCTTTGATAGATGCATTAAAGTTTGATGGCTTGTGCTTCACCTATTCCAACATAAGTTTTGGCACGTAAAAGCACAATATAAATTCCCATGTAGATCTTAGTATTGTCATTATTGCACATACCATAAGAAGACAAATGAGTAAGGAGTGCCATAACTTTCCTATGGTAGGAGGTACTTAACATTATTAAGTAAATTTTGACAATGTCATGGACTGCCACAACAAACCCTTTCAACTCCTTAATGTGTGACTTGTCTTCAGTTGCTCAACAGTCTCCATTTCCTGTTTGCTCTCAAATCATATGCAAGTCAGGCCCACACACTTTAACCATGTACTGTAGTTAGCATATTTCGACTTAGTTAGCTTTAACTAATCTGGTTATCCTCAACACGTATGTTAATGCTTTATTGATATTCCCTCATGGAAGTTAAGAGAAAAATAATTTCTCGGTAGGTGCTGATGGTTGTAATCATTTGACAACCATCAAAGAGGTTTATAGAGATATCTCGTAAGACAGCAAAGGGGCCACATGTTGGTATTAATCCCTGAACTAATATTTTGTATAAGAGCATACATGAAATGAATAAAAGCAGTTGTTGATATTATTCTACAGCTTGTAAAACTAGGAAAGGGAGCGATTGACGGTGGTTTATTGAAGGCCTCATAACCATATTAAAGAAAAAAATTTAAATGGTGCCATCCTCATCCTATGCAAAAACGTATAATAGGGCAATGGATATAGAAAGCAAAGATAAAGTGTCCTCTCGAACCAATAAACAGGATGAAGATGATAGTTTGGACAAGAGTAGTGACAATGAATTGAGAATGGTAGAAGCACTAAGGGAGATGCTTTGATTGACGAAGGAATTGAAAGCAGTGAAAAAAAATCAATAAAGAAGACAAAGAGCTCTAGTGAATTGATTGCACAAGTGAAGGTCATATCAAAACTAATTATATCAAGAAATTGCTTTGTGACATTTATCAAGATTTTGGTCATTCAATAAAAAATTTCCCAAACAATCCAAAGAGTAGGAGCATACAAGTGTTCTTTACACAAAAAGAGCAATCAACTCCACCTAGCACACCACCAACCAACAAAACAACAACATTGCATCCCTAAGCAGCTATCAAAATCAAAGAGGCAATAACAATAGATTCAATAATAATAGTGGGGGAGATAGAAGTTGTATATAATATGATTCCAAGGGATTCTCTACCAGACAATGTCAGCAATGGGCAGAGTGAGGACATCTCACAAGAGACTACCAAAACAACCATAACAAATTGGGCGTATTATGCAGAGTGTGTAGACCAAGAGATCATGAGGACACCAAATGTCCAAAGCAACAGGCCAACATCAATATGATTGATGTGGAAAGACATAATGAAATATTGGTTGTTACTCAAGCCCAAGCCATGAAGGCAACGTGTAGACGGCAAATATGTCAGTTAAATAATACTTTCTTATGTTTTAATAAATGGCAATGTAACGTTCCCATAGGAATTAGTTGGTAGTTGCCGACAGTTGGTATCTCAACCAACTGTCGGATGGTATATATATGTCATGTTGTATTGGGAACGGGATCACTGTTGTTGTATCCATTACATGTTGGAATAAAAGTTGTATCTTTCTGCCATAATTGTCTCTGAATTATATATGTTGTTACTGTTCATAAACCTGTTACTTTCTGTTTACTTTTGGTAGTCTGAGAACCCACACCGTAGGGAGTAAACATTTTGGCGACATTGCTGATACAAACTCGGAGATCAATATGGCAGCAAGCAGTAGGCACGCATAATGGGCAGACCATTCCAACAGCAATTACTGGTAACCGAAAGTGACACTCAAGAAGAAGTGATGCAGGTGGAAGTACAAGAGGACCAGTTGACGGAAGACTTGGTAGACCTATGGGAGGTTTCGATCCCCTGGTACGTGCAGAGAGAAGCTCGGGAGAGAGCGGTCCCCAAAGGCACGATGCATGGGGAACTCACAGTGAACACTGTTGTCTTTGATTTTCTAGGAAGTCTTCCAAGGTTGCTAGCACAGAATTAAGTGAGCTGCAAGACCGATGGGAAGAAAGCAACCGTGAACAACGTCGGCAGCAAATATTGCAACGATACAAAGAACAGAACCATAGGGAAGAAGAGGAGAGGGATAAGAGCAGACGTCGTACCCCTGGCAATTAATGCCCCTATGACCAAACAAAGACTAACAACGTACTAGAAACATGCAAGAGGTAGGGGAGGGATCACTACAAAGATCTCTCCATGTAAGAGAACAAAGTGAGCGGAAACGGTGGTTACGAGAACTTACTGAAGGCTCGGAGAGTCCAAAAAGAAGAAGTAGGAGTCAGAGTGTGAGTCAAAGTCGTAGTCGGGAGAGGCAAAGACCGTGTACATAGAACCAGTTGGTAGAGGTTGCTAGGAACCTACCACTTCCAAACATAGCGGAGGAAGATCTCACCAACCAGGTTGCACACTCAACATCGAGTGAAGAGTTCGGAATCAAGTCCGAGAGCAATTCGTTCGTACAGTCGACAAAGGAGAAGAGTGGAACCTCCAGACTAAGGTTGCCGAAATTTTGGAAAACAATCTACAGAGAATTGAAAATTTATCCCTTACAGAAGAACCGCCAAGAATAGGGGGGCCTGAGCCAAAGACCTCGAGGAGGAGGGAGTCCAAAAACAAGGACGCAGACGGTGGACAAGTAGAGGGCTCGCACGTGGCCGAGAGTGCAAGTGGAGCACCAAAACGTGGAGAGCAAGACAATCCAATCTAGTCTTGGGCACATGGTACGCTTCCATTCGGAAAGATAGTGACTCTCCCGACAAGTCCAGAAGTGGAGAGGCAGAAACTCCCAAAATTCACGGGAGATGGATCGAAAGATCTTGTAAGGCATTGCAAAACCTATGAAACCATATGGTTGTCGACGGGACAAGATGACAAGCACTATTGGCTGGTTCACAGACTTGAAGGCGGAGCAAACAAGTTCGTGGGAAAACTTGAAAAAGGCCTTCCAAGAAGATTTCAAACTCCTGAGGGATGACAATGAAATCGTAGCAGAAATATATAATACCAAACAAGGGAAGAATGAAACCATATGAGCTTATAATCATAGGCTCAAGGAACTGCTAAACAAAATGGAAAACCAGTCGGCAAACGGATTGAAGAAACGATGGTTTGTCGAAGGATTGGTCCCCTCTCTCACGAAGAAGCGTCGGCAGGATGTACCCCAATCAGAGAGTGTGGAGAGTGAAGCCGGCAATGAAGACACAATGGAAGATCATCATCCGGGGGGGAGAGCACGAAGGATACCTTCAAGGTGGTAATGGTTGTTGCAGAAGAGGATGGGGTGGAGGTAGTCGGGGAGATATTGTCCGCTGAAGGAGTAGGGGAAACTCGAGCTTCCCAATTAGCAGTTGCCACACCATCGCCTGAGATAGTGGCGACTCGTGACATTTCTACATCTCCAACACCAGTCGGAGAAATTGGGAATATGACACCATCAGCAGAACCAAGGGCTCAAGCGAGTCATGACATTCCTACGCCAATCGAAGAAATAGGAAATTTGACACCGTCAACAAAACTAAGGGTCCAAGTGGTCATACCAAAACCTGTACGAGTGATAGTGGATGTCAAAGCATCGCTGTCACCACCAAAATGGCACCACGAGCAGGGGTGACACTTGCACACTTCAACCCTAGGAATGACACAGAAGGCCAGGAGGAGACCGTCGACTCATGGCTACAAACATTGGGTATTCCCTTATAGAACCCACCTAACGAGTCATCGCCATCTAGCGGAAGGAAACTCCCTATGGCAAAGCAAGGGAACGGCAAGTAGAGAAAGAGCCACTATGTGGCAAGCCTACAAGAGGAGAGGAATCTTCTCCTCACGAAGCAGAGGAGCTTGTACTTTGCTTGGGTAAACCCAACCCAAACGATATCCTCGACATTGTGCAACATTGTGTCTCCCAGTTGGAAGAGATGGCGAAGTTCTTGAGCAACATGGAACACATCGCGAGGTGTATTGACATTGGCCAGGGCCCTCAAATTGCCCATGTAGCAAAGAGGCTCCTATCATTTATGAAGGAAGGGTATGAAGCAAAAAATTTCAGATGTTTCACGGCAAAGGGGTGGCCAAAGACAGAAACGCAAGACATGGTGGATGCATGGATTTCCACGCAGCTAATGGTAGAGGACCAGCTTGGCCTTTTTCGATCATTGAGAAGGATGGAGATTGTCTTCCACGATCTGGTTCTGAAACACCAGATGTTGGCAGTGATTCGTGTGGAATCAGTGACTGCGCAGCGGGACCAGGCGGTACGAGAGGCAAAGACCATGTAGAAGACTTTGGCAGATCATATTCAAAAGGCCCAAGAACAATTGGCTCAAGAGCACTCACGAGTCACATCTCTGGAAGAAATTGTAGCCAAGCACATCCAGGAGTTGAACAAGAAGGAAAAGTTGAGGGTAGCACTGGAGGAGAGGGTGGCACACTTAGAGGCAGGCATGGCGAGTAAGGATGAGCAGTTCAAGGGAAAAGATCAAGAGCTAGAGAAGGCACGCAACAAGCTCATGGAGGCCACATCTATGGTTAAGACCGCATGGGAAAGAGAGTTGGCGGCCAACAAGTGTCTCCAGCCCCTGTAGCAGCAACCGGACAGCCCTAAGTCTTCTATTCTGCCAAGGACGCCCTCTCATCCTTCTTGTTAATTTTGTGGATCAGAATTAAAATTTATCTTCTTCTATGTATTATCTATCACTGAATTGTTGTATAAATCTGATTGTCTACTTTTATGTTGCAGGAGAGGAGGAGCATTTTTATTTCAATGTACATTCTCACACATTTCATTTGGTATATGTAGTGGGCTGGGTACGGTCAAGCAATGCCTTGACCGGCCATGTCTTTTGGACATGGCCGATCAAGACATCACTTGATCGTGCCCCCTCACGATAATAAATGTTTGAATAAGAGACTTCATTTATCTCTTATTCAATCATTTATCTTACCAAGGCTATCATGCATTAACACTCCCTCTTCGCTAGGTAAGATAAATGTAAAAGGTATTGGGAGCAATATTCATAAATCGTATGATGCTTATCTTGGGACCATAGTTTCAAGATGTAAATTGCCTCTGTCGACGATTTTATTCACAAACTCTTGAGTGGATTGCCTCTGTCGGCGATTCTATCCATAAGCTCTTGTGTGGATTGCCTTAGTCGGCGATTCTATCCACAAGCTCTTGTGTGGATTGCCTCAATCGGCGATTCTATCCATGAGCTCTCACGTGGATTGCCTCAGTTGGCGATTCTATCCATGAGCTCTTACGTGGATTGCCTCAGTCGGCAATTCTATCCATGAGCTCTTGTGTGGATTGCCTCAGTTGGCGATTCTATCCACAAGCTCTTACGTGGATTGCCTCAGTCGGCGATTCTATCCATAAGCTCTTATGTGGATTGCCTCAGTCGGCGATTCTATCCACAAGCTCTTGTGTGGATTGCCTCAATCGGCGATTCTATCCATGAGCTCTTACGTGGATTGCCTCGGTGATTCTATCCATGAGCTCTTGTGTGGATTGCCTCAATCGGCGATTCTATCCACAAGCTCTTACGCGGATTGCCTCAGTCGGCGATTCTATCTACAAGCACTTATGTGGATTGCCTCAGTCAGCGATTCTATCCATAAGCTCTTATGTGGATTGCCTCAATCGGCGATTCTATCCATGAGCTCTTATGTGGATTGCCTCAGACGGCGATTCTATCCACAAGCTTTTACGTGGATTGCCTCAGACGGTGATTCTATCCACAATCTTGAGTTATTGTAAAATCGTCACCTTCCAATAACCTCAAAAATACAAGTGGAAATCATTTGGAAGTCGTCACTTCCTTATGATTTACACAGGGCCCATAAAATAATTATTAGTATTAATAATAATAATCAATATTTACAATTTTTACCTTAGAAGTGTTCAATCTTGATTAGTAAGCTCCCTCTCAATCACAAGGTATCTTGAGTTTCTTCTAGAGAACATATTTTTCTGAACATACGTCTGAATTTCTAACTTCAGCAAGAGACGCTTGTAGTTTAAGTTTGAGAGGACAAGTTCTTGCGATGTGGCCATATTTGAGACTTTCAAGGAGATATCAATCTGATCTTAATCAGATCTTCCTTCGGGCGGTTCGGCTTTATAGAAGGAAACCTGGCTCTGATACCATGTTAATTTTGTGGATCAGAATTAAAATTTATCTTCTTCTATGTATTATCTATCACTGAATTGTTGTATAAATCTGATTGTCGTCTTTTATGTTGCAGGAGAGGAGGAGCATTTTTATTTCAATGTACATTCTCACACATTTTATTTGGTATATGTAGTGGGCTGGGTACGGTCAAGCGATGCCTTGACCGGCCATGTCTTTTGGACATGGCCAATCAAGACATCACTTGATCGTGCCCCCTCACGATAATAAATGTTTGAATGAGAGACTTCATTTATCTCTCATTCAATCATTTATCTTACCGAGGCTATCATGCATTAACACTTCTCAATAATGGTCTATAGTAGATTAGCTCCCATTTTGTCTTAGTCTTCTAGAAGACGACTTCTTTTTGGGGGGGGCTGATGTAGATGGCAAATATGTCAGTTAAATAATACTATGTTTTAATAGAAGGCAATGTAAAGTTCCTGTAGGAATTAGTTGGTAGTTGTCGACGGTTGGTATCTCAGCCAACTGTCAAATGGTATATATATGTCATGTTGTATCAGGAACGGGATCACTATTGTTGTATCCATTACATGTTGGAATAAAAGTTACATCTTTCTACCATAACTCTATGAATTATATATGTTGTTACTGTTCATATACCTGTTACTTTTGGCAGTCTAAGAACCCACACCGTAGGGAGTAAACACGATGTACCTTCGTGAAGCCAGCGATAACAAAGGAACATCAATGCTCCAATGAACAAACAAGTACTTCCACGAGGAGGCCAGAAATAGATAAAAATAATGCATCACAAGTACTACAAACTACTATACTAGTCAAGATGGAAAATTTCTTACTAAGCATCCAAAAACTTAGAACTGCAATTGCCACCATGGCAATAGATCGCAGTACAAGAGAAGGAAGAATTGTCCAAGAAGAGAATGAAGATTTAGTAATACAACCTCTAGAGCATGATCATCAAGTAGTAGATCTTATGTTGTTGACATTTAACTTGGCAAAGAAATGAGTAATAATCCATAGAGAGATACTCAAGAAGAATCTTATGATTACAATCATCAATGGAGGATCAGGAATAAACATGCTTCCTAAAGATACCTAAAAGAGTATGAGTAAAGCAATTATTTGGTCACCAATTTTTAACTAATGGGTGCAAATCAATAGGGAATCAAGGTACAAGTAGTTTTAATGGCCCAAAAGGTATCAATCAAAACCCAATCATTTTTATTAAATTTTGTAATCATTTATTTGTATAAGAAAGAATACGATGCACTATTGGGTCAAGTGTGGCTAATAGAAGACAAAGCCAACCACAAGTTACAATTGAAAAAATACACTCCATTGAAAAAATAAAGGTGAGAAATATATAACCAAAGGAAACCAACGATGAGTGAGAAAGTAGTCTCATCTAATTCATTAGATTTGAACTTAGGAGAAGCATGGTTAGAGAAAGAAGACAGCCCTATGGAATAGAATGTTGGAGGATTCCTAGACTTGCAGCCTGTAATGTCCCCTTTCTAGCACATGTTGTATGATGTTGTCATTAGCCTATTTCTCCTTGGTCCTGTAGGCTAACTAGGACATTTAAGGGATCTTGTGGATATTTGGCCAAGACAGTTTCAGTTGCAAGTGATTCTGAGGTGTTTTGATGTGTTTTTGGGATACTTACTATTTATAGTAAGTCAGTTGGGCTAGGTCTCTATCATCAATGACAGTATCATGTCGATGGTAAATGTTCAGCATCGACCGGAGAATTTAATATCATTGATATGATTTATTTGTGCACTGACAAAGTTAGGTTCTTATGTAAAATATAAATATTTAACTTTAATAATACAGGGACTGTAGTTAAATATTAAAATATTAAAAGGTTCTCTTATTTAATAATACATTGGAGACTTCAAATGCAAACGGGAGTAATGTTATTTATCCCGCATTGGTGATTTTAGTGAGTGAGCTCTTATGTGGGCATTATAAAAGACTTCTAAGAGTTCATTTTCAGATATGCTTGGTTTATTATTTTCTCTTGGAAAATTTGGGAGCTTCCAGCTTTCAGTTTCATGCCCTAGGACAAAAACCCTTGGGTTCTTTGGATTGGACAAAAACCCAATTCCATCTAATGGCAGATTTATTTCGGAATTCACATTGTCCTTCAGTTTGGTTGGTTCGTTATCAGCATATGCATATAGCCCAAGAGGTTTGATTTGAAGCATTGAAGGAGTGGTGGCTTTGAACACATCTATTGCTGGGCCATATTAATTACTTTGCTGGGCCGTATTTCTTTCTTTGCTGGGCTGTAACACTTCTTTGTTGGGCCGTATTTCTTTCTTTGCCGAGCTGTAAAGCTTCTTTGTTGAGCCGTATTTCTCCTTTGCTGGGCATGTTACCTTGGCTGGCTGTTTTATCTGAATTTGAGACCGTATCACCTTGCTTGGGGCTGATCTTACTGCAGGACGATCCTTGTTTTCTGTGTTTAATTACAGTTACATTGGCTGGGCTGGAGGCTGGAGATAGAGACTGCTGAGGGTTACGTGGTGTCTTGGAGCTGTTACCAGCAGTTAATGACAATCCTTGAAGTATTATTTAACAAATTCATTGGCTTTCACTATGAAAAATGCACCTATTTTAGTCTCAGCAAATTAGCATTTGATTTTTATAAGGAATCACAATAATTCTAGTGGAATCATAGATTCCTGTTTGTATAAAAAATTACAACCTTTTTTGGTACAAGTTGTGGATCAATTTGACAATTTTTCTAGATCTGCAATGCGCTAGGGCATGCCTAGCGGAAAGCAAAACAAAATGTGGAGTCTTTTCCTTCGTTTTTTGACTTTTTTTTTTAAATGTAGACAGCTTGGGTTTCATCTGAAATTTCAAAAATTTAGTTGCAAGTTTTTGATAATTTTTTACAAAACCATGGGGTTGTTTACTACCTAGGGTTTTCAACATAAAAAGTTGAAAATTTTCAATGGTGTTCTTTCATAGAAGCTAATGTTTCTTTATTTTCCATAAATTTGGATTACAAGAAGGATGGCTTCATCACCCAACATCATGTTGGAATGCAATCAGTGCATCACTGGAAAGAATTATAACACTTGCAAATGGCAAATGCTCACGATCTTCCAATACAAGTACCTAGACAAGATTGTCCTATATACAAAAACTCGACCAAGAATTGTGGGTAAAGACCAAGACAAGTTTGATGAGCATAAGCGAGAAGCCACTATGCTCATCAAGTTATTAGTAATAGATGAAATGCTTCCAAAGGTTCCATCAAGCACAACCTTTGCACAGATTTGCAAGCACCTACAAAATCTGGATGAGAAGTTAGATAAAGGCAAGGCTTTCTTCCTAAAGAATATGGTGTTCTCAATCATGATGGACAAGAAGCAAAGATCTGAGACTCACGTAGACTCGGCAAGTCATGAGTCAAGTGACCCTTGATGCATCCCAGGGACCTAGACTCGGACTCTACCGAGTCTAGGCAAGACTCGCCAAGTCCGAGCAAGTCCTATAGGACAAACTCAACCAAAAAAACAGATGCCAAAAGTGAAAAAAAACATAAGTGTTTTAACTTGTTTTTCTTTTTTGTTTACATTTGCTCTACAACCCTAAAAGCAACTTCATTTCATTTTGTTGGCAAAATAGGAGAAAAGACAGATGTGAGGGAAAAAAAGAGTTTATCATAGGGCAGGAACAAAGACGTAGAGCAAAAATCCATCATCAAATCGCATTCAAGAAGCTTCATACTCACATTTGGTGCATCGAGAGGTGTCCACCAAAGATTGGAAGTTGTTTTAATTTGATTTCAAACTTGATCTATGAGGTAAGCTTCATTTTTTTTGGTTTTTTGTTGTTTTTTAACCAAAAATTGCATTGTTTATTAATAATTCAATTCATTTAAATCAAAGAAAGAACAAACCCTACATTACTTTTTTGGAACAAAGTTACAAACCCTACATTTTGTTTTGGACCAATCAATAAACCCTACATATTTTTGTATTAATTTGTTTAATAATTATACATGTTTAAAAATTTACTGTGTGGAAATGAATGATTCTGAGTCTGATTTTCCTTCCAATGTAGGTTAATTTGCTTCTCCCTTGGCTGAAAATTCACCTTGCTTAGGTCTGCTCTTGAAATTCACTTTGTAGGGTGATGACGGTTGGTGAAATTCAGACCAATGTGGCTGGGAACTTGACTCTCCGTAGGTCTGGTTTAAAATGTTGAATGAGGTCTGCAGAAATCGCACTTAGGGCTGCTGATATTCACTCCAAATCAAACCCTAAAAAGTGGTGGAAAATGCCTCCCAATTCGCACCAAATCAGGTTTTACAAACTCGCCTTAATGCCTGATGAAAATTCACCTTGACTAGTGAAGGAAGTTGTTCTAAAATCTGATAAAATTTGTCTAAATGATTTCTGCTCCTGATGCTCGCTTTGCTCTTAATCAACTACGAATTGAATTGCAAATGATGCTTTTGGAATGAAATCCTATTGTCCTCTTATAGCATTCCACAAGATAGAATTTGCACCCACCTTATTAGGCTGACCTTCCTTTTAATTGTTTGAAATTCAATTCATTATAATCTGATTTGGGTCGGCTATGATTGATAATCGTTGCTTTGCTCTTTAAATTTTTAAATTTCCTCCTCAAAGTGGCCGACTTGAGCAATCATCTTCTTAGGCAGGTTTGAAGGGGCATTAAGGACAAAGGATGAGCACATTTGGGATCTCCTTAAGGACAATGCAAGTCACTATTTGAAGGTTGTCATGGACTAATGCAGGTCGGCTGGCTCAAGCTATGAATTTCAAGTTGCATCAACGAATTTTGGAAGGTTTTAATTCCACTTCCATTGGTCGGCCATCTTGAACAATCACCCCTTGCCTAATATTGTTGTGACCATTTCACACATCACCCCGTCACAAATGGGGACCCCCTCTTTTGTTTTAAGTTTTAGGGTTTGTTAGGTTAGATTGGTAGGAGCGATCCTTTGGAGTGAATAAGTTTGAGTTAATCTCACATCCAGCATTTTGAAAGTCAATGATTCATATCTTTTTGCTTGCTTTAATAGTGTTGTGACCATTTCACACATCGCCCCATCAGAATGGGGACCCCCTCTTTTTCTTAGGGTTTTGCTTTCCCTTAGTTAGTTTTTCTCTCTGCTTGCTTGGTTTTGAGTGAGTGAGTGGTTGCCTGGGCTGGCTAGATTATGGCTAATCTCTGAAAGCTCGTTTTAGGGTTTCTTCCAAGCTGAGTCTGGCCTCGTTTTTGGAGGTCGTTAGTTATCTGCCTGGAACCTTAAGTTTGCCTTAATAAAGTATTTCCTTTCAGGAGAATTAGGATGGTGAGACTGAAGAGCAGGGTGAATAGGTCTAAGGTCGGGATAGGTCTAATTTGATGGTTATCTTGTTAGAGTCATGTTTTCTTCCAGGTCTGAGTCGATTGAGCAGAGTCAGTGATCAGAAGGAGATCGAAGTGGTGATTTCAGAAATTGATGAGCAAATGCACCTGATGATGATTGAAGGAGTTTTGGAAGAATATGACCAAGATTGTTGACTTTTGAGGCATAACTGAGAAAGTTGATACATTTTTGCCTTGAAGGAGAGTTTTTAGGCTTTGAAATGATGAAAGCCAGTCTAGGAGGAGATTTTCGCTCCTAACCCTTCCAAAGGGTCCAGAGCGAAATCTCCCTTTCATGCCTTCCTTTGGCCCTGAAAACCCAGTTCGACCTTACCTAGACCAAATTGGATGGAGATTTGTCTTGATTGTGAAGCAAGGGAGTTGATTTGATCAAGTTTGATGGAGAATGGAGTGAACCAAGCTAAGAAACTAGCCAGGAATATGATTTTCACTCCTGACCCTTCCAAAGGGTCCAGAGCGAAAATCCTTGTTGCTTTCATTTTCTTCTCAGTTTTGGCTAAGTTTTGTTTTCTAAGGCATGTTTGAGGATGAATTGATATGTTTTTGCCTGGAGATGGAATTGATTGATATTCAAGAACAAGATTTTAGGCCTAAAGGAGAATTTCACTCCTAACCCTTCCAAAGGGTCCAGAGCGAAATTCATCATACACCTTGTTTGTTGCCTTGAATGGGCTAGAAGCCTTGTTCCTAATGTTGGAAAATGATTCAATCTTGCCTCTTGAAGTGGTTTGAAGCTTGAAAAATGAGCAATCTAGCCTGGAATGAGATTTTCGCTCCTGACCCTTCCAAAGGGTCCAGAGCGAAAATCTTTTTAAAGCTCATTTCCTTCTGAGTTTGGGTAAGTTTTGATTTGCAGGGTATCTTGGAAGGAAGGTTAGACATCCTTGTTGCCTTTGAAGGTTTGAAAGCATATAAAAATGAAGGATTTTGGACCAAAAAGGAAATTTCGCTCCTGACCCTTCCAAAGGGTCCAGAGCGAAATTCCAAAAGCTCTTATTTTTGCAATGAAGAAGGTTAAGTTTTTGATTTGTTATGAAGTGGATGGAAGTGAATCAACTTGTCTTTGCCTCTTGAGGTCGTTTTGAAAGGGAGAAATGAAGAATCTAGCCCAAGTAAAGATTTTCGCTCCTGACCCTTCCAAAGGGTCTAGAGCGAAAATCTCTCTAAGAGACATTTCTTGCCTTATTTGGCCAAAACTTGATGTCCAAGGCATGATGAGATGAAGAATGAACATGATCTAGCCTTTGGCGATGTTTAGAAGTTGTGAAAATGAAGGATTCTAGCCAGGAAAGGAAATTTCGCTCCTGACCCTTCCAGAGGGTCCAGGGCGAAATTCCTTATAAATCTACCTTTTGACCTTTCTTGGACATGAAACCTTATTCCTAGGGTAATGAAGGATGAAATCCTACCTTGCAAAGAAGTTTCAAGTTTACAAATGATGATTTTGAGTCAAAAATGAAAATTTCGCTCCTGACCCTTCCAAAGGGTCCAGAGCGAATTTTCTCAAAACTTCTTTTGATATCAAGTTTTTGCTAGATCAAGTGTGGGATAAGGCAAAATCAAGAGGAAGTTGCCCTTAAGACTGACTCTAAGTTGCTAGAGACCATGAAAGATGAAGGAATTGAGCCTAGAAGTGATTTTCACTCCTGACCCTTCCAAAGGGTCCAGAGCGAAAATCCTTAAAAACATCTTTTCTTCCAAATTTTGAGCAAAACCAAGCTTGGACAAGGGTGTGAGAAGGCATTTGGATTGCCTTATAGTGGATTTTGGTTGCCAAGAATGCAAATTTTAAAGCCTAATGAAAATTTCGCTCCTGACCCTTCCAAAGGGTCCAGAGCGAAATTTCTAAGATTCACCTTTTTCCTTGCAATTCAAGACAAGATTTTGGTTTTTATACCCCGGAGAGGAGTGAGACAAGATGTTCTATGCCTTGGAGGTGATTTGAAGTTGAAAGGATGGCAAAATAGCCCTAAAACAAGATTTTCGCTCCTGACCCTTCCAAAGGGTCCAGAGCGAAAATCCTAAAACCTACTTATTCCTTTCAAATTTATGCTAAGACAAGACTAGACTAAGGTAAAAAAAAATGCCCTTGAGACTACCTTTGAGTTGATGTTTGTTTCCAAGAGTGATGATTTTAGGCCAAAGGAGGAAATTCGCTCCTGACCCTTCCAAAGGGTCCACAGCGAAAATCCTAAAAACTTCTATCTTGCCTTGCAAAAACAAATCAAACTTGGATTGGGTGAAAGAAGAGAAGTATTTCCTAGCCTTGTGAGGTGGACTGAAGTTGGAATGATGAAAAATGAGCTACAAGCAAAGAAATTCGCTCCTGACCCTTCCAAAGGGTCCAGAGCGAAAAACACTAAAGATACCTTTTCCTTCAAGATTTGAGTAAAACTAGGCCTGGATTACAGTGAAAGAAGTTATTTAGAATGCCTTGGAGAGATTTGGACCTTCAAAAAATGTGAATTTTGAGCTCAAGAGAGAATTTCGCTCCTGACCCTTCCAAAGGGTCCAGAGCGAAATTCTAGATAAGTCCTATCCCTGGCTAGGCTGTTGAGCAAAATTGACCTTTTTCGCCTTGTGAAGATCAAACCAATGCTAGTAAGTTGAGAAGTGGGTTCAAACTGAGCGAATTTTGATGAATTGAAGTGAGGGAGATTGGAAAATTGGCCTGACAGGTGAATTTCACTCCTGACCCTTCCAAAGGGTCCAGAGCGAAATTCCTAAAAAGCAGTGTTTCCTTCAAAATCTTGTTGAGCCAACTCAGTGGTTGAGGTGAATAGACCCTGGAGATTGCCTTGGAGAAGGTTAATGATCAAGCAAAGATGAATTTTGACCTAAAAAGAGAAAATCGCTCCTGACCCTTCCAAAGGGTCCAGGGCGAAATCCTCAAAAACACCTATTTTTCATCTTTGTTAGATTGAGTCAAGGGCAAGTTGCAAAATTGTGAACACAAGGACATGGGAGATTGCAAATGTAGGTTGTGAAGATTTTGATTCATGAAGTGAACAAGCCTAGATGAGGGGTTCAAATAAGCCTTGAAAAGATTTAGACCTACATCACTTTGGATATTTTAATGCCTAAGGAATGAAGATTCATCAAGCCTTAATCAAGCTTTAACATTCCTAAGCTAGCCCATAATTTTTCACTAAATTAGCCTATTACAAGACATTTGGGAGGCTGAAACAAGTTCGCATGAATTAAGGCATTTATAATTTAATTAATTAATTTCTAAGCCTTAAAATAAATGAAAAATCCACCTTTGAAGCTTTGGAATTAATTTTAAAAATAAAAAAATTATGCTTGAGCGCTCAATACTCATTATTTTGCCTTTGCAAGCAAGTCGGCCATCCTTTAAGAGGGGTTTTATTTCATTTTAATCCCTATTTGCCAAGTCGGCCTCAAGGAGAATCAAGGTGAGCGCCCTATATAAGGGAGGTGTATTGTGACAAATTCAAATCATTCATTCATTGTTCTCATGCGAACTTGAAGAGCAGATTTAAAGGAGCGAATTCTAGCTAAGTTGGAGGCGAATTTCTTGCTAGTTGGAGGTTAATTTCCAGAATTTGCCAAGTATTTGAAGGCTAGTAGAAGGCGAAACTCTTTTGAAGGCTGATTGAAGCATAATTCATCCAAAGGAAGACCAGAAATTCAGATCAAACATCCTTGCCCAGCAAATTCCTCATCTTCCTTCTTTCATTTTTCAAGGTTGATAGCTAAAATTCAAGGAAGAGGTATGAAGAATCAGATTTTTGAAGTTTTTATTCAAGATTTAGTTTGATTTTCCATAGTAATCATTTTGAAAATCTAAGTCTTGTACAATTTGATTTTAATTTAATTTGAAAATTCATAATTCTTAGATTTATCATTATTTTCAAATTAATATTTAGTTATTTCCTTGAAAGGTCTCAAATCTTCTATAATGAAGACATTATGCTCAAACCCTAACTTTAAGCTTTTCTGTAGGTATCAAATGACGACCCCCAAGGCTGGAGGATCTACTACTCGACAGGCTCTCATCAAGGAGGATCAAAGGAATGACGAATTGGAGACCAGGATCGTGTCCAAGTGGAGCAATATCGGAGACACCAACCTAGGAAACTTCAATGTGAAGAAGTTTCGGGAAGCGCCCTATATCGGCAAGCCGTCACCTGTTGCAAAGAAGATAATTGAGAGTGGCATCATCAAAGCTACAGGTTTCCCTCCCGCAGTCAAGTGTCATGAGTTGATGATTGAGTGTGCCCGGCACTATGATTCACACTCGAGGACGATCGTAGCCGAGGATGGTACTATCTTAGCCTATCTTTCGGAGGAAGCTATAAGTGAAATTTTTCATCTCCCAGAACATAGAGACATGATCTACAAAAGTCTAGAAGGAGCTAGGTCTATCTACGAGGATGATCTTGATTCCTGCTTGAACTTCATTAACAAGAATTGGCTACTCAAGAGCAGACCTCACCTGAACAAGATTCTCAATACACCGCACAGAACCGACTTCCAAGAAGAATTCAAGGATTTGATAACCTTGCTCAATCGGGTCACGGGTGCCTCTTAAGCTTTCTTCTTTGACAAATGGAAGTTCTTCTTCATACAACTGATTGTCCAAGGAAAGGGAATGCTCAATTGGGCTAGAATCATTAGCAACAGCTTGGACGTGCAGTTGAGAAGACTAAGGCCTACCAAGTCATTTCACATGAGTTCATATGTTGTATATGCCTTGATCAGAGGTTTTGAGTATGCAGGACTACCTCACAGAGGAGTTGTTGGAAGAGGACCCGGAGAAATAAGAGTTTGTGATTCTTATGTTCAACTGCATCATCCACCAAGAAGTGACTACAGGCTAGTCAATGACACCTTCACGATGAATATTACCAGGATATTGCAAGGTGGGATTCACAATCGACTGTCTCTGGATGCACAAGAGCTCGTGAAGAAGCATGGTGCATGGTTCATTCAGTTTCCAAAATTCACATACATCAGAGTTCATGGGTGTCCTTCACCGCCCTACATGTTGCCAAGATATCCTACAGACAGGATAGTACTACTTGAGGTGACTAGACAGTTGGCAGCTTATGCGAAGGCATCAAGACACAAGCATGGAAATGGGATTCCCGTACCCATCATACTAGGGAACTCAATTGAAGTGTGTCCTAATACTCAGGTCGTGGAAGATGCGGAGAAAGAATTGTCTCTATACTCATTCACATCCTTTGCCTCGAGAGAGAATTTTGATCCTCATGGTCATATAGAAGAAACAGTCGGGAAGAGGTACAAGCATGAGTTTTAGGTGGAGGACTTTTGGATGAATGTCCAAGATGATATAGAGGTCAAAAGAAAGATGCATTCCAGGTTACCCTTGGATCTCATCAGGAAATGCAAAATTTATAGAGTAGCCGATCAAGCCTAGGATAGTGGTAGATACCTCCAGTCATCCTATGAGAAGGAAGATAAAGAAATGAAGATAGATTGGAATGAGCCCGAGGTTTTAGACCTAAGAGCTTTGATGGCTCCCGTTTTATCTTGCACTCGCAGATGGGTGGATGTACAGCATCAAAAGTTGAAGGAGCAGAATGTATCTATGACATTCACCTTGGAAGCAAGACCAGAAGAAGGAGAGGCAAGTGTGAGTGAGAATACTTCTCATTCCAAAGGCTCAAAGAGGAAAGGAGGACCTGAGAAGAGAGAACCTTCCAAGAAGAAGCAGAAAATAATTCCTGATCGCCCACCAAGCACATCTTCTAGGCATGAAAAGGAAGCAAGTCAAGGAGAAGATCAGAGGCAGATAGTGTATGAAAATGATGAGTCTATGGAATCCATGGTACAAAATGATAAACAAGGAAAAGGACAGACACCTCAGCATTCATCAAGTCAATCTCCACAAGTTGGTGCTAATGAGCAACAAGAAGAAAAGAATGATGATGAAGCAACATCTCCTTTTTGGGAAGATAGACCTCTATCTAAAGAAATACAAGTGAGGGAAACAAGATCTGCCATTCCGGATTGGCTGAAAGAGAGGCTGACAAGGGTAGTTGTGGTTGAAGAGGAAGAACACGTATTTGAATTGGAAAGCCTTATAGGAAATTCTCATGAAGTAATAGAGAAGAAGAAGGCCACAAAGATGTCAAAGGTAATTAGAGATGAGACAGGATCCAGAAAAGTGCAAATAGCTACACCAGTGGTGGACAAATATGAGGATGAGATTCTAGCAGAAGAATATGATCTAGAAACATTTGATCTTGGTCCACTTACCACCGAGCAGGCTATGGAAGAAGCAACCAATTCACTGAAAACACTCAAAGACAAACTCAAAGAGGAAGTGGAAAAGAATAAGAAGCTTGAAAAGGAGGTCAATCCTTGGAGGAATTATTTTAACCATCTTAACCAGCCTTTGAGACGACAGGATCCAGCAATATCTCCTTTACATGCACTTCCTCTTGAATCAATAAGTGAGGCAGAAAGAGTGAAGAGCCTAGTTCAACTCATGAGTTCTTGGATTGATGAATCTCACAAGGTAGCCGTTGAATTTGCAACAAGAATGATGAAGACAGTTCATCGAGCTATCCAAGTCCTTGAGATTATCCATAATCTAATGATAATTGTGGCTGCATTCACTCACACTAGAGATGTTATCATCCCGGTCTTACAAGTAATAAGAGAAACGCCAAGAAGGATTCTAGCGCAAGAAAATATAATAGATGGAGGAACCCATAGCCTCCTGCAGTGGTCAGCTCTACTCCAGATGGAGGAAGTTCTTTTTGAAGACGTCAACACCAGATGCAGCCGAGTTGAAGGCACCATCCATCCAGTTCAAGACAAGGTGCTTGAGGTGTTGTGTACCATCCTTGACAGGCGGATTGAGATCGAGACAGATGTGGACATCCAAGAGTTGGAGGACAGAATCAAGGTCATCTTTTGCAAGGAAGAAAACATCGTCACAGAAAGGCAACGAGATCAAATGTATGCTACTATGTTCCTGATTGAGAAGACCAAAGAACTTGAGCCTGGGTGGGAGACGACTCTTCTCACTGCTTTTGATCAAGTCCTTCACTTGGAAGAACGAATGAAGAATCTTCCTGAGATTCCCATTGCTAAGATTGAGGGAATTGTGTCCAGATTCATTGAATATGCTAGAAAAGAACATAGGAAAGGGAACAAAGTTCTAGATGAAAATTTGTTATAAAATGATGTGGCAGCTTAATTCCTATTGGTCTATGTCTCCTCGTTATTTGTGCCAATTTTTATTGGCTATGGATTAATAATGCTTATCTAAATAGGGACTTTTTTGTAACAAACCCTAATTAGGGTTTAGGTGTCAAAATCTCAGCCATTGATCTTCTTTTGATCCAGGTCGTTCATTGTATTTGAGGATGCTATATAAGCCCTCACTCATTTCATTTTGAAGAGTTAGACAGAGAGAAAGAAAAATTAGAAAGTTGGAGAGAAATAAGTGTAATTTTGTTAGTAGCAAATTTGAGTAGTGAAGAGAGAAAGTTGAACAATTGTTGTTTATTTGGCTATGAGATCAATGAAATATTGAAGTTACGGTGTTTTGTTGCAATCCTTGTAGCTATCTTCATGGTTGTTTATCTTCTTGAATCACTCTTAGTAGAAATAGCATTTAGATTTTAAGTTTGAAGGACGAATGTTGTGCCCGATCTTTGATAAGACTCACATTCCAAACCACTAGCTTCTTACTGATTGTAAGAACACCTTGTGTGGTCAACTAGAAACATTGAAATTGATTAAGAGTTCAATTATCATTGGAAGTATTGGTACGTATCTCCCTAATAGTATCTATCTCCTTGGTGATTCGAAAATCGTTAAATACCCTTAGAAGATCGCACCAATTCCAGTGGAGTTGTAATCCGTTGGCGATACTAAAATTGGTAGAATCTTATCAAGACCAGTTTTCATTATGTCATTCTTAGGATTAGTTTAAGTATCTCTTCCTCGAAACCCTTATCTTTTGATCTTTTTTTTGAAAATCTATTAGTATTAGGAAAATCCTGTTTCCTCATTTGGAAAGATAGTAGCACGGACAAGCTTTCTTTGAAAGTACGTAAGGCCCCTTGAAGAAACAGCAAACACAACGACCACTAGTGCTTATCCGCAAGTAGAGATCCTACAAAGAAGAACCTTGAAGTCCTTCCGATTGATCCTTTTTGCGATATCTTCAGCATTCGGAGACTTTACTCAAGAGAGGATAAGATACCTCTGGGTATTTTATTCTGTGTTTGGTCGTGTACAAAATACACATCAACAAATAGCAATGAGATGCAAATTTAGCTAAGGCAAGTTGATTTTAGATGTCAAACATTCTAAGAAGACGGAGCTGAAGTTGAAATTATCATGAGAGGCCTGTAGCGAATGGATCAAGACAGCAAGAATTGCCATTTTGAGAAGACTTGCTTTGCCCCCTACAATCAGCGACTTAAGGCTTGAATCAGCGAACTAAGGTTTTTGCCTTGCATTATTTTGAATGAGGTCATTGTTTTTGACAAGTACGTTGCTAAGAGGCTCAAGCAATATCAAGTGTAGAAGGAGATCAATCACTTCTGATGGAGGATCAAGTCCACGGACTAAAGCATTTTGATCATTTCCTTTGATTGCCTGGATCAGAGACTTAAGACATTTTCATCATTTCCTTTGATTGCCTAGATCATCAACTTAAGATGTTTCATTTCCTTTGCTAGTCTAGATGAATGAACTAAGGGATTCTATTCCCAATCAAGCTTCAAAGGTACGAATTAGGGATTTCGAATTTCATTTCCTTTGAGGGTCCAAATATGCGACTTAAGGATGAGCGATTTCCATTGCCCCCTCAAAAGAGGAACTTATGAGATCAAGCAAATTCCTTTGCCCCCCTAAAAGTGTGACTTAAGAGATTGATCACTTCCTTTGCTATGTTAAAAGTACGACTTAAGGGTTGAGTGATTGCAATTGACACCTCAAACGAGCGACTTAAGGGTTGAGTGATTTCCATTGACCACAAAATGTGCGGCTTAATGAAAAATTGTTTTACAAAGGAAACACGTTAGAATTCACACCACCTTGAATGGGCCCCAAAATATTGAAGGAAGAATATTTTATTTAAATCTGAATTTGTGATCACAAGTCGGCCTTTTGTTTTAAATTGCAAATCATTAAAAGGAAATCACAAGTCAACCTTGTGATGAGGTATCACACCCTTTCAACAACTATAAAGTTGTATTGATCATTGCATTTGATCAACACAAAATCGATATTACAAATACTCTTATGAAGGCAGCGTTTCTGATCAGGCATAACAGAGATTCCCTATTGTCAAGTTTGCTATTGCTGGAGTGCAAATTCATTCATTGTTGACAATGATTTTTATCAAGACAAAGGCAAGGTAATTGAGGCATCAAATTTAGTCATCCACCACAGTGAATTGACTTCTTTGATCAGCAAATTCATCATCAAGGACAGCGACATTGTGACTGTTGGACATCAGTGACATTGTATCCATCAAACTTCAGTGATCCTATCATTGATCAACAAGCGAATTTGGAAGGACATTACCAATTCTACATCAGCAATTCAACGATTCCCAACCATTTGACATCAACAAAGCCTTAAAAGAGGGCAATTTTGACAAAAGATCAATTTCTTCAAAGTTACCAGCCTATTTTCAATTAATTTGCAGGTCTGAAGCAAGTTCATTTAATCATTTTTCTAGGAAATCAGACCTTGTTCAGCGCTGGTAAACCTTATTACTTATTGATTTTGATCATAGGATGCTTTGATCCAATGCATTCTAGTCATCTAAGCATACCTCAAAGCATAATTCATTAGATCAGATGGTCATGTTCAATTAGGGTCAAGCTTTGCAAGCTAGGGTTTTAGCAATATTGAAGATTTTGGTAAATTATCAGCTCTAGAGCAGAAATTGTTAACTTAGGTGATTAATTTCCACTTGTAAGCATTAATATCATATAATAAAACTATCTTGGACAACTCTCACAGGTAGAACATGGCAGGAGCACGACAAACTCTCATCAAGGACGACTCAATGGAAGAGGCGATGGAATCCAAGATTGCATCATTCTGGGGCAATGTAGGAGATATCAACCTTGGCCAAATCAACATGAAGAAGTTCAAAGGACCGCTATACACCACCAAGCCTTCCAAATACTCAAAGATGATGATCGAGAGCGGAATTGTGAAAGCAGCAAGATTCCCTCCAGCAATGCAGTGCAATGAGTTGATCGTTGAGTGTGCCAAGCACTATGATGAGAGAAAAAGGATGATAGCGGCACCTGATGGTAGAGAACTTGCCTACCTTTCCAAGGGAGCTATTAGTGAAGCCTTCCATATACCTAAATTCAGCGGCATGATCTACAAGAGCAAGGAAGCACCGCAGGCATTCTATGATGATGATCTCGACAAGTGCCTTGGCATAATTAACAAATATTGGCTACTGAAGAGAAAGCCTGGCTTATCTAAGATACCCGCCAAGCTCCACAGGATTGACTTCAAGGAGGAATTTAGTGACTTGATCACTATGATTAACCAAATTGTAGGAGCCCCTCAAGCTTCCTAGTTCGAGAATTCGATGTTCTACTTCATGGAGATCATATCAACTAGAAAAGAGAAAATCGATTGGGCAAGGATTATTAGCAATAACATTGATATACAACTCAAGAGACTTGTGCAAACCAAAACACCCTATATAACTTCATACATCATATATTCGCTTGCCAGAGCTCAGGAATATGCAGGATTAATCTATAGAAGTCCAATTGGTACTAGAGCTGGAGAATTGAGAGCATGTGAATCATACACACAGTTACATCACCCTAGCAAGACACATTAGAAGAGAGTGAATGATGCCTTTACTATGCATATAAGAAGACCTTTGCAAGGTGGCATTCATCAAAGACTATCCCCACAAGCAAAAGAGCTAGTAGAGAAGTTCAATGCTTGGTTCTTCCAGTTTCCCAAGTTCACCTACATTAGAGTACAAGGATGTTCTTTCCACCCAACATGCTATCAAGATATCCTACCAACAAGTTGGCATTGCTTGAGTTGGTCAAGCAGTTGATGGCCTACAACAAAGTACAGAAGAATAAAAAGTCAAGGATTTTGTTTCCCATTTCAGTCAGACAATCATTGGAGGTGTGCCCATCCTTGCAAGCGGCAGAGAAGGTGGATGAGGAATTGAAGTCTCTCCTTCTAATCCATACTTTTCCAGAGATAACTTTAATCCCAACGGCAAAATCAAGAGATCTAGTGGAAGAAGACACAAGCATAGGTTACAATTGGAAGTTCATTTCATGAATGCTCAAGATGATCTAGACATAAGAAAAAGAATGTGTTCAAGGCTACCTATTGACATCGTTAGAGCAAGCAAGGTATTTGACATTCCCGATCAAGCACAAGACAGTAGAAGGCACCTCCTACCAATATATGAGCAAGATAAAGACAAAGAAAAGGTCAATTGGATTGATGTGGAGATCACCAACTTGAAGGATCCAATGAAGCCAATCTCATCATACACAAGATGATGGGTAGATGCCCAAATCCATAAATTGAAGAGTCAAGGCACCCAGCTGACATTTGAACTGATGGAAGAGGTAGAGTTTTCCAATGATGAGATAGAAAGTGAAAGCTAGAGTGGAAGTGCCACCCAATCCACTTGTTCCAAAGGATCTAAGAGCAAATAAATCAAAAAGGAAGAGGCTCCAAAGAAGAAGCATAAGTCAAGTTCAGGCCACCCTTCTACCAGTGCCTCTTACATGCATGAGATAGAAATGAATTAGGCAGTTGCCCGAGATGATCGCCCCCCAATAGAGAGCATTGATCATGGAGTGAATGAGTCCGTGGAATCCACGATTCAAAACAACAAGTGTGAAAGGACAAAGAAGGGCAAGCAACCAAAAGGTCAAGACAAGTCAATCTCACCTAAGCTAGTCAATGATAAAGCAAGCAATGATGCATATGTGAGTACCGAGTATGAAGATCAAGAAGTAAAGTCTCCACCCCAAGAAGATCAACAACTAAATGATGTGCAGGTAGGAGAAGAGAAATCAGCTATCCCTGCATGGCTTAGGGAGAGATTAGCAAAGGAAGTAATAGAAGAAGAAGAAGATCCTACTGATTTAGACAACTTCCCGAATAGAACTTAAGAGGTTGAGAAGAAGAAAGCAGTGAAGATGTCAAAAATGACAAGAGATGGTATAGGATCTTGAAATACAAATTGCAACTCCAAGGGTAGATAAGCCCAAGGGTGAGATCACAGCAGAAAAGTATGACTTGGAGACTTGATTTAGGTCCTCCCACCACTGATCCGGCATTGGAAGACATGAATGACATCGTCAAAACAGTCCCTAAAGTTTGAAGTAGAGAAGAATAGAAATTAGATATAGAAATCAATGTATTGAAGAGTCACCTCCAACAGTTCAAGCAACCGCTGAGGCAACATGATCCTTTAGCTACGCCACCACCATTGCTTCCTCCAAACTCAGTTGACAACTTTGAAAAGATGAAAACTTCGGCACAAATAATGGATACTTGGATCAATAAGAATTTCAAAAGGACGAATGCATTCATAAAGGAACTAGTGAAGATATTTGATAGAGCTATAAGTATTCTTAAAAGAACTCAGGTTCTCATGGCAGCATATGACACTTTTATCTACACCAGAGACTTTACCATAGCTATATTGCAAGTAATGAAGCAGATGTCCAAGCAGAATTGATAAACGAAGGAATATTGAGAGATGGGCAATAGCCTGATTTCCAGCAGTGGTGTAATTTGCTTTGAATGAGGCAGGTCATATTTGAGGATATCAGCATTGGATGCACCCAAGTTGATCAAGCAATAAACTTGATACATGACAAGATCGTGGAAGTAGCCAAGATCGTTCTTAAGAAAGAGATGAATGAAGGAATCTATATTGATACCAATCAGCTAGCTGAGAGAGTGAAGATCATATTCTTTGGGACAGATGGATCACCTTCCGAGAGGCAGTTGGACGATATATTCTTTGGGAATGAGGAAGGTCATATTTGAGGATATCAGCATTGGATGCACCCAAGTTGATCAAGCAATAAACTTGATACATGACAAGATCGTGGAAGTAGCCAACATCGTTCTTAAGAAAGAGATGAATGAAGGAATCTATATTGATACCGATCAGCTAGCTGAGCGAGTGAAGATCATATTCTTTGGGATAGATGGATCACCTTCCGAGAGGCTGCTGGACGATATACACTTAGTCTTTCAACTTAACAAACTACTTTGATTGAGCACGATTCAAGTAGATCAAACAACCATGAAGATAACTCAAGAAATTTGCAACAAAACACCATAACTTCAATATTTTATTGATTTCCAAGTCATCATGTACAACAATTGCTTGAATTTCTCTCTTCAAAACTCAATCTTGCTACAAAATAAAATTGCTTCTAATTCTAATCTCTCTTACATCAACTATTGACTATTACTCTATTCCTCTATTATACTATTAACTATTACCCAATGAAATGAAAAATGGGGGGTATAAATAGCATCCCCAATTACAATGAAAGGTCCAGATTGAAAGTAAATCAACGGACAAGATCGTGACACCTAAACCCTAATTAGGGTTAGTTACAAATGACCTCCCTTTTACTGAACAATATTAAATACATAGCCAAATATTAAATTTGGCACAAAAATCTAGGAGGTATCAACCAATGAGAAATAAGATGTCATGTCATCTGTAACAACCTTTCATCTAGAATCTTATTCCCTTTCCAATTCTCTTTCTTAGCATATGTAATGAATTTTGTCACGATTCCTTCGATTTCTGTGATTGGAATCTCGGGAAGATTCTTCATACTCTCCTCTAAGTGGATAACCTGATCGAATGCATCTAGAAGAGCTGCGTCCCATGAAGGTTCAAGTTCCTTCGTTCTATCAATCAGGAGCATGGTGGCAAACATCTGATCATACTGCTCATCTGTAACATCTGCGTCCTTGCGAAAGATGATCTTGATTCTATCCTCAAATTCCTGCATATCCACATCTGTCTCGACCTCGATCCTTCTGCCAAGAATGGTACGAAGTACCTCAAATACTCTGTCCTGGATCGGATTGATCACTTCCTCAAGTTGGCCACATCTAACACTGATGTCTTCGAAGAAAACATTCTTCATATGGAGTAAGGTTGACCATTGGAACAAACTATGAGAATCACCCTCCAAGATCTTCTCCTGCGCTAAAATTCTTCTTGATGTGTGTCTTATAACTCTCAAGACAGGAATGACAACATCCTTGGTATGGGCAAATGCAGCAACTGTTGTCGTCAATTTGTGGATTATCTCAAGAACTTGGATAGCTTGATGAATAAACTTCATCATCCTTGTAACAAACTCTATGGCCACTGTATGAGATCTATCCATCCAACTACATGTACGCTGAACCAAGTTCCTGAATCTTTCTGCTTCATTGATTGATTGAAGTGGCAATGCCTGCACTGGTGATCTAACTGGATCCTGACGTCCCAAAGGTTCATTGATGTGACTGAAATATGTCCTCCATGCACCGACCTCTCTCTCAAGCTTTCTATTTTTTTCCATTTCTTCTCTAAGCTTGTCCTTCAATGCCTCAAATGTGTCGGTGGCATCATCCATTGTCTGCTCTGCAGTGGATGGTCCTAACTCGATTGTCTGAATTTCATAATCCTCTGCTAGGATCTCACCCTCATATTTGTCTGCTACCGGTGTAGCTATCTGCAGTTTTCTGGATCCAGTCTCATCTTGAATCATCTTGGACATCCTTGTAGCCTTCTTCTTCTCTGTTACTTCATGTGAACCTCCAACAAGGCTCTCTAAATCAATTGCATTGTCCTCGTCCTCTATTACGATCACCTTAGTCAATCTTTCTTTCAACCAATCTGGGATATTCGATCTTGTCTCTTGAACTTGAATCTCTTTATGCACTATTTCTTCTTCTCTGGGAGGAGATGTCATTTCATTATCTTCTTCTAACTCATAGTCTTGGAGAGATCCATCTGACGAAACATGCTGCGCCTGTCCTTCCTCCTGCCTGTCATTCTGTACCATAGACTCCATGGATTCTTCCACTTGAATTGTTCTTTTCTCAGGTCTAGAAGAAGTACCAGATGATCGATCTCTGTTAGCCTCTTGTTTCTTCTTGGAAGATTCTCTCTTTCCAGGTCTCTCTTTCCTCTTCGAACCTCTTGAATGGAGATTGCCCTCACTGGCACATCGAAGGTTATCTTCACCTGAATTCCTAGGATTAGGATTGCCTTCACTCACACTAGCTCCACCTTCGGCTCGTTTTTCTTCCAAAGTGAAAGACATAGCTATGCCTTGATCTCTCAACTTCTGATGCTGAACGTCTACCCATCTGCAAGTACAAGACAAGACTGGTGCCATCAAAGCATCTAAATCCACGACCTCGGGCTCATTCCAATCCAACCTTATTGTTTTGCTTTCTCTATCATAGGAAGACTGGATATGTCTGCCATTGTCCTGAGCTTGGTCGGCCACTCTGTAAATCCTGCATTTCCTGATGAAATCCAAAGGTAATCTAGAATGCATTTTTCGTTTCACTTCAAGATCATCTAGGAGGTTCATCATAAAATCTTCAATCTGGTACTCATGTCTAAATCTTCTGCCGACTGTCTCCTCTAAATGTCCATGTGGATCAAAGCTATTTCTCCAAGCAAAAGAAGAAAAAGAATACAAGGCTAACTCCTTCTCTGCGTCATCCATGGCTAAAACATTAGGACATACCTCAACTGAATTACCCAAAATAATAGGTACTTGGACTCCATTCTGATGTTTGTGCCTGAATGCCTTTGCATATGCTGCCAACTGTCTTGTTACTTCAAGTAACACAATTCTCTCTGTCGGATATCTCGGCAACATGTATGGAGGTAAAGGATATCCATGCACTCTAATGTAAGTGAATTTGGGAACTGAATGAACCAAGCACCGTACCTCTTGACGAATTCCTGGGCATCCTGAGATAATCTGTTGTGAATCCCTCCTTGCAACGTCCTTGTGATGTTCATCGTGAAGGTATCATTAACTAACTTGTAGTTTTTCCCTGGCGGATGATGCAAGTAGGCATAGGAATCACAAGCTCTGACCTCGCCGGGTCCTCTTCCAATCACTCCTCTGTGAGGTAGTCCTGCGTATTCAACACTCCTGATCAAAGCATAGATGACGTATGAACTCATGTGGAAGGACTTAGTAGCCCTGAGTCTCCTCAACTGTACGTCTAAGCAATGGCTAATTATCCTAGCCCAATGTATTGTACCCTTTCCTTGAACAATCACCTGGATGAAGTAAAACATCCACTTCTCAAAATAGAAGGCATGAGGTGCTCCTGTAACTCTGTTGAGCATAGTAATCAAATCTCTATACTCCTCCTGGAAATCAATCCTGTGTGGTGTGTTCGGTACCTTGCTTAGACGGGGACGACTCTTGAGTAGCCAGTTCTTGTTGATTATGCTTAAGCAAGCATCTGGATCATCGTCGTACATTGATCTGGCTCCTTCTATGCTCTTGTATATCATGTCCCTGTGCTCTGGAAGATGGAAAGCTTCACTTATAGCTTCCTCTGAAAGGTACGCCAAAGTGTTTCCCTCATTGGACACAATTGTCCTGGACTGTGGATTGTAGTGACGGGCACACTCGATCATCAACTCGTGGCACTGAATAGCTGGAGGAAAACCGGCCGCCTTAATGATGCCACTCTCTATTATTCTCCGGGCGACAGGTGATGGCTTGCCAATGTAAGGGACCTCTCGAAACTTCTTCGTGCTAAAGTTCCCCAAGTTTGTATCTCCAACGTTGCTCCACTTTGACACGATCTTGGTCTCTACTTCTTCGGTCTTCTGATCTTCTTTCATGAGAGCTGAACGGCTGGTGGATGCTCCCGTCTTCGGAGTCGCCATACCTACACACCATTTCATTATGAGAACTATATTTTGCAATGAATAACGTAGATTAGAGAGATAAATTTTTTTAGGAAACCTCATGATAAGTCTTTAGAGTTATCACTTCCTAAAATAAACGATTGAGCTAAGAAAATCGAAATTCAAAATTTCAAAACTTAAAATATGACGATGAATAAATAAAGCAATAAAAATCAAATCGCCATACCTCAATAGAGAGCTAACTCTAAAATGCAAAAAGACAAAATTCGCCTAGGCCAAATTGAGGTATAAATGATCTTCAATGTTATCTCCTCAAGAAATCAATTTCGCCACCTTTGTCTTCAATGTGATTTTCAAGTTCACTTTTAACGTGGTCTTCAAATATCGCACCACCTTTGATGTATTAGCGCCACCTTTGGTTTGAATGGAAATTCGCACTCCACACTTCGCACTTCCTTCTTTCTCCTTAATTCGCATGTAGAGGGATAAAAATAATGATGTGAAAATAATAATTTTCACCCTCCATATATAGCGCTTGCACCTCTTCATTCCCTTAGGCCGACTTGGAGATAAAACAATTTTTAAATGGTTTTTTAATTAAATAACAAGGCCGACCTCCATGAATCAAGCGCTCCATGCGATTTTTAATTTATAAATTAATGATTAATTAAATGCCTTTCGTTTTTAATTTATAAATTTCGATTTTTAATAAAGGCAAAATAATTAATAAATGATCAACGCCATATTAAATGCTAATTTAAATAGGATTTTCAATTTTATCGAACTTAGCATTTAAGGAAAATTTGAAATGTTTATTTGGCGCCAAAATTATGAAAATGAAAGGGACGTACCTCATCGCCCTGGTCCCTTGGAGAGGGACAGGAGCGATTCATGATTTTGTCATGATTTTTGCAACTTCAACGTTCATCTCCTTCCTTTCCACGTTCAATATCGATCATTTTGATGGGTCCTTCGAATTTGGTTGCCTAGCATGTGCGCATAAGTGCCTTTGGGTATTCATCGCCCTGGTCCTTGTCCAAAGGACAGGAGCGATCTCCATATTTTCACGTTCAATATGCATCTTTGATCTTCGATCTTTCATTGTGAAGCGAATAACATCTTTGCTCGTTTCTTCTACGCTTGTTCCATTTGTTTTCATGAAGTGTTTGGACATTTTAGAGGATCATCGCCTTTGTCCCTTGGAGAGGGACAGGAGCGATCCATGTCTTTCTCTCTAATCTTAGCAACTTTAAACTTCGATCTTTGTTGTGATGTCTTCCAAACGCCGTCCTTTACCTTGTCCATCCTTGCCTTGCCTCGACTTTGAAGGAATATGAGTGTTTTTGATGGGATCGCTTTGGTCCTTGTCCAAAGGACAGGAGCGATATGAGCTCTTTAGCATGTTTAACAATGTTTGGACGTTCAAAACACTTGCATGTCCTCTTCAAAGAACGCCTTGGACCATGTATAATCTTATGAAGTCTTGACTTAGCACGCATTTGAAACAAAATAGAGAGTCCAAGGCAAATAACCCTGGTCCCTTGGAGAGGGACAGGAGCGATATGGTCCATACGTTCATCTTGGTGATTATTTTACGTTTGAAATCTTCATGCATCACCTTCCTATCATACCATGGACCCTCTAAGACCTTGCAAAATCTTGACCTTACGTAAATCTTGCATGAAGTGGCCAATATACCTAATATCGCTCTGGTCCCTTCCTGAGGGACAGGAGCGAAGTTCATCATTTTGAGCTTATTCTTGTTTATTTCAACTTGCAATCATCTTCATTACGTGAAATGATGTCCTTTCGACCCTCTTGGTTGCTCGAAACTTGTTTGTCCTTTGAATTTTATGCCATTATGGAGATATCGCTCTGGTCCCTTCCTGAGGGACAGGAGCGATCTGGGTCTTAGAGTGTAAATCTCTTCATTGTGATGACCTTTAAGTGCTTGTGCTCGATGAAGATGTCTTGAAATGTCTTTGCCACCCTTTGTCTTGACTTGGATCGGTTTTAAACTTGAGTGAGAAGCAACATAACCACTGTATCGCCCTGGTCCCTTGGAGAGGGACAGGAGCGATCCATCTTTTGTGGCCTTCATTCCACCTTGTCAGGTTCCAAATTTATATTCAACGGATTCGTCATGCTCTACTCCATTCATCCATGCATTGACATCGTCTGCAACTTGGCAAGAAAATCGTGTATAACAAAAATCGCTCTGGTCCCTTCCTGAGGGACAGGAGCGAACTAGGCCTTTTGGGACCCTTGCAGACGTTTTAAAATCTTCAATTTGTATTCAATGAGTTCATCTCACACTCTTCCTTGCCTTTGAACGTAAACTTGTCTTGATTTTTGCCTGGATTTTGCCCAATGAAGGACATCGCTCTGGTCCCTGGGAGAGGGACAGGAGCTATAATGTACTTCGCCCTGGTCCCTTCCTAAGGGACAGGGGCGAACTTTGCATTCTGGACCATTCTCCTTCGTGTTTGCACTTCAAATTATATTCATCTGGTAAAGCATCTCCCTTTGGACCTCTTCAAATCATCAAGTCGTCGAAATCTCACAAGGACAAAGCAAAATTTGGATTGTAGCTCCGGTCCTTCACTGAGGGACAGGAGCGATTTTGCTCCTGGAGGCATTTTTGTGCTCATGAAAATCTTCAATTTATATTCAATGGAAAGATCTCGACTTTCTCCATCATTTCGAACTTGAAATTCACCTTGACCCTGCAAGGACAGTAAGATATTCGAAAACGAGCTCTGGTCCTTCATTGAGGGACAGGAGCGATTCTGCTCCTACAGGCCAAAATATCATGATTTTACACATTTTATCACTTCACAAGGCGAAAACAAATCATTTTCAATGTCCGGGATCAAAAATCAAAGAACTCAAAATTTGGTCAAAATCAGTGAATTGGACAAAATTCACATTTCACCCTCAACACTTAGACAAATTTAAGCTCTGCACTAAAAAAAAATTCCAATTTGAAATAGACCATTTTGGCGAATTCATTGCATTCAAAATTTGCATTCAACGAAAGGAAGCTCAAAAGCTCTCAAAACTGACTGGATTCTGGCTTGAAAAGACGTTAATTAAAACCCTAAGGGTTGACCCTAAATCCAGACAACTGACTGACTAACAAAACCCTAAAAACGAAAGCGAAAACGAACGAAAAACAAGCAAAAAGAGGGGGTCCCCATTTGCGATGGGGCGACGTGTGAAATGGTCACAACACTGCCCTAGAACCCGAGTTCGTTCTTGCTTGTGGTCACCATTTTGATAAAGAGACAAGAACTATCAGAAATGATAATGGGGAGGCGATAATCTGTCTTGATGCGGATACCATTGAGAAAGTTTTCAGAATACCATCAGCACCTATGTATATGGAGATTTCCAAAGATAGTGCAGCTAGATATTATGTTTCAAGGGAAAAGGATTGTAAACGCCACATTAACAAGTGGATCCATGAGCCACAAGCCGCTTTCACTAGGTGGGCTAAGTTATACCGTTGTGACTTCAAGTGGGAAATTGGAAACATCATTACTCTCCTCAATAGGATGTTGGGTCTAGAGCATTCTAATGTTTTTGAAATCTGGATGTATCAGTTTATCATGTTTATAAGGCACTCCCATCACATCTCATGGGCTGAAATCATCAGGGATGCTTTGTGTGAACAACTTGCGGCAATCCCTATCACCATGACGTTCTATATGAACTCGTATCTTGTGTATCTAGCAGCATCACTTAGACACTTCCCTGGTCTTTCCACCAAGGGTGATCGCTCGCTTATACCTTTGTGGGAATACTATGATCAGCTGCCTTTGAGACCCAGCAGATTGCATTACAGGAGGGTTCAGGATGCATTCTTTGGTTATTTTATGTGTCAATTTGACAAGACACTAAAGAATAGAAGAGTGTCAAACGAAGCATGGGAGAAGGTGAATGAGTATAGTTGTTTGTTCCTTCAGTTCTCGACTTTCACATACATGAGAGTTGGATGTTACAGCGGGCAGCCGTACATGCTTCCTAGATTCCCAACTGATAAGATTATTCTTATGGAATTGGGAAGACAGATCATGGTTGTTCATGCACATCAATCTGTCAGGCATAAGGTTGGGATGGGGATTTCTACAACTAGCCCATTGAAGATTGGCCAATACTCCCTCATTACATCTACCAAAGCCAAAGCTATGGAGACAGAAATGCAGGAGATAAAACTCAAAAGGTTCAAAGCAAGGGCAGATTTTGACTACTGAGGCATGAAGGAGAGAATCAAAAAGTCCTTCATACATGTGCATCGCATAGAGGAGATCTAGGTGGATCTTCGTACAGAAAAGGAGGTTCATAAGATGGATTATTGCAGGCTCACCCTTGAGCAGATTATTGATTTGAACCTAGCAGACATTCCGCAAGGAATGATTGATGATGGGAATGTGCTTGATCCAGAATATGTTTCACGAAGAGTTGATGAAGCCCCACTTCGATTAATTCAATGGTCACACAAAGAATGCACTTCCATTCTTGAGAGATTTCAGCCTATCCTAACTAACACCAACACTTGGCTCAAAGGTAATGGTGTTAAACTTATCGAGATCAAAATTGGTAAGGAAGATGACTCTACAGGACCCCTTGGTCGCAGGTCCGAGATTCAGATAGATAACAAGGAAGGTGCATCATCTTCAGGCACTAGAATTAAGTTGCGGGTGAGTCAGGCAATGGTACTTCCTCTTGAGGAGGAGACAATTCATGGGAAGGAAAAATCTCAGCTTCATATTCATGTGATTGATCCTGAAAATCCAGAGGAAGAACAACATTCAGATGATGCTCCTAAGTCACCAGCTTTGGAGTCACCTCATGAGGTCCCTTCCTCAATCCCCATGGAGCTACCTTTATCTCCTCCTGACACAGATGTGAATGCTTCTTCCACTATTCATGATGTTTCTATAGTAGTGGATGAGTCTCCTCAGAACGTAATTCCCATTTCAGCAGTTGAGCCACCTCTTGATCATCAACAAGAGAGTTTGTTAGAAATCTTCGAGGATACTCCTGCATGTATTCATTTGTCAAAAATTGATACCTCTACTTCCGGCTTTGAGGAGTTTATGAGACAATTTTCATGTCCTTTGGTTACCGAGCAAGCCATGGTTGCCATCCAGACAGATACTTCCCCCAGGATGACCACGGTTGTTCAAACAGAAACTGCTTCTCCTCTGCTTTCAGTTGCTACTGAAGGAGAGCTAATGGCTTTACCTCCATGGCTCAGTTCTTTCGCTCCCAAGATAAAGAAGCAAGAAATTTCTCCGAATGTCTTTGATTATCAGCAGCTTAAGCAATCTAGGCCCAAGGTTGCTAAAAGAGCCAAGACAATCTCAAGGGTAATAGTTGACAGCAATGAGATGAAGGTGGCTGAAATTGTTGAACCTCTTGTAGACAAGCCACATGAGGAGATGCAAGCTGCTGATTACAAGGTCACAAGGGTAGAGTTGGGTAAGCAAACACATGAAGTAGTCAAGCATGATGCCCAGCAGTCCGTAGCTTCACTAGTACAGCGATAATGATGAGTTTCTAGCCAAGAAGGACAAGCTAGAAGAGGAGAATAGGCAACTTGTTGCAGCTGTTCAAAAAATCACCAAATCCGCTAGTGAAGGGAGCAATCCTTCAAGTTCTTTCGGCCCACAAGAATCAATTCAAGGAGTTGAGAGAGTTGCTCAAAAGGTACAAGCATTGGAATCTTGGGTAGATCAACTTCATGATTTATGTGCACAAGTCTTGAAGGAGATTTTTCAAATGATGGTCAAATTGAAGACCATTGAGGAACAATTGAACCAGGTTTTTGACACTTTCAAACAGATTTTGGAAAAGGTAGAAGATAGCTTGACAACATGGCTCAAGATTCCTCAACAAAAGTTGAGTGTTCTTCTAGAACATCAGGTTATTCTTTCGGGGGTTGTGTATCTAGAATACCAGGAGCTCTTGGATAACAAAGTCCTTGTTCTCAAGTCACTTGTTGAAGACATTGATCATGCCATGAGACTGCGAGTGGAAGTATTTCAGGATATTGTTTCTCGTTGTGAGAAAGCTTCTTGTGATATCATGAATCAGAATGGAGAATTATTATCAAAAGAAAGGGTTCTCTCAGATCTACAGTTGAACATTCATCATGAGTAGAAGAGTGAACCATTTTCAGCTGAATCTATTCAAGCTTTGATGACATACAAAGTCTTCTTACAAGAAATTCAGTCTTCCTTTGAGAAGAATAATGCCACAATCATCCGTTGCAGCGATGTTATTGTCAAAACCATGATCGTGGCAAAGAATACCCATGAACCGAATCCTGATGAGCAGCAAATGATCATCCAGAAGTTTGAATGATTCATGTCTACACATGCTGCAACCTAAGTGTTTTTCAACACTTCGTTGCATTTCCAGAATTGTAATCTCTTAGTTGTAGTTTCTCTTTTGGCATGTTTACTTGTTAAAACATTTTTCTAAATTGCAAGTCAAGTCATTACTTGCACTTTTGTTATTACAAGTAGACGAGTTACAAGTCAATTTAGAATAGGACTTATAAGTTTGAATAAGTCATAGTTAGTTATTGAATAAGTCTTGGCGGTTGAGAGAATTTCTCAAGTTAGTTAGGATCCTCCCACCTTTTTTTCAAGACTCCTCTCCTATAAATACTTGAGAGGGTCTATTGTAATCTTTATCTTTTTGAAAGCAAGCAAAAACTCTGCCAAATTTGCAGCAAAGAAGTCTTTGAGCTTTTATCGGGTGCAGTAATCGGTTGCTGTCAGGATGTACTTGTGTTGCGCGGATGACGGTGGGTTTATTGCTCCAATAAAATCTAACCCCCACATGGCGAATGGTCTTACCTCTGTGATTGGTTGCAATGGCATTGCGGGGTTCTTTTCTCTAATAGCGGCAACCTAACAAATGTGGCATGTCTTTACGTGTTCATAGGCATCCTTAAAAACAGTAGGCCAATAATATCCTGCCCTTAAGATTTGAAAGGTAGTGGCTTGACTCCCTCCGTGGCCCGTTCCAAACTTGGAATGAAAATGTTCTATTATTCTCTTGGCCTCGTCGTATCCGACACATCGAAGGTATATACCTTCATGATTCTTTCTGTAGAGCACTAATCCCTGCAGCATATATCGCTGGCATTTGAGTCTGAAGGCTCGTTTCTGTGCAGAATTCATGGGGGCGGGGTATCTGTGGTCTGTCAAATACGACAAGATATCATAGTACCATTCTTTCTGAGAGACATCAGTCAAGACATACACCTGTTGTATTAGTCCAGGTCCTTCGACTGCTATAGTTTGAGTTAGAGCCTGCCCTCGAACTAATTTCATCGGTTGTAATTCTACCTCATATTCTTGGATCGTGGCGACCCACTTTCCCCGCCTTTCCCCTAGTTCGTTCTGCATCAGGAGTGTTTAACTGCAGCATCAGGTACAATGGCGAAGATCTTACTCCTTAATATATAGTGCCTAAATTTCTTGACAGCCTTCACCAAGGCATAAGCCTGTTTTTCAACACTAGGGTATCTCAATTATGCATCCTTGAGAGGCGAGCTCATAAAGGCTATAGGATGCTCTTCCTTTTCCTCAGTTCATTGTGTGAGTATTGTGGCGCATAAATGTTCAAATGCAAAGGAGTACAAGTAGAATGGCTTAGTATAGTCTGGACTGACCAAAACTGGCACGTCGGCTATAGCCAATTTGATTTCTTCAAATGCTTTCTTTGATGACAATGTCCATTCCATCTTTGCACCCTTTTTCAACATCTCATTTAAAGGTTTTACTATCTCGGCGAAACCGGTGATAAATTTTCTGACAAAATTAATCTTTCTGAAGAAAGATCTCAGCTCCTTTTGGCTGGATGGCAAACTGATCCTTGAAATAGCATCAATACGCTCAAGGTCAATGAATATGCCTTTCTCTGTGATCAGGTGCCCTAACAGTTTGCCTTCGGTGACCCTAGATATGCATTTCTTTGGGTTTAAGGAAATCCCATACCTCCGGCATCTTTGGAATATCCTCCTTAGGTCTTTAACGTGACTCTCTCTTTCCTTTGAGAATACCGTAAGATCGTCCATGTAGATGATTATACTCCTCCCAATTAGCTCTTTGAAGGCGATATCCATAGCCCTCTGGAACGTAGCTCCAGCGTTGATCAGCCCAAATGGCATTCTTTTGTAAGCAAATGTTCCCCATTTTGTAGTGAACGCGGTTTTCAATCTATCTTCATATTCCACAAGTACTTGATTATAACCTGAGTATCCGTCTAGAAAGGACATCATCTGTGAACCATTCACAATTTGTAATACTTTGTCGAGGGACGGCAGAGGGTAATTGTCTTTTTCAGAGGCCTTGTTCAAATTTCGGAAATAGACGCACAGTCTAATTTCTCCACTCTTCTTCCTGACTAGGACCAAGTTGGCGACCCACGTCGAATGGCGTACTGGAAATATGATCCCTGCTGTTAGCAACTTTTTGACTTCTTAGTGTACAAGGGGTTCCAGTAACGGGTTGACTGGTCTCTGGCGTTGCCGGAAAGGTTTACTATCTGGTTTGAGAGGAATCGTGAGGTTAATGATAGAAGTATCATAGGTCCTTAGGTCCTCGTAACTCCATGCTATGATATCGGAGTATTCTTTTAAGGCTTGAATTATTCCGATCCTCTCTTCTGGTGTACAAATTTTGCCTATGTACACATTTTTGGCATTGTCCTCAGTCCCCATATTTACTTTTTCGAATTGGTCACCATTAGTCTTCTAACCTTTCATCTCATTAATTTGGTCCTGATCATACATTCTTTCCAACTGTATCATTCCTTTAGGGATGAAATTTGTTTTCAAGTTCAAAACTCCGTCCTCGTCCAGCTCTGCTTCTTCTTCTGTTTCCTCCTCATCAATCATTTGGGCTACAAATATGTCTGAGCTTGTTAAAAATTCTTGGATTTCACCATCGTCTTCGAATACTTGAAAATTCGTGATGTTATCTGGGATTCAGGGATTCAGTGACAACTCTATGGACAGATGATCCATGTTTCCTATGGTAAGAGGTTCCAGTGAACTAGCTGCTTGAGCTAACGTGTTCGCAATTTGGTTATCTGCTCGCCCGACTGACCGGGTGTTGAAGGCGTCAAAGCTTTCCAAAAGATCCCAGACTCTGTTACGGTAATGGGACAGTCTCTTATTATGGCAAACATATTGCTTTCTCACTTGCTTGACCACTATCTCTGAATCACCGTAGGCTTGTACCATTTTAGCTCCCTTGCTTATGGCGAGCAATAATCCATGAACTAGCGACTCATACTCAGCTACATTGTTAGTGCAGGGGAATTGGAGTCGACGGGCTATGAGAAACATCTCCCCGTCAGGACTGGTTAACTTAAAGCCAATTCCTGCCCCCTTTTTGGAGTAGGATCCGTCAAACCTTAGGATCCATGCTGCCTCTTTATGTTGAGACCATACTGACACTGGCTCTTTCATTTCCTCCTGTGTGGGTGGCGGAGTTTGAGTTTCCATGTTGAAATTTTCTAATATTTGACTGATCTCACCTTCAACCTCTTGTTCGATTGTACGATAAGATGGTGAAGCTTGTATTTCAAAGGTGCGTCTTCGACGATCTTGTAGTTGATCTTCCTCCATATTTATCTCTATATCCTGCTGAGGCTTGGAGAATCCCCTATGGACTTGTCTACTCTCAGTGTCACTTTCGAGATCTGCAAATTGCTGTAGTATCCGACGAACTTCTGTGATTTCTTTGTGACATCCTTTACAAGTGAATTCTAAATGAGATGCGTCGTGAACCCGACACCAATTGGTCAGCAATAGCTCATGAATCTTACTCTTCATTTCAGCTCTCCGACATACGTTCGTTCATATGAATTCTTTGAAACTCTCAAACAATCTTTTCTCTTTATCCGGATCGTCCATCACTGTGAAGTCGGAAAGGTCTACATTGGTTTCTCCTATGGAGGAGGTTTGTAGTGTCAAAATTTCATTCACCCTAGGTCTGTTTCAAGAAACAATATCTCGTTATTTTCTCCATATTCTATAATCATTAGTCTGAGTCTTGGGGTACTATCAATTTTGATTTGATTGGGAACCCCTTTCCATGGCAACCACGTGTGAGAGAAGTCAATGGAAATGTATCCATTCAATCTTCTGGACCAATCCCTACTTAACAACATGCCATATCCATCTGGGATGTCCACGACAGAGATATCGATACAACTTTGCACTCTTGGGTCTGTTGCCAATTGCATGTGAATATTGTTGAGCTCTCCCATCACCGGTACCTTAGTCTTATCTAGTTGTGTGACTTTCTTGTTAGTCTTTGCCGGAACAAGTCCTAATTTTTGACAAACGGCCAGTGGCATTACATTGCTGGAGGCCCCAGAGTCTACTAGGCAATTATGCAACATTTTACTGAATATCCTCACCGACAACAGGAATGGAGCAGGTTCATCTTTCCCTTGGTAGAAAACTACTTGGTTCTTTCCTGGTTCCTCTTCTTGCTCTTTGAAGGGAGAATCCCCACTGTGTGAGCCTTGTGATAATTCTTTTGCTAGAATTTCCTCCTGGAATATGTTTGTGTCCATGAGGACTTCTTCTGGTGTGATGCTTTCCTGATTTTCAACTGAAGTTTGCATCATGCCTACAAAATTTGGAGATTGTTGGGGGGCATCGGATGACACAATATTGGTATTAGCGGGAACATTGACCGTTCCTCTGTGTACGGCATTTGGTTGAGGGATTCTTGGTGCCCCAGCTTCAGTAATACTACCAAAGATTGTTTCTCTTATTTCGTGGATTTTCATCAATTCAATCAAAGGCAAACTGACTTTTATCCTTTTGAATTCTTCTAGCACAAATGAACTTAGCCTCTTTAATTCCTCCTTAGGGTTGTCTTTCATCTGGGTGAGAATGGGTCCTAGCTGGGGATCTATTAGTTGCCTCTGGTCAACTTGATGGGAACTGACAGGTTTTGAACTACTGGGTTGGACATTCTGCTGGTGATATTCAGGAGGATCCCTAGGAGGTGTTGGTGCATTGGTAGCATTGGGATTTGGTGGGGTTTGGAAGTTGTTGGGAGGAATAGATGTGGTTAACGGCTCATTGTATCGAGCATTCCTTTGGTATACACAAGGTTGATTTCCGAACATTTGTTGGAATGCTTGTACTTCCCTCGTGCCTTCAACTAGAACACTATCATATAATGGGGGGAAGTTATAGCCATTGACGGTGGTTGGCTGGTTCGATACTAATTGGACTTCAGGCTTAACTTGACCTTGTGGCGGTTCCACGGGGCTATTAGCAGACGCGGGTGGGAATTTTTGGCTAAGCTGGTATGATAAACCATTCTGGAATGGGGACCTGACATTTTCTATGACCAAAGCTTGATCATATCTAGTTACAGGAACAATCTCATACCCAGTCAGTGGAGCTTCTTCTGCTCCTGAATTCCTTCTCTCGCTTTGGAAAATGTCTGCTGCTACCTGGAATTCATGGCATTGTAACTCGGAATGCTGATCAGTACTGTGCAACCTACACCATCCTGATAGTGCAGCTTCTGCTAGGAATACCTTGTCTGCGGGACGACCATCTGCAACAAGTTGGCTATCCAAAGGGGATGGTACAGTACCGTTGTTGGGCCCAGTATTCCATGTTCTCTTCTGGGGAACTGTTGACGTGTATTTTGTACACAATCATACACAGAATAAAATACCTAAAGGCATCTTATCCTCTCTTGAGAAAATAGTCTCTAACTGCTGAAGATTCGCGTAAAGGATCAGTTAGGTAGACTCCAAGGTTCTTTTAGTGGGGTCTCCACGTGTGGACAAGCTCCAGTGGTATGATGTGATTTGCTGGAATCACAAGGGGACTTACATTGAACTTCCGATCTGCTTTGCTGGACACAGGCTCTTACTAACTTAGATTAAAAAAAATAGAAAAAGGATAAGGGCGAAGAGAGGATCTAATCCTAATACTAAGAATGTAGGAGCAATGACTTGACCTTTTGATGAAACTCTAACTAGGTCTTGTTTTGACATCAATGGAACATCTACACAAGACTAGTGCAATCTTCTAAGGGGAGCTTTATGATGTTCAAGTTATCACCGCAGGCATAGATACCATCCAAGTTGATGCATATCAATGAAGAGGCAACAAATTGAAATTGAGCTTAGGCTGAATGATTCCAGTTGACTACGCAAGGCAAGTCTGCAATCAACAAACTGCTAGTAGTATGGATGTACGAATTCCACCATCAATCAATCACATTTCCTCCATTCATCTAATTATCTACCATCTAAGATTGAAGACTCAACAAGAAACCATGCAAATTGCAAGAAAAACGACATATTTCACCATTACTTCAATGAAAATGGAGTTTGTTTACAATCAATGGCAACAATTTCTTGCCTTGTCCTCCTATTCTACTCTCTAACTACTTTCAACTATTTACAAATCTCTCTAATTCTATCTAAAAATCTCTTTCACTCTAATTCTCCTTTTACAAATGAAATGTTTGGGCTTATATAGTGCCCACAATACAATTTGATGGCTTAGATCAATTCAAGATCAATGGCCAAGATTTTACAATGAAAACCCTAATTAGGGTTTGTTACAACCATTACATAACATTTAATGCTTGACCAATGATAAAATTGTATTGCTTGGACACATGTCCCTTCTAGAAAAATCGACCAATGGATAGCCGGGGTAGGTACATCGGAGTTTGTGCCACCTTCCATGAGTTAAGTACATTGAATCTGGACATGCTGAGATGGACTTCTCTGATTGGAGAAATGATGACTAGGACGCCACCTCATCTGACACTTGAAGCTTGCTAGATATTTAATTTGATGTCGTTGAGAGGCTATCTTTGATTAACTCTTGTTCTAACTCCTTTTGTCCTTGATGTGCAGGATGATGTACCTCGCCTTGGAACGCTGGATTGGAAGAGGTCGCCCATGTCTTGGCTTGATCGTCCTGGCGAAGACCGTCCTTGATCCGGCTTGATTTTCCTTGAAGAGACCTCCATTTGACGCCTACACAACATTTCAAAATTAGTAACATGATTTTGCAATACATAACATAAATTAGAGAGCAAATTTTAGGAAACTTAATGATAAGTCCTTTATTAATCATTTCCTAAAAACAACTGAGCTAAGGCAAAACAAAATTTCAAAATTCAAAATTAAGGCAATGACGATCAAAATTTGAAATTAAAACAAGAGATCTTGCCATACCTTACTTGAGAGCTTAACTCTAAAATGCAAAATAAAGGAATTCGCCTAGGCAAAATTTGAAATTCGATAGTCTTGATGTGATCTTCAAAAGAACGTTCCTCTTATCAACTTCGCCACCCTTCAAGCCTTGGACGTGATCTTTTCTTCAAGTTAGCAATTTCGCCATCTTTGATATGTCATTGACGTGATCTCCAATGCCTTGGACAAGTTCGCACTTCCTTGGATAGTACTAACGCCTTCCTTTGGATATAAATTCGCACCTCCTTGAACACAACTTAGCACTTCTCCCTTTGAAATTCGCTCTTCCCCTTGAATGATCTTGGCGCCTTCCTTTGCATACTCCAAATCGCATTTCTCCTTTGTCTTCCTCAAATCGCATGTAAGAGATGAAAATGATGATGTGAAAATGAAGATTTTCACCCTCCCTTTATAGCGCTCACCTCATACTTACCTTAAGGCCGACTTGGTAATAATAAAGCAATTATAAATGATTTTTAATAAATAACAAAGGCCGACCTTCATAAAATAAACTCAAGCGCTCCATTTTTATTGCAAACAATAATTAATTAATTAAATTTCCTTGTTTATTAATTAATAAATTCGATTTTTTTTTTTTTTACAAGGCAAAAATAATTAATTAATGTTTTGCGCAAATTTTAAATGCCATTTTAATTGAATTTTCAAAGATTATCGATTTTTAGCATTTAAAATAAATTCAAAAATATTTGTTTAGCGCCCAAAAATGAAAAAGTGGGAAGATACGTACCTCATCGCCTTGGTCCCTGACTGAGGGACAGGAGCGATTTTGCTCTTGTGGGCCTCATTTTACTTCATCACCTTCGAAAATTATATTCAACGGATTCGCAATGCCTCCTTTCATTCATTCATGCCTTGAGATCGGTTGAAATTTGGCGAGAAAATCATCTACAACAAAAATCGCTCTGGTCCCTTCCTGAGGGACAGGAGCGAACTTAAGCATTTTGGTCCTTTGTTGACGTTTGATAATCTTCAATTTGTCTTCAACGGGTTCGATTGACCTCCTTTCTTGCCTTCGAACATAAAATTTGCTTGATCTTTGCCCAGATCGTACCTTATGAAGAACTTCGCTCTGGTCCTTCAGTGAGGGACAGGAGCGAATTTGACCCTCTAGGCAAAACTTCATCATTTCATTGTTTTTGATCAAGTCTGGATGTTCTATCATGCTCATTTCGTCCTTCACCATGCCTTTGATGTCTCGATTCGTCCAAACAAGGTCAGGAATGGCTCAACTAAGCATTTTCGCTCTGGACCCTTGGTGAGGGACACGAGCGATTCGCCTTGGTCCCTTGGAGAGGGACACGAGCGCATTTCGCTCTGGACCCTTGGAGAAGGACACGAGCGAAATTTGACTTTTCGCACTCTCGATCAGGACAATTTTAATGGAATATAACATTTAAGTATAAGTGACATTTCCTTCTATGTTTCTTCTTTCTTATACTTTAAGTTATATTCCATATATACTTTCAGGATGTTTGAGAGTGGTTTCAGACCTCCAGGAGTTATATTGCAAAATCTAGTTTTTGGAGGTTTTTTCAGTTTCCAGACTTAGTCAAATTTCAGGGTCAGGACATTCCAGACTTAGCCAAATTTCAGGATCAGGACCTCACTCAAGCCGGACTTGGTTATCCATGTGATTTCCCCGACAGCACTTCAAGTTATATTCATTTGATAAAATGTACCTCTTTGGACCTTTTCACATCGTCAAGACGTTAAAATCTTGCAAGGACAAAGCAAAATTGGATTTGTAGCTCCGGTCCTTCACTGAGGGACAGGAGCGATTTAGGCAATTAGCACTGTTATGGACGTCCCAAAAATCTTCAATTTATATTCAACGCATTTATCTCATGTTTTTCCTTGTTTTTGAACGTAAACTTGCCTTGACCTTTGTCTGGATTTTGCATAATGAAGGAAATCGCTCTGGTCCCTGGGAGGGGGACGAGAGCTACAAGGTACCTCGCCCTGGTCCCTTGGAGAGGGACAGGAGCGATTTGGTCAATATAGGTCATTCTCCTTCGTTTTTGCACCTCAAATTATATTCATTTGGCAAAGTATCTTCCTTCGGACGTCCTCAAATCATTAAACTTTCAAAATCTTGCAAGGACAAGACGAAATTTGAATTGTAGCTCCTGTCCTTCACTGAGGGACAGGAGCGATTTTGCTCCTACAGGCCAAAATATCATGATTTTACACATTTTATCACTTCACAAGGCGAAAACAAATCATTTGAAATGCCTAGGATCAAAATTCAAAAAAGTCAAAATTTGGTCAAAAATATTCAATTGGACAAAAATTCACATTTCATCTTCAACACTTAGACAAATTTAAGCTCTGCATCAACATTCCAATTGAAAATTAGACCATTCTGGCAAATTCATTGCATTCAAAATTTGCATTCTAGAAAAGGAAATTCAAAAAGCTCTCAAAACCGACTGGATTTTGGTCCGAAAAGACGATAATTAGAACCCTAAGGCTTGACCCTAAATCCAGACGACTAACAAACTAACAAAACCCTAGAAAAAGCAAAGCGGAAACGAGCAAAACGAGCAAAAAACATGGGTCCCCATTTGCAATGGGGCGATGTGTGAAAACGTCACAACATCTAGCGCCACCTTGAATAAATGTTGAAAAACATTTCAGAGATAAAGACTCAATCGACACCTAGAACCTCTGGAAAATTCAACCGAGCTCATCAAGAGATTAGAAAATGCACTCAAAGTAGAAGGAGAATCTTTAACCAAATCTAGACACTTAGTCTTTGATTACCCAGGTGTGTGCAAGTGTATTTATTCCTCTCGACAAGACAACTATAACTTTCAGGTTCCCCTGTGATTAGCTACGTAGTTTATCTGAACTTCAAAAGCATCCTGGATAGAGCCTCGCTGCCAGCCAGACGTCCATAGTCCCGACGAGGTTATCGCCGCAAGCTCACGAACATTGCTCCATTGCCAGCCAGGCGTCTATAGCCCCGATGGAGTTACTCGCATATTCCCTTTAGCCAATTTTGATATTTCATTTCATTTCATTTTTCTCCTAATTTTTCTTTTTCATTTTCTCTTTTTTCTCATTTTTTCCTTTTGATATTGCTTTTTCTCTTCGTCAATTCCTTTGGCTCGTAAGCAGTGAAGCTTACTAGGGTTTGAGGATTGCGGTGGCGCTGAAGCCAGATTTTAGATTTTTCACCAATCACAGCTTTGCCTGAAAACCATAATGACTCGGAGTCTATTAATGTGTGAAGATATAGTAATCAACAGATGTCCGCATCAAGACACAGAAAATGATTCCCTTCCAAGTCAAATACAGGTCCTAATCAGATGATAAAACTGGAGAGGAACAACCTTGGATTCCGAGCACTTCATGAATAGATATCTAAGAAATGAGTCTAACATAAGATCCAGGATATTGCCAGCGTGCGGGCAACAACACAAACACCCCCTTACAAGATGGAGACTCCCACTCAAGACACCAAAACTAAAGCAAACCGACCGACAAACCGACTCAAAGCAAACTAAACTAAAACGCACACCAAAAGCAAACAACTAAACTACCTGAGCCACACTAGATCATGAGTCAAATGACTCAAGGCAAATTAAGAACAAGGCTCAAAGACCTCTAACCTAAAAAAAGAAAACCTACTCTAAACCTATATACAAGAGTCCTAGACTCGACACGACTCAAAGAAGCAAAATATATACATAACTTTACATGATTTCTCAGGTTGTGCAACAGGAGCATGGTGAACGTGATGGTTCTCAGTCGGGCAAATTCATCCTTAAACACAGAAAGGCAAACTCTCACCATGCACATCTCATACTCAAGCAAATTTTCACTCAAAATGATCAATTGAGGTAATTCATTAGGACCATGATCAATCCAGATGCAAGTTGTTTTCCCAAAATCCCCATAATCAAAATCATAATAACTTTCAAAGCTAGGATTAAGGAAAGAGACAACCTGGCATGTTTCAAGCTCAGACGGAATTGTATTGTCGAAAGCGAGGTCACCAGCTGCTTCAGGAGGTCGCCATTGATGATGAATCATTCCACGGGCGTCCACAACATGTTGATCTTGATTAGGAAGTTCCTCTTGAAACAAGCTCAGCGCCCCCTCGAATAGCTCAAGATTCTTTGTTTTTACTGAGATATCTTGCATAAACCAGGCATCTTCATGAAATTTTGTTAGCATATCTTCAAAAATGAGAGTCTCCTTGATGGACTGATCTTCAAACATCTCCTCTAGTGGATCAAAGATAATCTCAAGTGGCCTTTCTTCTTCAAGTATAGTCTCGGGAGGTCGGAGCTGATGGTGGATCATATCACTCCCAGTAACTTGCTTATCTAGAAAAAAATTTGGCAGTAATTCCATTTGTGTTTCCTCTACAAGATCCTTCAATGTTTCCTCAAATAGCATAAGAGTGATGAAATCTTCAAGCGCCCCTTTGAATTGTTCTTCATATCTGGGCTCACTTATGATGATTTGTATCTCTTTGTTCAAATTCTCAACTTGATTGTCTTCTTCAATGAGGCCATTTGAAAACTCCTGCAATTCAATTTCAAGGATCTCCTTTTGTAGCATAAGTGAGAATTCTTCAAGGAATGAGTCGTCCTCTCCTTTAATTGCTTGTTCAACTCCTAGATCTTCCTTTATCATTGTTTGAGTATTTTCAATTGATTCTTCAACTTTTGTTTCATAGTATTCCTTTTCAGGTGCAAGGCATGGCGGGCTTTTCATTGTAATACATTGATCATCAGGTGCACTAGTATCGTCAACGTACACTTGATCCTTCTCACATTCAGATGTTGGAGCAATGTCCTGTTCATAGGTTCTCCTGAATTCGGCTGCGAGATGTGCACCCCAAGATCCGTTCATAATACATTCTTCTTCGGACAAAGTTGGCATTCCAAACTGGCTTCTGACTTGATTGATAGCCATTTCACATACTGAGCAAGTAAATTCCGAGTGAGGTGAGTTGTGAATTCTACACCACAATGGTAGCAATATGTTTTCAAGACGCATTTCACCATCCAAAACGAGTTGACTCTCGATCATCCACATGAAGCTTAGAAGAGGATCTTTAGTCTCTGGGACACTGAAGTTGCCTTCTTCCGTTTTTGGCCTAGGGACATCCCAAAAGAAGATTTTTCCCTGTGCTGCCGATTCCATCCTTGATAAGTACTTCAAGCAATGCATCTCATCATGTTCCTCTGTCTCATGAACTCGACACTGCCCTTGTCTTGCAAACTCGGACAATCTGCGTGGATAAAGTTGTGTATCTAACCTCCACCAAAGTTCAGGAAAATCAACTTGTTGCTCCTCGTGAAACTGTTGTTGCTCCATTGAGAATTCTTTTCCTTTTTGATTTTTGATTTTTTGATTTTTTTTGGATTTTCAATTTTTCACTTTTTTTTGGATTTTCTATTTTTCACTTTTTTTGGATTTTCTGGAATAAGAGAGATCTTCAATATCTCGGATTTCAACTTGAACGTTCAACTGGTTCCAGCTTGATTTCTTCTCGCGTAAGTCCAACTGACGATCCAGCAATCACCTTCTTTCTTTGTTTGAGAAAAAGCTTTCCACTGATCTTCCTTGGATTCAAGAGTTCGTGTTCACTGTCAAGCGCTCCTCAGGATCTGACGTTCAAATGCTCAGCCCTCCTTCTAGCGCCAATTCTGTTGTGCGTGGGAGGAGGGACAAAAGCTCTTGAGATAACCTCCGTAAATTTGAAGTGATAGAATCTGGAGTTCACGTACAAGCCCTCCTTCTAGCGCCAATTCTGTTGACGAGCGCGGGAGGAGGGTGAAAAAAGTCTTAAAGATCACTCCCGCAAACATAAATTGATAGAATTTGAAGTCTGGCTGTTAAACATTGATCGCGATCAAGCCCTCCTTCTAGCGCCAATTCTGTTGACGCGGGAGGAGGGTGAAAAGGTCCTTAAGATTGCTCCTTGTAAATTATGAATTGATAAAATCTGGATTTTCAGGTGTTAGGCATTCATCGCGATCAAGCCCTCCTTCTAGCGCCAATTCTGTTGTGCGCGGGAGGAGGGACAAAAGCTCTTGAGATAACCTCCGTAAATTTGAAGTGATAGAATTTGGAGTTCACGTACAAGCCCTTCTTCTAGCGCCAATTCTGTTGTGCGCGGGAGGAGGGACAAAAGCTCTTGAGATAACCTCCGTAAATTTGAAGTGATAGAATTTGGAGTTCACGTACAAGCCCTCCCTCTAGCGCCAATTCTGTTGACGTGTATTTTGTACACAATCATACACAGAATAAAATACCTAAAGGCATCTTATCCTCTCTTGAGAAAATAGTCTCTAACTGCTGAAGATTCGCGTAAAGGATCAGTTAGGTAGACTCCAAGGTTCTTTTAGTGGGGTCTCCACGTGTGGACAAGCTCCAGTGGTATGATGTGATTTGCTGGAATCACAAGGGGACTTACATTGAACTTCCGATCTGCTTTGCTGGACACAGGCTCTTACTAACTTAGATTAAAAAAAATAGAAAAAGGATAAGGGCGAAGAGAGGATCTAATCCTAATACTAAGAATGTAGGAGCAATGACTTGACCTTTTGATGAAACTCTAACTAGGTCTTGTTTTGACATCAATGGAACATCTACACAAGACTAGTGCAATCTTCTAAGGGGAGCTTTATGATGTTCAAGTTATCACCGCAGGCATAGATACCATCCAAGTTGATGCATATCAATGAAGAGGCAACAAATTGAAATTGAGCTTAGGCTGAATGATTCCAGTTGACTACGCAAGGCAAGTCTGCAATCAACAAACTGCTAGTAGTATGGATGTACGAATTCCACCATCAATCAATCACATTTCCTCCATTCATCTAATTATCTACCATCTAAGATTGAAGACTCAACAAGAAACCATGCAAATTGCAAGAAAAACGACATATTTCACCATTACTTCAATGAAAATGGAGTTTGTTTACAATCAATGGCAACAATTTCTTGCCTTGTCCTCCTATTCTACTCTCTAACTACTTTCAACTATTTACAAATCTCTCTAATTCTATCTAAAAATCTCTTTCACTCTAATTCTCCTTTTACAAATGAAATGTTTGGGCTTATATAGTGCCCACAATACAATTTGATGGCTTAGATCAATTCAAGATCAATGGCCAAGATTTTACAATGAAAACCCTAATTAGGGTTTGTTACAACCATTACATAACATTTAATGCTTGACCAATGATAAAATTGTATTGCTTGGACACATGTCCCTTCTAGAAAAATCGACCAATGGATAGCCGGGGTAGGTACATCGGAGTTTGTGCCACCTTCCATGAGTTAAGTACATTGAATCTGGACATGCTGAGATGGACTTCTCTGATTGGAGAAATGATGACTAGGACGCCACCTCATCTGACACTTGAAGCTTGCTAGATATTTAATTTGATGTCGTTGAGAGGCTATCTTTGATTAACTCTTGTTCTAACTCCTTTTGTCCTTGATGTGCAGGATGATGTACCTCGCCTTGGAACGCTGGATTGGAAGAGGTCGCCCATGTCTTGGCTTGATCGTCCTGGCGAAGACCGTCCTTGATCCGGCTTGATTTTCCTTGAAGAGACCTCCATTTGACGCCTACACAACATTTCAAAATTAGTAACATGATTTTGCAATACATAACATAAATTAGAGAGCAAATTTTAGGAAACTTAATGATAAGTCCTTTATTAATCATTTCCTAAAAACAACTGAGCTAAGGCAAAACAAAATTTCAAAATTCAAAATTAAGGCAATGACGATCAAAATTTGAAATTAAAACAAGAGATCTTGCCATACCTTACTTGAGAGCTTAACTCTAAAATGCAAAATAAAGGAATTCGCCTAGGCAAAATTTGAAATTCGATAGTCTTGATGTGATCTTCAAAAGAACGTTCCTCTTATCAACTTCGCCACCCTTCAAGCCTTGGACGTGATCTTTTCTTCAAGTTAGCAATTTCGCCATCTTTGATATGTCTTTGACGTCCTAGGCAACTTCGCTCAAATAGAAACTTCAAGTTCGCCTCTCCTTTGGATAGTTACTAGTGCCTTCTAGCTTGAAATGAAATTCGTTCCTCCTTTGCCTTCTCCAAGTCGCATATGAGAGATGATAAATGATGATGTGAAAATGAAATAAACTACCCCTCCCTTTATAGCGCTCACACCTCTCACCACCATTTAGGCCGACTTTGTAAAAATAAAGCAATTTAAATGATTTTTAAATGAATAACAAGGGCCGACCTCCATAAAACAAATAAATACCAAGCGCTCCATTTAATTTTTTAATGAATTAATAATCAATTATTAAATGCCTTCATTTTTAATTAATAAATTCGATTTTCTTACAAGGCAAAAATAATCAATTAATACCAAGCGCTAAATTTAAATGCCATTAATTAAATATCGATTTTCCTAGCATTTAAATAAATTCAAAAATGCGTTTGAGCGCCAAAATTTTTAAAAAACATGGAAAATATGTACCTCATCGCCCTGGTCCCTGACTAAGGGACAGGAGCGATCCATCACTTGGTCTTGATTTTTTGCACTTTTGACGTTCAAAGCCTTTAACCTCACGTTGGAATTGGCATTTTCGCTAGGATTTTCAAACTTGAGTGACTTGTCTTGCAAATAAATGTCCCTTAGATGTGATATCGCCCTGGTCCCTTGAAGAGGGACAGGAGCGATCCTGAAGCTCTAGCCAAAACGTGTCATCTTTCATCCTTGGTTCCTCGTTCATTGCCTCTTAAAGGACGTCCTTGACCTTAGCTATCCTTGCATTGTCTTGATTTTGTCGGAACATGAGTGTTTTAGTAAAAATCGCCTTGGTCCTTGTCCAAAGGACAGGAGCGATATGAGTCCTTTAACTTAATTGATAACACTTTTACGTTCAAAACTCTTGCATATCATCTTCAAAAGACACCTTGTACCTTTTACCCCTTTGCAAAACCTTGACTTAACGTGATTTTTGAAGGAATTAGCAACTATAATCAATATCGCTCTGGTCCCTTCCTGAGGGACAGGAGCGAACTTCAAGTCTTTGGGTTCATGCTTGCGTTCTCCAACTTGCAATCACCATCATCGTGCAAAATAAAGTTCCTTGATCCTTCGTGATCACTTGATGCTTGATAAACTTTCAAATTTTAAGCCTTCATAAGAATTTCGCTCTGGTCCCTTGGAGAGGGACAGGAGCGATTTTAGCTCTATGGGCCTTATTTCACTTTGTCACCTTCAAAACTTATATTCAACGGGTTCGTAATGTGCTCTTCTATTCATCCATGCCTTGAGATCGGTTCAAACTGTGCAAGAAAGTCATCCACAACAAAAATCGCTCTGGTCCCTTCCTGAGGGACAGGAGCGAACTTAAGCATTTTGGTCCTTTGTTGACGTTTGATAATCTTCAATTTGTCTTCAACGGGTTCGATTGACCTCCTTTCTTGCCTTCGAACATAAAATTTGCTTGATCTTTGCCTAGATCGTACCTTATGAAGAATTTCGCTCTGGTCCTTCAGTGAGGGACAGGAGCGAATTTGACCCTCTAGGCAAAACTTCATCATCTCATTGTTTTTGATCAAGTCTGGATGCTCTATCATGCTCATTTCGTCCTTCACCATGCCTTTGATGTCTCGATTCGTCCAAACAAGGTCAGGAATGGCTCAACTAAGCATTTTCGCTCTGGTCCCTTGGTGAGGGACACGAGCGAAATTTGACTTGTCGCACTCTCGATCAGGACAATTTTAATGGAATATAACATTTAAGTATAAGTGACATTTCCTTCTATGTTTCTTCTTTCTTATACTTTAAGTTATATTCCATATATACTTTCAGGATGTTTGAGAGTGGTTTCAGACCTCCAGGAGTTATATTGCAAAATCTAGTTTTTGGAGGTTTTTTCAGTTTCCAGACTTAGTCAAATTCAGGATCAGGGCATTCCAGACTTAGCCAAATTTCAGGATCAGGACCTCACTCAAGCCGGACTTGCTACCCTGTTGATCTCCCCGACAGCACTTCAAGTTATATTCATTTGATAAAATGTACCTCTTTGGACCTTCTCACATCGTCAAGACGTTAAAATCTTGCAAGGACAAAGCAAAATTGGATTTGTAGCTCCGGTCCTTCACTGAGGGACAGGAGCGATTTTGCTCCTACAGGCCAAAATATCATGATTTTACACATTTTATCACTTCACAAGGCGAAAACAAATCATTTGAAATGCCTAGGATCAAAAATCAAAAAAGTCAAAATTTGGTCAAAATTACTCAATTGGACAAAATTCATGTTTCATCATCAACACTTAGACAAGTTTAAACTCTGCGTCAACATTCCAATTGAAAATTAGACCATTCTGGCAAATTCATTGCATTCAAAATTTGCATTCTAGAAAAGGAAACTCAAAAGCTCTCAAAAGCGACTGGATTCTGGTCCGAAAAGACGGTAATTAAAACCCTAAGGCTTGACCCTAAATCCAGACAACTAACAAACTAACAAAACCCTAGAAAAAGCAAAGCGAAAACGAACAAAACGAGCAAAAAAACATGGGTCCCCATTTGCAATGGGGCGATGTGTGAAAACGTCACAACAGGAACCTGATTATTGTTTCAGAAATTCTGATTATTCCCTTGGTAGTTCTGACTGTCTCTTTGGAAATTTTGATTGTCTCTTGTATATACGGAAGAACCTTGTCCTGGATGATTTCCTTGATAATTCCTCTGCATTTGGTTGTTCTGTCCTTTCAAATAGGTTACCTCCGCCGACAATTTCTTTACTTGATTGATTAATTCCCTCATTTCTTCTTTCTCCTCTAAAGTCCGACTAGAAGTTGTCGCGTTTTGGAGGTATATCGGCTGCGGCGGTAGTACTTGTGAGACAGGATTTCCGAGGTGAAGAACCAACTGATTACTGGCCATAGGAATTGGGTTCATCATTGGAGTATTCTGAGACAACGCTCTGTTGATATTTTGGACTTGTCCTTGTGCCGCAGGATTTCCCAGATAGTTCAAGGGTCTTGTAGCGGCACCTACTTCCAGATCATTGCTGACTGAAATAACTGAAGCATAGGCTTCTTTCAAATTGGTTGGGGGGGTGCCTTTTGTTTTTACAAACATGGAAGTGAGGCGGTCCAACGCTGCATAGTAAACAGGCAGTGCGGCAGCATTATTCAAGTTGTAGGGATCTCTTAGTCTTGTATATGCTTTGTGAAACCTATTATTGAAAGTGCTGATAGGTTCATGTTCTTGTCTTCTTATTTCCACAAACTGTTGATATAATTCAGATGGAGAGATTGGCGATCTGAATTTTTCCAAGAAGATATCTTTCATCTCTTGCCAATTATGAATGGAGTCAGCTGGCAGGTGGATATACCAGTGAGAGGCTTCTTCATCAAAGGTGTAAGGAAAAAACCTACAAGCCACGTCTTCATGCTGGATATCTCTATTATGCAAGAGATCTTCAAAAATCTTGATATGTTCATTAGCTGAGCGACTTAGGTCACCACTATGAAACCTAGAACAGAAGTGTTCAGGGCTCTTTGGCATTGCATTGTAGGCGGTGAAGACCATAGGGGATGCATTGGCCGGACGCCATGCCATTGGGATGTTTGCTGGGGAAATCACTGACTGAACTTGCTGAACAATTGGTGTAGAGGAGACTATAGGTGAAGTGCTTGGGACTTGAGGGGAGGGGGTTCGGAATAGATTGGAAATGTCTTCCACCTCTGGTCTTTCTTCTTCTGCTTGATTCTCTCCTTTCTCTGGCGAAGCTTCTCTTTTCTGTCTAGATCTGGTGGGTCGTTCCAATTCTACGAACTCTTTGGATGAACCTTGTGCTGATCTGAGGATCCTCTGAAATTTATCCGGGGAGAAAGAACTTATGTGATCCAACGTAGCGTTTATTCTCGCTGAGGCGGTGCAGGAGCAGGTTCAGGGGCTTGATTAACTTCCTCTTGTTCTCTCAGATTTTGTGCGTCGATGCGGTTAGCAATATCTTCTTCTTCTTCTAGGACGAAGCACATTCGACACCAATCAGGATAATTTCTTTTCACGGACCAGGCTAGGCTATATAACTCAGTGATGATGTCTTCTTGTTCGTTATTGAAGCTCAAATCTGGTTGTATCACTGGTTCGGGGTCTCTTCTTGGTTCAGGAGGATTGATGGGCAGACCCATCTCTCACCATGTTAGTGGACTAGGAAGAAAATTGTAGGATTTCTTTCAGAACTTGCTTGTGAAGGATAGAAATCCTTTCTCTCTAAATTTTCTTTGATCACAGTCTCTATTTGTCTTCCCTTTTCTTCTTCTTTGGCAACCACGTGACTTACTTGCCTGAACTGAGAGTAATTTACTATGGACTTCCAAGCAAGTGCTCGCAATTGATCTGTAATGCAGGACTGATTTAGTCCTTGTTCAGGTTGTTCAAGAGGCAGATCCATACACCAAAAGTATGAGCGGAGATGGGCTCAGACTAACTTTGCATAGTGAGATGGAAATCATCCATACACCAAAAGTATGAGCGGAGATACACCATCAATTGACACTTATCAAATCCTTCATTCAAATTAACAACAATGAAAGCAAATCTAAGTTAATTTTAACTAAGTGTTGAGGCAATTGAAACCATGCAAATCATTCAAATAATAGAGATTACAAAGCAGCGCACATGCAATATATTATCTGGAAATGACCTTAAGCAACAATACATCAAAAACCTCACCCTTTTCAAATGAGAGGAGGCAACCTTATATAGTTTCTTGAAAATCAATGAATGGCCAAGATTGAACAATGATCAAGGGCCAAGATCGATAATCACAAACCCTAATTAGGGTTTCCCCAAAATACTACTTTCGACCAATTACATTTGGGACACTTGTCCTTCTTGCTAAAAATAAATCTTTTATGAAAATAGAAGGTTGTTACATTGTGACATGTGCCCTTCTAGAAGCTTTTGGATGAGTCAGGTTCATTGAATCTGGACATGCTAACTTGGAGCGATCTGATTGGCTAGAAAAGATGACGAGACGCCATCTCAACATAAGCCACTTCTAATCTTGCTGAGGCGGTGCAGGAGCGGGTATGGGAGGTGGATTAACTTCTTGTTGTTCCCTTTGATTTTGTGCATCAATACGTGCGGCGATGTCTAACTCCTCGTCAAGGATAAAACTCATGCGATACCAATCAGGGGTGTTTCTTCTCACAGACCAGGCAAAGCTATACAGCTCAGTGATAACGTGTTCTTGTTCATCGCTGAAATCCAAGTCAGGCTGAAGCACTGGCTGAGGTTCCCTGCCTGGTTGAGGAGGAATGATGGGCAGGCCCATGTTGAAATTTATCCGGCTGCGATCTCTATGATGATGATCCCGCCTCTACTTCCTCATACGACCTGTAAAACCAAAAGAAAAAATAAGTTAGAAAATTTCTGCAAAATTTTGAAAAAAATATTGGGGCCACGAAATGGCCAAGTGTTGGAAAATTTTCCATTTTTCACTCTCATACTTAGCCATAAAAATTGAATTTTCACCTCCAAACCCTCAGCCTTGAAGCTGGTTGAAGTCCCCATCAAGTGTTAAAACTTTTGAAAAAAATTTATACTTGGCCAAAAAAGTTGAATTTTCACCTCCAGACCCTCAGCCTTGAAGCTGGTTGAAGTCCCCATCAAGTATTAAAACTTTCGAAAAAAATTTATACTTAGCCAAAAAATTGAATTTTCTTTCTCCAAAATCATTTATTAAATTCTAGAAAAATATCCAGAAAATTCACAATTTTAATTTTACCTCTGACTTGGCTAGGCTTTTCTCCAAAATATTGAAAAAATTCAGAAAAGATGCCTTTCTCCATAAATCTGTAAGCGTTCTGCCAAAATATTATCCGACTTCCAGCAATATCTAGAATTTCCTCCAGATGATCTTCAAACTGACATACTTTACTAAGCTCTCCTTAGTAATTTTGAACTTCTTGGTGTAATAATGAATTTGATAACGAAGTATTTGTAGACAAGTTTTAAGAAAAACCCCTAAAATCATCCAACTCATACTTTCCATTTTGATTTAAGTTCGAAGATATTCATTAATCCTCCAATATTCCCTTTCAAAAAAAACTTTCCATTTTGAATTAATATCTTAATAAATTTTTAATATTCCCTCAATATTCTCAAAAAAAACGTTCCATTTTGGATTTATTTTGAGGCTTTTTTTATTTTTATTTTATTTAGATATTTCTTCATTTTGAATTTAATTTTGAAATCTCTATGGATTTTGTGACATCATGTTGACTTTGTTTGACCTTCCATGTGTAGGTTGATTTTTTTTTTTTGAATTTTATTTCCATCCTTTTCAAATTTTGGCGATTTTAGCCAACCTCTCCAAGGTATGGCAGACTTTGATGTTGACTCCTTCATGGCCTCTTCATGGCTTCCTTCATGGCTGGGCGGACTTTGTTGTCACCTCCTTCATGGCTTCCTTCAAACTTGGGCGGACTTCAACCTTAGCCCCTTCATGGCTTCTCAAGCTTTGGGGGACTTTGGCTTGGCCTCTTCATGGCCCCTTCAACCCATGGCGGACTTTGACCTTAGCACCCATGTGCACTCCTAGCCCATGGCGGACTTTGGAGGTTGCTCTCAACACTTGGCAAGCTTGGGCGGACTTTGTTGTTAGCTCCTTCCTTGGCGGACTTCTAGCAAGGTTTCCACATGACTATGGCGGACTTTGGTGTCTTCTCCATCTTGGGCGGACTTTTAGTGCTTCTCCTCATTGGGCAGACTTTGATCACTCCTCCTCCTTAGCCTCCCAACCTTGGGCGGACTTTGGAGAGTGCTCCTTCGTGGTCCCTTCAAACTTGGGCGGACTTTGGAGTTACCTCCTTCATGGCCCCTCTTATGCCTTGGGCGGACTTTAGCTTACACTCCCACCTTGAGCGGACTTTGGAGACATCTCCTAGGGCGGACCTTAGGCATCCCTCCTCCTTGGACGGACTTCAACCCTTGCTCCTCCATGGTCTCCTTAGGTGGGGCGGACTTTGGAGTGGGCACCCATGTGACCTCCAAACTCATGGCGGACTTTAGGCAAGGCACCCACATGACCTCCATTGGCATGGCGGACTTTAACCTCAGCACCCACATGACCTCTTCAACCTTCGTGATGGGGTTTGAACCTGCAGAAACACTTCAAAACCCTTGTTAGCCAGACTTAGAAGAATTTTCAAAGAAATTTCAAAATTTCATAGTTTAATCTAATTTAACCGGATTAACTTGAAATTTGAAATCCGTGCTTAGGTGGATCATCTGAAAAAGCAAAAAGCCTAAAATCTAGGGATTTAGCTTTTTTAGGTCAAAACTGGGAATTTTCGAATTCCGGTCGAAGCTGGTCAGTGGTGCAAGTGTAAACCCTAGGTTTGCATCCCGAAAAAAGTAAAAAGCATAAAATCTAGGGATTCGACTTTTTTTAGGTCAAAACTGGGAATTTTCGAATTCCGGTCGAAGCTGGTCAGTGTTGCAAGTGTAAACCCTAGGTTTGCATCCCGGAAAAAGCAAAAAGCCTAAAATCTAGGGATTCAGCTTTTTTTAGGTCAAAACTGGGAATTTTCGAATTCCGGTCGAAGCTGGTCAGTGATGCAAGTGTAAACCCTAGGTTTGCATCCTAGAAAAAGCAAAAAACCTAAAATCTAGGGATTCAGCTTTTTTTAGGTCAAAACTGGGAATTTTCGAATTCCAGTCGAAGCTGGTCAGTGGTGCAAGTGTAAACCCTAGGTTTGCATCCCGGAAAAAGCAAAAAGCCTAAAATCTAGGGATTCAGCTTTTTTAGGTCAAAACTGGGAATTTTCGAATTCCAGTCGAAGCTGGTCAGTGGTGCAAGTGTAAACCCTAGGTTTGCATCCCGAAAAAGCAAAAAGCAGACATCCCTAAAAAATAGGAAAAACTTTCTAAAAATAGCCATACCGAGGATTGGGCTAAAAAGGCCAACAACGAAACTTCCTAAAAAATAGGAAAAAGCAAAAAAGCAAACTTTCTAAAAATAGAAAGTTGTCCAAATTCGTCCAAATCAATTGCGATCTTTGTCCTTTGGCCTTCTCTAAGCACTCTGGTGGTGTTCACACTTCGGAATCACATAACTTGCAAAAACTAACTTTCAATTGTCAGGGCCTGAAATGCTCTGAACTGGACAAGCCTTGGTGAAACTGCAGCAAAAGGTCACAGAACACTAACAAAATCCTAGAAAGCAAGAAAAGAGAGGGTCCTCATTTGCAATGGGGCGATGTGTGAAAAAAGGTCACAACAAGTATGAATCACATTCATTTGCTATTTATGATAAGATCATTGTTCTCTAGTCATTCTGATGACACTAACGGGATAATTGAGGCAGTAGGATTATAAATGCAATCCAACTCTGATCCATTAGAAAAAATAAATATAAAACAATAATGACTGCAATATTAATATCAAATCATTTGTATGAAAAAAACTTAGTACCATTATTTCAGTAATTATGACAACACTAGATAGAAAGGTCACCTTGATTTACATGTAATCTTATATTGAATCTTTTCATGTATGATCTATTAACTGTAAGGGAAGATGTAGGTAAGAGGGTTAAGGTTGCCATCTAAGTAGGACACATTGGATGGATGCCAAAGTTCTGTGTAATGTCCCCACTTTAGCAGTTGACCAAGTGTATGTGCATTAGCCTATCTCTACATGGTCTCGAGGGCTAACGAAGGGTTTAAGGGGATCTTGGAGTGTTTTGGCCTAGTCATTTCCAGTTTGGGCCAAAACGGAGTTGATTTACTTAGTTTCAGGCATACTTACTATTTTTAGTAAGTCAACAAGACACAACGGAGGCTAATTTTGGTGATTGGATTCTATACTCCTCGGCAAGAGCTTTCCGACGAGCTATCACTCGCGCTATTCGGAGTCTGATTGCTAATGTATTTTAATGCCTGAAGTGTTATTAAAGTAACATTTAATTTAATTGTAAAATATTAAAGTGTTACTTTAATATTTACTTTATGGGGATGTGTGCAAATCAAAGGGGCACCCAAGGGAGACATAAGTGAATATTTTAATATGTTTTATATTGCACATCTTTTATCCCACATTGCTCAAGTGAGTTGGGTTGACCCTTGGAGAAAGAATAAAAGGAAGCTTTTGTGGCTTCATTCAGCATGTGGAATATGAGAAGAAATTGATGTGTGAGATGCAGATCCGTTCTTGGCATTAGAGGACGTCTATCCTCTCTTGTGACATTCTAGACGTCATTCCCTTGGGGTTTGGCCTTTGGAATCCATTGCTATCAGCTTCATTAACAGGCAGATTGGGTGCATCTCCAGCTACAGGCAGATTTGGTGTTTTGCTCATACCTTCTCCACTTCTTGACCAATGCTTATGCCATTCTGAAGGGATGATTTTATGAAGATATTGGACTGATTGAAGACTAATTAATACCGTAGCAGCACTGTAGCACAGCACTATTCACGTTACTGTAGCACGACACTATTCACGCTACTGTAGCGCGGCACTATTCACATTACTGTAGCACGGCACTATTCATGTTACTGTAGCAGCAAGATGGGAAGTCATTGCTGGAATATTATGTCAAAAATGCTGGAGTATTTAGTAAGCTGAAAAATCTGCTATGTATTTGATTTTAATAATTCTGGAAATAATATCATATCAGCAGTAGTTCAATCTTCATGTTGCATATTATTGTAATTTCCTTCTAGTTCATGTTATGTGATTTCAAATCTATGCAAAGACTTCAAAACAAACAAACATTTCATTTCCGAAGCTATAAGGGGATTTAAACATTAAACGGAGAAATAAGGAGTTGGATGCAAACTGTTTGACTAAATTCCTATCAGCAATTGGTTTAGTTTTTGGGCATTCTAGGGTGTCCATTACATTCTGCCACCAAGGCCAAGAGGGTCAAAGTCCCACCCTTGGGCTTAAGATTGGACAAGCCAAAAACCCCACTACGATCTCCATACCATAAGACATGATAAATAAGAGAGGTAGGTAAGAGGGTATAAGGTTGCCATCTAAGTAGTACACCTTGTGTGGATGCCAAAGTTCTGCCACCAAGGCCAACAAAGTCCCACTCTTGGGTTTAGATTGGACGAACTAAGGACCCCACTACAATCTCTATGGCTTTCCTACCATGATGAGCTATTAACTATAAGGGATGAGGCATGGATAGGGAAGCAAGACAAGTACCCACTAAGTAGTATACCTTGGGTGGATGTCAAAGTCCTGCCACCGAGGCCAAGGGAGCCAAAATTCTGCTCTTGGGCTTAGTATGGGTTGGCTTGGCCAAACCTATCATGTCCCTATCTCTATACTAGAAATATTTTTGATAGTAATAACAGAATAGGAGATATATTTATATACTTCAGCTAACTCTAACAATGTCATTAGTTTTATATGCACTTGTGTTTTTTGTGCGATGGTTGCAGGATTGATATTGAGGAGCATAATGAAAAATAAACTATTTGGTCTAATGTTCCGAACCCTAGATTTAGAGAATTTATGTTTAATCATCTTTTATTGGAAGAAATATATTATGACTTATATACATTTCAATGGCTACCTAACCTATTGCAGGAACTTAATCAGGTATGCTTCTTTGTTTGATTATTGTTTTAAATGGAAATAGAAGTTTAGAGCAAAAATTTAGGATTCTACTAAATGGGGACATTACAAAATCCAACCATTTTCCTTTTCAAGAAATTGACTCCTCAAATATTTCATCATTTCTCAACACTTAGCAATCTCAAATCCACTTGACAACTTCACAACATTTTTTTGCACTTTGACAATTGTTACAACATTTTGCAACATTGACAACTTTTCTCACTCTATGACAAAATTTGGCAATTTTTACAACTTTTCTACCAATCCTCAATCCTAATGTTTTGTTCACAAATTCCTGACTCAACAATTGAGTTCTTGACCTGATTACACCCTAAGGACAAGAAATTGCATCCCTAGGACATTCCAAAGGTCGATCAACACACCTAACTTGGAGCAAATAGACATACGCTTCTCACAAGCAAAAGGTAAAAACTACAACTATTGCCAAGCTAAAGACGACTTAAACAAAACACTAAGCTAAGAAGCGAAAAAAGTGGGGGTCCCCATTTGCAATGGGGCGATGTGTGAAAACGTCACAACAGTTAACACATCTAACACCCTATGTATTCTATGTAGTTGAAAGAAATTAATAGATACTCTCTTTCAGGATGCTCGTCTAGAATGAATATTTGAGTGTGGCTGCAGGTAGAATATGATTACCTACTCATTGCTTCTCTAGTGAGGCCCTCAAGTTTCAACTACAATACACTTGGATGGCCTGAGATAGTTCCATAAAAATATGGCCTACAAGATATGGCTGGCTGCTAATGATTTCCTTAGGAAGACAAGATGCAGAAACAAAATTTAGTTAGGATAATTACCCACTCCTTTTGGAAGAGTTCAATATTTTTAAAGGAATTTGAATGGTCACAACTAACATCAAAGCTAAGATTAATAGATTTTGAAAGGTTGCAGTCTATTCTTCTCAGGTCAACGGATCATAGGCAAGAAGTTCTAGCATTCAAAGGATGAGAATCTCAATGTAACTCTCGGTTTCTAAGCTGATATAGCTCTCCTGTTGTTTGGTGTAATATAAAATGCATTCCTTAAAAAAAAAACGTAACTCATGCCATGGTAGAATAAGAAAATCAAGTAAAAGTAACACTAAAAACCACTAATTAAATATACTAAGGTTTCTAAAAAGAATCTAATCACCTCATCTTCACCAAGCAAGTTATACATGATCGCAGCAGGTACTTTCATAGATGCATCACCAAGAGGAAGACCAAGTACAGCTCGTAAATGCTGCTCAAATTGTGAGACATAGCATGCTTCAATTGTATGATGACCACTGTTGTGGGGCCTAGGGGCGATTTCATTCAGCAAAATCTGCAGAACATTAGTAAACCCACTATAAAGTCATATTCATGTCTAAGGGTTGCCAGAATTACTGCTGTCAGTTTTATAGCATCTCAGACCTATAAGTGTTGTATACATGCACTGATGGAAAAGAATAAAGGAATTCATATGTTCCATAGCATTAGTTTCAATCCAGAGGATCATAAAATTCAATGGTCCTGCCAAGGTTCCAAATACAGGCACCACACACCTGACCATCTCCAGTAAGAAACAGTTCAACAGCAAAGACTCCAGCACCTTCAAGTGAACTAACAGCTCTTTCAGCCACTCGAACAGCTGTTTCTCTTATTTCTGTTGAAACATCTGCAGGTGCCTCCACCATATGGCAAATGCTATCCCTGAAAAATCAAAACACCACCATATATGATGAGAATGGTATGAAATTGTTTCAAGCAAGTCTATATCTACTGGGCTTTCTAGTCTATTTTATCCCTTATTCCTCGTTAACTGGAATGTTGAAACATACAACTCTCTATTCATCAATTCACAATAGACAATAAAAAGTCTCTGTTCAAAATATTTAGTTCTGCTACACTCACATAAATGAAATAAAAGTTGAGCATAAGAATATCATATGAGCCCATATCTGGTTATCTTATCAGGTGATTTAACAGAGTAGCCCAAACAAAATTGCTTTTGGCCATAAAAGTCAGATTCTAATTGTGAAGGGGATACTGGCTATTATGTCAAACTGTCACAAAATTATCAAATTTTAAAACAAGTTTTAGCCTATACTTGATTTCTTTCGGTTGTTAATTGTTCAGAAAGGATTCATTTCTTTGTCTTTGAGAGTGTGTGGACAGTGCACTAAATTCTAAAAGTCTTCTGAGCTTGACCTCAAAGAGATAATGTTTTCATCTCTAGAATAGTTTTACAAATTGTTACTAATAATTATCCAATTATATATCCTTTAATGATAGTTTCTGAAACTAATTATGACTATGTTTGCTAGGAATCATGTATAACAATTAAGAAGCACAAATAAGGTTTTCCTTTATTAGATGACAGTGTAAATCTACCAAATTCGTTATTACTTGCTACACCAGCACTTGAAACGTCCATTGGGCAACTGTAGGATGTAAAACATGTCTTGCAGAATGAATACAAATGATAAATGCAATTCCATATTTAAAAGCTTCTTATGTAAACAGAATGTATTTGAAAGCACAAGAGAGATCATCTATGAAAATCAGAGTTCCCAGACTCGCCGCGAGTCATGCGAGTTTGCTGAGTTGGCGAGTCGAGCCAAGCCCGGCGAGTTTTGACAACTCGTGACTCAGACTCGGCGAGTTTTTCTCATAACTCGGCTGACTCGCGAGTTAGGCGAGTTATGGAAAAACTCGTCGAGTCTGAGCTCCAGGACTCGCACCACGGCAAGTCAAATGTTTTGACTTGCAAAAAACAAAAAAAACATGAAGTTGTTTGACAAGTTAGTCTCTCTGTCAGGATTCATATATGGAATATAACATTTAAGTATAAGTGGCTTATACTTTAAGTTATATTCCATATATATTGTCAGGATGTTTGAGAGTGGTTTTGGACCTCCACGAGTTATAATGCAAAATCTAGTTTTTGGAGGATCCTTCAAATTTCCAGACTTAGTCAAATTTCAAGTCATTTCAGGATCAGGATGACATTCCAGACTTCTAAGGCGAGTTTGCTCTAACCTTGATGTAAGGGACGGTCCTAGGAGGACACTATGCATTCAACCAAGGTTTGATTTAGCAACTTGAAGCCTGACCGGATAGTACACAAAAACCCTAGGAATGATCTAAATAACCCCTAATCACTCAACTGACCTGACCTCCTTCACTCCACCTTGAGGAGATCCATGTGACTTGATGACCTTTGAGAAACTCAATCCCTTCAATGCAAAGGCTAAGACACTAAAACGACCAACAACAAAACTAAAAGAGCTAACCCTAGAAAGCAAAAAGTGGGGGTCTCCATTTGCAATAGGGCGATGTGTGAGTACCTCACAACAGGGATGTTTCTTAAATTTTTGAAAAAAGGGGGTGAGTTGGGGACATTTCCTACCTGTCCCCACATCCCAAAAACTCCCCCTATGGGGCACAAGGTTAATTTTGGCAAGGGACATGTCTCTGAGGAGCATATTTTCAAACCCTTCTAGCCTCACAATTCCCCCTTCCATCCAACATATATATAGCCCAAAAACTAAGAGGTCCAAGAAAGACCAAGGTCAACTATAGTGCCAAGGTAAAACCTAAGTTCAACAAGCACACTATTTAATGCTACCATACACAAGCACTCCTTAAAGTTTCCAAGTGAAGATGTTCATGATGTCTCATGTTGGTGCTCCCAGAATTTCAATTTGGCCAAAGAAAATACTAAACAGAAGCCCCAAACAAGTAGATACTCTACCAGCATGCCTTTCATGGCATAACAAGCTAGCACACATTATAATTGGGCTTTACTCAATAATGGGTGCATTAAACAAGTTTTAAATCGTTTAAAATCTCTTAATTTCAAGGGTTTTTTTATTTTGCCGAGTCATAGCTGAGTCACGAGTCAAGTCGGCCTTGCCGAGTCCGAGTCTGGGAACTTTGGTTATTTCCTTCAGCTACAGTTTTTGTTTATACTTATGTGATCAATATATACTTGTGTATGTGATCAAATTAGCTTCTATTTGATGATATTATTGTGTCTTTAAGGTTTATTTATTAAAGGGTGAATGAAACAAGTTTTAAATCCTTAAAAATTTCTAGATTTCTTGGGTTTTTCAATTTGCTGAGTTTTTGCACAGAGTCTAAGTCCAAAATCAGCTTGCCAAGTCCGAGCATCGTAAATATATATATATATAATGGATATTGTTCCTAGCAGCACGCAATTGGATAAGGCTGAAGTTGCTAGTATGTAAAGTTATGTGAGCTAGGTGAGTTGGCATTATAAAAAATATTTAGTGGGATATAAGTCATTGTATTCGAACAAAGAATACTATGGTTGTGTTTAATACCTTATCCCCAAGTCCATCTTTTCATTCACTACAAATTCCTTAATATTTCCTATTCAAATTTTAACCTTGGGCAATACCATTCATTAGCCAAACTTAAGATATGCAACAGCAGTTTAACTTTTTAAGTATATCAGCAAATTGGTATGCAATCAGCCATTGTTTACAGCTACAACTGGTAAATTAAATACAGAAAATAATAATGTACATGACAATGCATACTAGACACGGCCGTAAAATATATCTTTATTCGCACATGCAATTATAACAAAGAAGATGACCAGAGATGGTCGGCCAAGGATTACAATAGATCCGACTATAGTGTACTACTTTCCTTGTCGGTACACAACATATTTAAAGAACCCAACGATTGCTGAGAGGTACACAACCGTCAACCAACCGACGCATAACTACTCGAGAGTGACAACCCACTTAATACAATTATTTAATACACTGTTGAGTAACCAAAATTATCAAACATAACAATATGCGTTTTATGCCAACTACATAATCCCAACTTCCTCTCAAAAATTCTTCTTCAACTTGTGCATACGGAATCCTCCCCTTCCACTCTTGTTCGTACAGTATTTCTCCTTGGTCGTACGATATTTCTTGTGCCTGGCCGTACGGATTTCCCTCCACATTATTTTCCCTAGACGGATTCTTGATGTTTGTCACTCCTGTACGGCTCTCCGTACGAGCTTTTGTGACTTTCGTACGTACGGATTATCCCTTCAGCAAGTGGTCGATTACATAAGGAATCGTACGGTAATTCCGAAATTTGAGCAATGTCTTCCTCTTCCTTCTGTACGGACTTGTATTGTGATCTGCTACCTTCCACTCATACGAACTGGTATGGCAATTTACCGTTGTTGTCAATGTCCTCCCTTACCCGTACGGAATTGTACTGATGTCTTCATTCTTGACCAAAATGCGCAAATGTGTACGGCTTCTCCTCCCTGTTTTCCCCATGACTTCCCTAATCTCGTACGGGTGTGTACAGTATCTTCCTATTGTCTTCCACCGGATTTTGTACGGGTCCATACTGATGGCATACGAACAATTCTCTCCTTCAATCACACAATCTGCTCTTGTACTATACAACGTACGGACTGCTATAGTCCTTCCTCCTATGATACACTCTTTCCCTTCACCGTACGGCGTATGGCCTCCGCTTGTGCAAAGTTTTGCTTCGTATCCATGCAATGTACGAACTAGGTTCTACGCGTATCTCTGTGGGTTGTATGGTCTCCTTGTTGTGCGATCCCTTACTTCATAGGGTGTTCGGCCGGTGCCGTATGGCTGAGATGGAATTCGTTGTGGCTTGTACGGTTCCTTTTGTTTGATTTTGCCTCTCAATTCCATATTTTTTGACTATACGCTGGCATACAATCTGAATCCGTATGCGTATGATTTCCTTTCGTGCAGGCTCCCTTGTTCATACGGCCTCTGTTCTTCTTTCGTGGGCTTTTTCATTGCACTCTCCACCTTCGTATTACCACATGTATCATCGATAACTTTACATGCTTCCATGGGTTGCTCTTCACCGAGAGTTGTAGCTTCAAGGAAATTAGATGTTGGCGAAAATACCTCATAGTCCTCCATTTGCCAGTGGAATAGTCCATTCAGGGAACTCGTCTCATCTTCAAAGCAATCTTCTAGTTCGAGCACCCCTTCATTGTTGGGTTCCATGCCTTTCCTTCCTTCATCCATACCAAAGTCTCCACCCTCAGACTCTGAGTCGGAGGATGTCAATTCTTCACTCACCGCATGCTCCCTCAAGTCAATCACATATTTATGCCCTTCACTCTCGATGGAGAGTGTGTTCTTCTTCCAGTAATGATTTGCCTTCGCCATGATCAACCAACCTCTTCCGAGGAGGGCATCATAGGCCTTTTTCTCCAATGGAATGACGATGAAGTTGAGGAAGAAATGTTGGAGACAATAAAAACTTTTTGTGCCATAAGTGTTCCCAAGGGTTTGATACCATGCTAGTCGGCACCTACAAGATGAAATGTTGGTGGCCAGAGAGTTGGTTTGCCTAGACCTCTCCATGTTTCTTCTGGCAATACATTTACTCCAGAGTCGCCGTCCACAATGGTATTGGTCAACTTTTGTCCCATGATCTCCATTTCTACTACAGTTGGCTCCCGGCCAATACTCACAGTGAGCAGCATGGGGTCTACGGCCCATGTGCCAGATGGTTTTGCCGCTGGTTGGTCCATGGCAAATGTGCCAAGTGATTTTTCCACCGGCTCACGCTGTTCTTGCCCGATGATATTGTCACCAACTACATTTGTGAGGGCCATTTTCAATTGTGGCATAGTCTGTTGAAGGTCAAATACTCGTACTGGTATGGTAATTTGCAACATTTGTTTTATGATAGTTTTCTCGGACTCTGACTGTGGTGGAGTACTAGTGGCCCTTCGCTCCACTGCCATTGCCCGTTCAACATCCGCCTTTGCCTCTCGGAGTCTTTCCTTCTACGTACAGGGACCGGGGTACACTACTATTTTTCTTTGTAACCTCGTGATTGCGAGTACCTCCTCGTCTGGCTCTTTGACGTTGTTTACAATGCAAATACAAAAGAAGTACCAGAATAATCTTTCCATTAATGTCAAAGGATGTTCATATTATATCTGTCGTACATATTACATGTCACACGACTAACATTACATACCACAACACCCGGAGGTGATACAATATATGATTGCCGAAGGGGTGCGACCCAACCGTCGCGACTCCAACTACCTACCCGTCGGCTAACTAACTATTGATAATTAACATTACTAACTATACACTTTTTCCCGATAACATCATCCCCCCCAAGAAAAGAAGTCGACTCCGACGACTTAATACAAAATAGAGATGAATGGCAGGAACTACTGACGCTAGTCGGGCCCAGATCTTATACACTTGCTGCGTCCTCGCCTGAAAACCTTTTCTGCTACCAGCCAATGCTCAAGTGCGGATTTCACCAATATGGCTTCCTTGGCCATCACAATCCTCCTGTGCCTAACCCAAACTTGTCTGCAAAACACGTTTTTCAGTCTCAGCTTCCACCCACTGCTACTCAATTGATATGGTCTCCCTAGCCAATTTGTCCTCGATAGCCACCCGTGCTGCTCTCCCGGCATCCAACTCTTGGGTACGCTGAACTAAGTCTCACGCGACTATTGCCTCCAACCTGGTGGTCAGCTCCTCCCGAGCCCTCTATGCATCCACCACGGCAACCTCACGTCCCGCCGAGACATCCTCCGAGTAAGTGCGGATTTCACCAATATGGCTTCCTTGGCCATCACAATCCTCCTGTGCCTAACCCAAACTTGTCTGCAAAACACGTTTTTCAGTCTCAGCTTCCACCCACTGCTACTCAATTGATATGGTCTCCCTAGCCAATTTGTCCTCGATAGCCACCCGTGCTGCTCTCCCGGCATCCAACTCTTGGGTACGCTGAACTAAGTCTCACGCGACTATTGCCTCCAACCTGGTGGTCAGCTCCTCCCGAGCCCTCTATGCATCCACCACGGCAACCTCACGTCCCGCCGAGACATCCTCCGAGTTCCTCAAAGCGTACCAGTCATGCCTGGAGGTGACCACAATCCGCTGGCACAAATGCTAGGAGACACCTCAAATCCGCCATCACACTCCCCAAAGGCTAAAAACTGAACTGAATAACTCCCTGGTGTCATACAACTGTGCGGACCTGCAATGCCTTCCCTCAAACTCTGTTTGTTCCCAACCTCCAAATCCGTCTCCCTCTACGGCTTATGGCATTCCCGCCAATGCTTAGCTGCAGGCTTCCTTCTCACAGTACGGACAAGCACAACACTTCCCGTGGTATTCTGTAGCTCCAAAATAAACTGGGGTCTGGGGGCAACGCCCCCAGCGGGGTCGAGGGGCAGCGCCCCCGCGGGGTCAAAAACCCTTCTTCTACACTCCAATATTTTCAGTGTCCAGGCTCCAGATGTCATCGAATCATTTTTCAATCCGTCGTCGTTTTTTTTTTTTTTTTTTTTTAGGCACTGTAATGTCCCGCCATACCACCTCCAATCGTGCGGTGTAATTGGTTCTTTCTGCATTTGTGCGGTGATTGTCTTCCCTTCGGCTGCTTTTCTTCCTTCGGCATGTGCGGCTTTCCCTTCGGTAGCTTTTTATCTCCTTCGACATGTGCGGCTTTCCCTTCGGTAGCTTTTTATCTCCTTCGGTAGGCGGCTTTATGCCCACGCGGCCCTTCGCGGCTTCCACCGCACGATGGGCTCCACCTTCGGTGGTGCCACCGCACGGTGGATTCCACCTTCGGTGGTGCCACCGCACGGTGGGTTCCACCATCGGTGGCTTCCACCGCACGGTGGGTTCCACCTTCGGTGGTGCCACCGCACGGTGGTGTCCATCGTTGGTGGTGCCACCGTACGGTGGTCTCTTTTCCTTCGTTTTTCTTTCTTTCTTCTTTCTTCTTTTTTTTTTTTTTTTAATTTTTTTTTTTGACCGTACGGTCGCCTGTCATACGACCGTACGGTGTTTTTTTTTTTTTTTTTTTTTTCCCCTCCTCTCCTAATTTAGATGTCTTAGAAAGTCGTCTGTTCGGGTCCCCTGTCTCTGGGATTGCCCTTCATCCTTCTCGGTTTTCCTCGCTCGACAGTCTCCTGTTTTGGTCCTATACCTGGCGAGTCGCCTGCCCGGCCTCTCGAGTCTCCTTCCATCCTCTCGGGTCCCCCTCCGGACTCTCGAGTGTCTGTCTGGCCTCTCGGGTCCCCTGCGCGCTTCGCGTGGTAAGGTTTCAATTTGTACCCGTTGGTGGCCAATCTATTTTCACTAGTCATTGAAAGACCTGGAACCACAAATTCTACAGGGACCACGACCTCCTTCCCGTACATAAGAAGAAGAAGGATAATAAAGATTTTGAAGGCTGCGGCCTTCCACACAGGGTTCCAATCGGTGCCGACACCCTTCGGATTATTTACGTCGCCAGGGTTTGGGGCGTCTCCCTTCCAATATTCTTTGTATTCCGGCAGGTACACCTCTGTTGGTTGCTCTAGTTCCTCTACTTCGAGCCTGTAGCTTTGGAACATTTCGTAATCTTCCATCTGCCAATGGAAGAGCCCGTTAAGTGAGCATCTCTCATCTTCAGAACATCCCTCCAATTCTAGCACCCCTTCACTGTTCGGCTCCATCGCGTTCTTGCCCTTACTTTCATCGGGACCCCCTTCCCCTTTATTAGAGTCCTCCGAGTCGGAAGAGGCGAGCTCTTCGCCGACATTTTGGGTGTGTAGGTCAATGGTATATTTTCGCCCTCCCTTCTCCATGGAAAGTGTATTTTTCTTCCAGTTGTGGTTTACCCTTGCGTTGATCAACCACACTCTCACCAGGATGGCGTCATAGCCTTTCTTCTTCGAGGGAATGACCACGAAATCTAACAAGAATGGTTGCGTACCAATTGTCACTTACTGGGCCATCAACAGGCCGAGTGGCTTAATGCCGTGTTGGTCCGCTCCCACCAGGTTGAATGTGGGTGGCCACAGGGTGGGCTTCCCCAGCCGCTTCCATGTTTCTTCTGGTAGTACATTCACCCCAGATCCACCGTCCACAATGGTGTCCTTCAGAATGGTCCCACAGATACCCATTTCTACCACAGCTGGGTGTCTACCACTGCTCAAGGCTAGTAACATCGGGTCAGTCGAAGGGCTGACGGAAACCTCCACCTGTGGTGTACTCTTCGTAGCGGTGGCGGGAACCCCTACCTGTGGTGCACTCGACAATGCGGTGCTTTGCACATTGGTGAGGATGGCAGTCCTCAATTGTGGCATAGAGTCTAGAAGGTCTTTTACCTTTATCGGCACCTCCATCTGCAATATTTTCCCAATGATGTTATTTTCCACTTCCGTACGGAATGATGTACTCGCCACCTCGTTGTCCCGTCGTTCGGTTGTCATCTCACGTTCAATATTGGCCTTTGCCTCCCGTAATCTCTCCTTCTCCGTACGGGGGTCGGGATAAGTGGCTTTTTTCGTCTGGGCGCGAGTGATCGCCAGTACTTCTTTCTCACCAGTCTTCTCAGCCTTCTCAATGTTGAGGAGATTCACCCCTGCCTGCGGGCAATTTGCGTCCTCATGGTCGCCTGGCCCACACCAACGGCAGAGGTGCTGAGGGGTGGCTTCCTTCGTGCAATCACGGGCGAAGTGCCCCCACTGATTACAGGCCCTACATTGGATAATTGGCCGGCCCTTGACGTCATACTGGATACGGCTTCCGTTATTGGTATTGTTGCTATTCCTTCCACCGCCGCGTCTGTTGTCCCGGTATCCTCCAGATGATGCATTATTGTTTGCCTCCGATGTGGATGGCTGCTCCTGCGCAAAGAGCACTTGCTGGTTACGTGCCTTCAGATTGTATGGGCATTCCTTCGTAGAATGACCCATAATCTGGCAGATGTCGCAAAATGCCTTCTTGGGACAGGCACCTTTCGTGTGGCCGCTCTCCTTACACTCCGTGCACCATAGTTCATCGTCCTTACTTGTAGTCCCCTTCATTGTCTTAAATTCTTTTAACATCCTTTCCATATCTTTTTGAAGGGCTGTGACTTTCTTCCTCGGCTTCTCGTCACTACTACTCTCTTCTTCCGATGTGTCATCATCTTCAGATGATGATGAAGGTCTATTCTTCTTCTTTTTGGCCGTCTTATTTTCACTTTCCAGGTCCATGGCCCGGTTGTATGCGTCGTCGTAGGATGTTGGAGGCACAATTTTCATCTTCCGTCGTAGCTTAGGGTTCAAACCCTCGACAAACCACCTCTTCTTCAAGCCATCGGCCGGTTGGCTTTCCATTTTCCCGACTAACTCTTTTAGTCGGCGCCCGTACGCCCGTACGGTCTCCTTCTTTCCTTGCTTTGTTCCGTAGATTTCGGAAACTATCTCGTTATCATCTCGGAGACGCCGGAATTCCTTCTCGAATGCCTTCTTCAATTCATCCCACGTAGTTACACTGGTTTTATCCAAGTCTGCATACCAGTCAATAGCCACTCCTCTCAGTGTGGCGGGGAACTGCTTCATCCATTCATCCTGGTCAGTCACCCCGTTGGCTGTCCAGATGGTTTCGCATGTACGGCAATGCCGTGCGGGATCATCTTTGCTATCCCCGTTGAATTTGGGTAACTTCTGTTTGGTCGCCATTGATGGAAATCGTCTACTTGGAGGTGGTTGTGGCTGTGTCTGCCCTCCGGTGCTGCTCCCTCCGATGCCGCTAATGCCTCCTGTGGTGGTGACCAAAGGTACGGTGTTCTGCCTTGTACCTACCGTGCGGTTACTTCCTCCGATGCCGCTGATGTCTCCTGTGGTGGTGACCGAAGGTACAGTGTTCTGCCTTATACCTACCGTGCGGTTAACTTCCCCTTCGTCGTCACCCGTGCCAGGCTCCCTTCGGTGATCCTCCCTTTGTGGCACTTCGTCGTCACCCGTGCCCGGCTCCCTTCGGTGATCCTCCCTTTGTGGCGTGAGAGATAAGTTTTTGAACCGATCTCGAGTCTCTTCAACTAGTTCTCTCCGTAACCTAGTTTCCTCCAGAAACTCTTCAAGGCTTCTCGCTCTACCGTAGTCTGGCGACGCGTAGAAATTCCCCTCGGCTTCTGCACCTTCCGTGACACCTCCTTGGTTCCCTTCGGGCAACCCTTCGGCAGGTCGTCCTTCGGCAAGTTGCCTTAGCCTCCGTCTACGTTCTACACGTTGTTCCAGAATCAAAGCCTTCTGCGCAGCCTCCCACTCGTCGGTTTCTAATTTCTTATTTCTGTCTTTATTCAGTAAATTGGGCATTAATTGTGGTACAATTTCATGTTTCTCAACACATAAATCAAAACACAACACGTCTTTATTAATTCATTCTTTTGTATACAATCAACATAATTCTTCTGCTTCTAACAGTGTTCTTTATTTCTCTCCTTTCACAATTTAAGGATTATTTGTCCTTTGTCGGTCTTCCGTACGTCCGTCATCCTGGCGCTCATGAAATTCTCGTAAAATTTGCTGTCGTCGGTTCTCCGGGTTTACTTCACCAACGGGTAGGCCCATTGTGTCTGTGCGCCATCCGTGTCTTCCATTCCTGAGTTCGTCCCGGCAACGGCGCCAAATGTTTACCTCACTGGGTAAACAGGAAGAATACAGAAATCGAACAGTAATGCACAATGCAAATACAAAAGAAGTACCAGAATAATCTTTCCATTAATGTCAAAGGATGTTCATATTATATCTGTCGTACATATTACATGTCACACGACTAACATTACATACCACAACACCCGGAGGTGATACAATATATGATTGCCGAAGGGGTGCGACCCAACCGTCGCGACTCCAACTACCTACCCGTCGGCTAACTAACTATTGATAATTAACATTACTAACTATACACTTTTTCCCGATAACAGACGTCCAACATATTTACCCCTTTTTGCTTTGGACAATTGGTGTCTTCATGGTCACTTGGTCCACACCATTTGCACAATAATTGTACATTGTCTTTTTTGTTTTGGCAATCTTTCGCAAAGTGTCCCCATTCACTTCGGCACTGTATGATAGGACGTCCTCTAGAGTCGTACTGTATTTGGTTTCGCCCTCGTTGATTTCCATAACCGCTTTGCGATACATTTTGCGATTTCGATGGGCTGGACTCTCCCTATGTGAAGAGTACTTATGTACTTCTCATCTTCAAATTGTACGGGCACTCCTTGATTGAATGCCCCAGCACTTGGCCAATTTCACAAGTCATATTTCTAGGACAATTACCATTCGTGTGCCCCTCCCTTTTGCATTTAGTACACCATAGTTCATGTAATGTCCCCATTTTCGTGAGCATCAAAGTTTGAGGGATTGGCTCTTGTAGGCTAACATGTTTGGATAGAGTCGCAATGGCAGTTCCACTTCTTCAATCCAGTCTTGAGTTCAGCTCCAAGGCCTTTGCAGTCAATGTGTGGACTTAGTTGAGGGACATACTATTTATAGTAAGTCTATATGGCAGCAGTGTTATCTTTAGTCAGGGCACCTGGACACATGGGGATTATTCAGTGTTGACTCTAGCTTCAAAAAGTGTTAGAATAATAATTTCTTATATTGTTAATGGTCAACTTAGGTTGTTAGATTTCATTAATGTATCTACAATATTAGGTACACAGGGGTAGGTAATATCATTAATTTCTACAATGTTTTGTATTTCTATAAATTGTAATCTTTACCAGTTAATATGAACTAAGATATTTTACCAGTGAATCTGATTTTCACATGGTATCAGAGCTAGGGCACGGAACCTGTTTTTTTCCAGAAAATTTGCACATTTTTTAACGACCTAGGGTTTTTGCAACTTCGCCTAGGGTTTTGACCCTATGTTTCAAAGAGAAATTTTTTCGATCGCAAATTCTTGGTGGGTTTTTCGAAACCTCAACTAGGTCACCATCAGATTTTTTTGGGTCTGCAGATTTTTTTCGAGTAGGGTTTATGCACATTCGACTAGGGTTTTGACCCTTCAGTTCAAGTCAAAATTTTATTCTAATTGCAGATTCTTGGTGGGTTTTTCGAAACCTCAACTGGGTCACCATCAAATTTTTCTGGGGCTGCAGATTTTTTTTCGCCTAGGGTTTTGACACTCTGTTTCAAGGCAAAAAAAATTTCCGGTTGCACAATCGTTGTGGGTTTTTCGAGAGCTCAACTGGGTTGTCGTTGGATTTTTCTAGGTGCATCATTTTTCCTGTCGTTTTTTGAGCCCGCGGAAATGACCCTTCATTTTCAGAAAAATTATTCTGATTGCAAAGTCTATCTGGGTTTTTCGCAAGGGTTTTTGGGTCTTTGTCAGTCAAAAATTTTACCTCGAAAACTGTGCTAGGGTTTTGAGATTATCTTCTTCATTTCAAGTCAGAAAAAAAATTATTTGCAGAATCTTTATGGGTTTTTTGAGATCTAAATTGAGTTGTCATCAGATTTTTTCGAGTCTTCCGAAAAATTTATGCCTCAAAAACCATGCTAGGGTTTCAGTTTCTACCTCTGAATCCAAATTGCAGAATTTATTTCTAAAAACCCTTTGTTTTCATCCTCTGGTTTTTGTGCATTCGTGCCTTCACCAGTTCTACCTTGGGGTACGTGATGGCATCGTTGACGAACATTATGCTCGAAAGCAGCTAGAAGTTCAATGGCCGCAACTACGACACCTGGAAGCAATGTATGTTGATGATTTTTGAGTAACAATGTCTTGATGCAGTTGTTCTAGGCGTGTCTCAACATCCAGACATTGCCGAAAAAGATCAGGACAAATGGGATGAGCGCAACCGAGAAGCCGTCATGCTCATCAAACTCTCTGTTACCGATGAGCAGCTACCTCAAGTACCGTCCAGCAAAACTGCGAAGGAAATATGGGATCATTTGAAGTGTCTTCATGAAACCTCTGACAAGAGTAGAGCGTTCTTTCTTAAGAATATGCTCTTCACAATCATGATGGATGAGAAAACATCTCTTCAGGAGAATCTGACAAAGATCAAGGATATTCGCGACCAGTTGGAAGCTATTGGTCGAAATGGAGGAAGATATGGTGGTCATTACTCTGAAGAGTCTCCCACACTCGTATGAGCATTTCATCAAAACATTCAATATCACTTCCACCGACGTCGATTTGAAGTTTTCCGATCTTTGTAACAAGCTTTTACAGCAAGATCGGTGGCAACAGCAGTTTGGAAGCAATACCAGTTCTCCCTCCACCGAGCAAGCGTTCTCTGCAAAATCTTCTAATAAGAACAAAGGGAAGGCTCAATCTTCTCAGCCGAAAGGCTCTGATTCTTCTCGAGACAACAAGAAGAAGAAGAAATTTCAGTGCAATTATTGTCACAAGTTTGGTCACATGAAGGCCGAGTGTCGAATTCGATTGGCTTCTGAACAAAAGAAGCAGGGAAGGTCTCAACAGAAAGCAAATGTCGCCGAACACTGAGCAGAAAGAATCTGCTTTCTATGCTTTTATGGCCAAGAGAATAGCATATCCAATACACTCTTCTGCCTGGTATATTAATTCAGGAGCTTCACGGCATTTTAATCATCGTCAGGATTGATTCACGAAATTTGAACCATTTTCGGATTCAATAATCTTCGGAGGAGGAGAAGAGTACACAGTTGTTGATAAGGGCACTATCCAAATTCACTCAGGAGGTAGAAATTTAATTTTTCTTGATGTCTACTATGTTCTAGGCATGGAACACAATCTCCTCTCTGTCAGTCAGATCATGAAGCATTCTCCTCAATTAGATGTTGTCTTCAGTCCGTCCATCTGCAACATCGTTGATAGGGAGACTCGTACTACAATCGCTATGGGACTTGAAGATCATGGTTTGTATAGACTTGCTGATTCCAGTGATTCTCAAGAGCATGCTTTGGTTGCTAGGAGTACATCCATTAGAACACTTTGGCATCAGCATTATAGACACTTAAACATTCACTATCTCTCTCAGTTATATCTGGAGGGTTTGGTTGCTGGTCTACCTAAGATCCAACCTCAAAATCATGGAGTTTGTCCAGCCTGTCAAGCTTGGAAGCAGCATCGGACACCATTCTCGGATGATGATTCTTGGCGAGCCTCCAAGGTCCTTCAATTGGTTCACGCTGATGTATGTGGGCCAATGAACACTCCATCTGTTACTAGTTGCAGGTACTTCTTGTTATTTGTTGACGATTTCAGTCGTAAAATGTGGGTGTATTTTCTGAAAAATAAATCAAATGCATTCAATACATTTCAGTAATTTAAGGCCTTAGTTGAGAAAGAATTTGGCTCTCAAATTGTCACTCTAAGGTTAGATAATGGGGGGGAGTTTTGTTCCAATGACTTCTCTACATTTTGTGCAACACATGGCATTAAACGCCAACTCACCACACCATACACCCCTCAACAGAATGGTGTCGTTGAACGTAGAAATCGCACCATTACTGAAATGGCTCATTCTATGATAGAGCATCGCAATGTTCCTAAGAAATACTGGGCTGAAGCAATTTACACTGTAGTCTACCTCCTGAATAGGTCACCTACCCATGTCGTCGAGAAGATGACTCCTGAAGAAGCCTGGTCAGGACGCAAGCTGAAAGTGGGCCATTTGAAAGTCTTCGGTTCTACAACTCATGTATGGATTCCAGACGCTAAGCGTGCTAAGATGGATTTAAAGAGCCAAACACTTATGTTTACTAGTTACAGTGACAACCACAAGGCCTACAGGTTGATTGATGTGGAGGCAGATCGTCTCATTTTCAGTTGTGATGTTGTGGTTGATGAGACTACTGGTCCATTTATGCCTTCTACTACTCCTACTCCTGCAACTCCGTCTATGAAGACTCCTGATGTTGGTGTCCGTCTTCCTCTTGGTTCCCATGATGGGAGGGCTTCAAAGCATTCCGACTCTCAAGATGAGGAATCTACCGATCCAACACCACCTAATTTGTCACGGGATTTGCATCCAAATGACTTTGTTCCGAAAACTCCAGGGGATATTGTTCCTCCAATGCCAGATGTTGGTACTTTTACCCTGATGCCTAAGTAGTGGGCCAAGACTATCGAAGATCTTCATGATGATGAGCTTATTGAGGGCAGATCCGCTCGCACAAAGAGAAAGCAACAGAATACAGTCAACTTTGCACTTATAGCCAACATTCACAGCATCCATGAGCCCCAGACATATTCCGAGGCTAAAGGCATTCTTGAGTGGGAAAAGGCTATGGAGACCGAATACCATAGTCTTCTAAAGAATCACACTTGGGTTCTTTCTGATTTGCCTCTTGGGAAGAAACCTATCAGCTATAAATGGGTTTACAAAGTCAAGTATCATGCAGATGGTACTTTGGATAAGTACAAGGCCAAATTGGTTGCTCGGGGTTTTACACAGTGGGAGGGCATTGACTATGAGGAGACTTTTGCTCCTACTGCCAAGATGAGTACAATTCGTCTTCTTCTCGCTATCGTAGCTCAGTTTGGATGGAAACTTCATCAAATGGATGTTAAGAGTGCATTTCTCAATGGTGACTTGCAGGAAGAAGTTTATATGACTCAACCTCTTGACTTCGGGAACATCAGGTTTGCAGATTGGTAAAAGCCCTCTATGGCCTGAAGCAAGCCCCTAAGGCTTGGTACTTCAAGATTGATCAGTATTTGGTTGAATATGGTTTTCAACGCAGTCCCTCTGACACTAATTTGTATGTCAACCTATCTAGTGATGATATCCTTTTTCTTGTTGTCTATGTGGATGACTTGATCATTATTGGCAATTCAGCACATTTGATTACAGCCATCAAACATGACTTGTGCCAAGCTTTTGACATGACAGATTTGGGGCTTCTCCATTATTGCTTAGGTGTTGAAGTGTGGCAAACTAGTGATAGTATCTTTATTTCACAGTCCAAGTATGCCCGCAATTTGCTTGACAAGTTTCGAATGTAGGATTGTAATCCTGCTTCCATACCTATGGAGAAAGGGCTGAAGTTATCAGCCAAGTCTGATTCACCTGCTGTAGATGAGACTGAATTCAGGCAACTAGTAGGCAGCCTCATCTATCTCATTGCCACTAGACCTGACATCAGTTTTGCTATCAGCTACATCTCTCGCTTCATGACAGCCCCAAAAGTTGATCATTGGATTGCAGCGAAGCGAGTGCTGAGATATGTGAAAGGCACTTCAGACTATAGCATTCTGTATGGCAAGTGCAACGATCCAAAGCTGATTGGTTATACTGACTCAGATTGGGCAGGATCAGTAGATGACAGAAAATCCACTTCTGGGTATGCATTCAATTTGGGTACTGGTGCCGTCACTTGGAGCAACAAGAAGCAACAAGCCGTGGCTCTTTCCTCAACCGAAGCCGAATACCAGGGAACAGTCAAGGCCGCATGTGAGGCAGTTTGGCCCTGAAGGATGCTATCTGACATGCAGATGCCACAGACAAGTCCTTCTCCCTTGTATACTGATAATCAAGGGGTGCTCAAACTGGCCAAAAATCCAGTCTTCCATGAACGTACCAAGCATGTCGAACTTCATTGTCACTACATCCGCAAGCTGGTAGAAGACAGATCAGTTCAGTTGCAGTATGTTCCGACAACGGATCAGACTGTGGATATTCTCACCAAGTCTTTGAGTCCGGATAAATTTGTAAAATTCAAGGGGCAACTTGGTGTTTTTGATAGATTGACCATTAAGGGAGGGTGTTAGAATGATAATTTCTTATATTGTTAATGGTCAACTTAGGTTGTTAGATTTCATTAATGTATCTACAGTATTAGGTAGATAAAGGTAGGTAATATCATTAATTTCTATAGTGTTTTATATTTCTATAAATTGTAATCTTTACCAGTTAATATGAACTAAGATATTTTACCAGTGAATCTGATTTTCACAAACGGCACATCAAAAGACTGAATATTGAGGGAGATATTAATGTTTTAGTGGTTAAGTTATTAAATTAACTTATATGGATATTATAAAGTCAAAAAGTGACTTTATTAAAATTAAAAGCCACTTAAATATTATAAAGTGATTTTTATTAAATCACTTAAGTGAATTTGGACGCCCAAAAGCAAATTAAACTATAGAGAGTAAATTAAATACATTTAAATGTATTTAACGACTTTGGGAGTACTTTCTTGGGAAACGTGTCATTTGGAGTTATTATGAAGTTATATTATTAGCTTTATTAAAGTGGGCCACTTAAATTATATAAAGTGAATATCAAAAGGGTACACCCAAGTGGGGAATTAATTCAAATGTTGCATAAAGTATATTAAATACGTTTTATTTAACTCCCTTCAACGAGGAAATCACACTTTTTGGAGAATTATGCCTTTTTGGGTTTATAAAGGCAAAGCAAGCAATTCAACCTCTATTATTGATTATTGATTATTTGACATTGCTTGTTATTTTGCTCTGTGGAATTCTTTGACAAGGGTTTTAGAGGTTTGGCCATTGGAGAATGAAAAATTTTCGTGGATCTGTGATTGTGAGGCTATGGAAGATCAGCTGAATTATTGCAATTGTGAAGGCTTCATTTAGGAGTCTTATTGTGCTTCAACAAAGATTCTTTTATCCAAATATTGCAGATTTTTCAATAATGAAAGGGCAAATCAGGTTAGACGCCCCTTTTAGCAGCATACTTCATTTCAATAAGTAGTCGTACAATTTCCCATTGCTGGCCGTACAATTCAGGCTTGGCACGTGCGGTCCTGGAAAGGGACGTTTTGTCCTGGAGGGTTGAAACGCCTTCCTTCTTGCATTTTGGTTGTACAATTTCCAATGCCTAGCACATACAAGGTATTCCATCACCTTTCTGGCTTGAAGAAATAATTTCCTAGACTTGTACACCTATTTTGGTTAGTTTCCCAGTTCTGACTGGCAAACTCCAGAATTTTTTATTTAAAATAAACTGAGGACCTAGGGGTATGTTTTATGTAATAGTTTCATTTGCAGCAGTTATCTAATTCATAATATAGATTCAATTGCCCTATATTTGGTATCTATTCAGTTTTATGAGCAATTCTTGCTTGGTGCACTTGTTATTTTTTATTCAAAATTGTTCAAAACCCTTGAAAAATCCAAAAACAAATCAGCAATAGTATTTCAGGACAGTTAGAACCAACAGGGTTCTTACAGTTCATTACCTTCTTTGTTGGTTCCTTTCTCAGCCTTCAATTCTTTCATCATTCTCAACATATCTCGTCGAAGGGCTCATACGGTTTTGGATTCTTCGTCACTGCTACCTTCGGTGCTCTCATCATCGTCGGTCTTCCTCTTCTCTCGAAAGGAGGTTTTGTTTTCACTCTCGATGTCCATCGCCCGATTGTAAGCATCGGCGTATGAGGACGAAGGCACCACTGTCATCTTCTTGCGCAGTGAGGGATCAATCCCTCCATGAACCATCTCTTCTTCAACCCGTCGGCTGGCTGGTTCTCCATCTTGTTCAACAATTCTTTGAGCCTGCGGTTGTAAGCGTGTACACTCTCATTTTTCCCTTGCTTGGTATAATAGATTTCGGCCACGATCTTGTTGTCATCCCTCAGGAGTTTGAATTCCTCCTGGAACACCCTCTTCAGATCACTCCATCTCATCCTGTGTTGGGCATTGAGGCCTGTGTACCAGTCAATGGCGATCCCCCGAAGGGTGGCGGAAATGCCCTCAGTCAATAGTCCTTGTCATCTTGGCCATTTGCCTCCCAAATGGTTATACATGTTTTGCAGTGCCGTATAGGGTCCTTTGATCCATCCCTCGTGAACTTCAGCAGTTTCTGCTTATCCTGGGTGTTCACCATTGTTTTCACTCAGAAGGTACCGTGTATTCACCTTGTGTGTCGGACCAAGGTGGACTGTTTTGACCGCTACGTTCCAATGCTTTCCTTGCACTCTCGGCCACGCAGGCGTGCTCTACACACCCACCTTCAGTGTCCCCAACACTCCGATGGACTGTTCTGACCACTACGTTCCAGTGTTTTCCTTGCACTCTAAGACACGGGCACGTCCTCTACACATCCACCTCCAGCGTTCCAACACTCTGAGTACTTCCAGGCTCCAACTCATCTCTGTGCTCCCCTTTAATGGAATCTACGGACATGAATCACTCAAGGCTGACCCGATTTCTTTTAAGGCAACGACACCAAAATGTTTATCGCTACAACTAGTAAAATAAATACAGAAAATAATAATGTACATGACAATGCATACCAAACACGGCAGTAAAATATATCTTTATTCACACGTACAATTATTACAGAGAAGAAGACCAAAGATGGTCGGCCAAGGATTAAAATAGATCCGACTATACCGTACTACTTTCCTTGCCGGTACACAACATATTTAAAGAACCCGACGGTTGTCGAGAGGTACACAACCGTCAACCAACCAACGTATAACTACCCGAGAGTGACAACCCACTTAATACAATTATTTAATACACTATTGGGTAACCAAAATTATCAAACATAACAATATGTGTTTTATGCCAACTACAGCCATACAGATGTATATCAGCAATTGGATATGCAACAAACTGAAAACAATATAATGATTTGTGACAACTCCAATGCACTTTCTTGAACAACAACCAAACACAAATTTGGGCTCTAAGGACATTCTAATGAAGGTAGTCTCTCTCAGTTAGTTAATCGCATATCTGTGAAATGTTAATAGAAAAAAGCCAACAAAATCCATTTCAAATTTACTGCCATGCAACTGATCCAAAACTTATGCCCCAGCTTGAAATGTAGACAATATTGAGAAGCATGCATATGTACAGCTCCATTTGTTCCCTCAACAGGGTGAACAATTTCATTTGTTCTGCTCAATTCCTTGTACAGAAATATAGAATTAATAGAAGGCAAATAAGAATTGCTTTCGGACTCAAAATTTGACATAACAGCCCAAAGGAATCCATGCAAAAATTTCAGTTTAAAGAGTTTTACTTATACTCTGAAAAGATCATGGCACTTCTCTTATAAACTATGAATCGAGTTCAATATTTACAAAGGATTTCACTCAATGACAAAGCTTTGACATATAATAGATTGACCGCTATAAAGCTCTATCAAATATTCTACTCTTTCTTCTAAAATCAATCAACTCCTCACTTGGTGAAATTTTAATTATCACAAAATCAGGATTTGAGCATCTACTAACATGGTCACTTGCAGTAGAAATTAGTATCTCTTCTATTATTTTAGCATCTTTTGTGGCCTCATCCCCACATCCTACAGACTACATCTCCTTTCCATGCATCTCCTTTCTTTCTTTAAGTACTTTTAAACAAAAACAACTGGCAAGCAGGCATAAAGCCAGGTTTCACAACCTCTGTGCATCCTCCTCAATAGCCTTCCATGCAAATCATGGAAGCATCTACAAGGCACATAAGGAAGGGGGAAAAAGAAAATGATTTTCAGATTTTTTTTGGACTTCATTTCTTTTGCTTTAGTAAAAACATTTCAATTGAAAGTTGTTCTGCCACATGTGCACCTCTCAAGGTAGCAACTTTAAACTTTTATCCTATATCAATACATACATATAGGATGCAAATTCATTCCAAAAAAATTAAATAAAAAAAAGGTGCAGATTCATTGCATAGAGCTTAGGATGTGTTCCTTAGGGCTTAGAGCATATGCAATGCCCCATACAATATGTTCGATAGGAAAATTGGACCCACTTTAGTTAATACACACACACACATTCCAAGTTCCATTCATCCCCTTTATTCCTATGTTACCCCGATTTTCTAGGACAGTGGGACGGGGGGGACACGTTTCCTTGTCCCCAATTTTTCAAGCCATTTTTGGGGACAGCTAGGAGATGGCAAAGGGGATGGCTATATAAAAAATATAAAAAATTAAATATATAGGGAAATTTTAATTATTCATGTGAAAACATGGATAAAGCATGCATATATACATTATAGAATCTTAACATGTAACATTTATTTTAAATAACTTAAATTGAGAGTTCACATGAGAGTCAAAGTCAAACAAATTATCAAAAATCAAACATTAATACTATGAGACGGACAAGGGATGCCCCCAAGGCATCTCTATTTCCAAAATGGGTCAAATAGGCCCAACGATGCGTCCCCAGGTAAGCTTGCTTTATTCTCATCCGTTGCCATTGTTCACTCTTGCAATTCATCATCCTCCTGTACTCAACATTGATTCTAAGACAATATCCCCCCATTATGTATGAAAAAACCATAAAGATAAAAAGAAAGCAAAAGGTTAAAACAAAAATGGAAGGTTAAAACAAGGGCAAAAGCAACTTGTCTGATGATGGGTTTTTCATACTTTTACCTACAAATGACAAAAAAAATTCAAAACACTGAATCCAAATGTATGTAGTGTGGCTCTTAAATTACCCTATTTTTGGGTACAATGGGCACAGTTTCTAGGCTGTGTTATACCTGTATCCATATCAAGTACATCAATATGCTTACCAAGGGAGGGGGATCATGTATTCTACAACCTTGTATAAGAGAATTGTCCCCATTGAGGGATAGGTGATCTCATTTTATGTCTTAGGAACCTGGAACTCTAATAATGGCTTTATTAATGAAAAGTGATGGGTTGTTTTGGATGCAATTGTCACACATTTATTTATCTCAAGCAAGTTTGATGCTTCTCAAGGTTTCATTTTACAATGTAGCAAGTGGGAGGTGGCTTTGAGGTTTATCACATTGGGTAGCCTAGCATTGGATACTTATGTCAATAGGGCTTCTTGTTGTTTTATGCTTAGAGGTATGGTCAATGTTGCAACAATATACATGGCTGTGTTATGGCGATTTTAATAGTAGGTCATGGCAATAGGTCCTCCCACAACCTCCACTATAAAGGTGGCCTCTCTAATCATCATTTGACGAAGATATTTAATCACCCTAGTTCATCCTTGCCAAGTGTTGTGAAATCCATCCTATAGTAAGATGAAATGGTAGGTAATAGAATGTTGTGGTTTACAACTAAAATTCTCGCAGATTTCAACAAGAAGTTGGATATTGCAATGATAAATGTAGAGGTTCATATAAGTATTGAAAAACGTTTGGTTAGTGCTATGGGCAAGGGGGCTTTGGGATCTATTTTCATGGAGCAGGAGGTCCCATGAATCAGAAAAATTTATGCTACAGAACTATTTCAAATCTTTTCCTGAAAAAATAGCAGCCCCTGCATATTTCAGCAGGTGCAATTGGAGTGGGGCTATAAATTGCCCCACCAGCTTAGGAATTTTTCCTGCCACTTGTCAATTAGTTACTATTTTAAATTCCCGCCAACAAAAAAATATAGGGAAAATGGTTTTTATTTATTAATTTTTTATTTGCAGCATTCTTTATGAGATCACCAGCTTCCCTAAATTTCGGAGCTTAAACTTTTAAGCTGACCTGCACTACTTCATGGGACCACTGACTTTAAAATATTCCTAAAAAATCTCAGCAGCACCTGCTGAAATTTTTTAGGAAGCCTCCCTCCATGGGACCTTACCCTAAGGATGACCAATTGGAGGGTTTTGGCTTTGAAGTCTGAGGTTTTCTACAAACAGGAGGCATCAATTGCTCTTGAATTGAGGGCTATGAGGAATGAAATTCTAGCCCTAAATCATGATGTAAGTTCTTCTATTGATTTTTCACAGGACTTGAGTTTGGTTAGAAAACACCTAGTGGTCTCCCATAACAAAGGCCTTTAAGAGGTGGTTAATGAGCTCTCTCCCCTTAGCCTTGAGAATGATGTTTTACAATGGTCCATGCATCATGGGGAGATTATCAAAAGGGTGCAACTGATGGCATAGAAGATTCAGCTAGGCAGGTTCAAGTAAAGATTGTGGTCAATTCCAGCTCAAGCGTTTACAACAGAGCTTATGATTGTGGGTGCTCAGTTCTGAGTGGTTCTCAAATAAGCGCATAGGTGTGTATCTAAGAACATGTGGTGTGGACCGTGTGGTGCTCTATGCTTGGTTTGTTGGCTGAGGTTTTATTTTGTTATTTGATGTTCTATGTATTTTTTGGTTCGGCTATATGCATTGTTTGTCTCACTAATGCTGGTCTTTCTCCCTCTTTTCTACTTTTTTAGCTAGCTCTTTATGTTTGTTGCTCAGTTTCTGTGCTTATGCTATTGCTTTTTCCCCCTTTTTTCGATTGATCATACAGGCATCTTGTTTGCTATATTTTTTGTATGATTATACTTTGGAATGGGGACCCATTAAAAATTAATCAAAAAAACAGCTAAACTGGCTAAAGAATAACTATGGAGTTCGCATGTGGTGTAAAACTCAGAAAAACTCCACAAAGAGTTGACTCTCCTTGTTAACCTAAAGAGAATAGTCAAACTCAAGAGTCCCCAGTCACTTGGTAAGAGTACCGTGACTGTTTATAACAAAAAAAGATTCCTGCTGACCTGGTAAATGCAATAACCATGTAGATAACCCCTATCTGGTCATATTTTGGTTCTTCTAGAAGCATGAAATGTGACAACTTCAAGAGAGAGAAATATGAGGTGGTCAACCCTCTATTTAAGACAACAAAATGGACAATACTATAATAGTCTGCAAAAGTTTAAAGAGCTGAACTTAATAAATTCCTTTAAAGAGCTGAACTTAATAAATTCCTTTAAAGAGTTGAACAAAATAAATGAGTTACTTTTCTGTGAATTTAAACATAGAAAAGGAAACAATCAATAGCAATGATTAATGATGATACCAATTTGGTTTGTAATTTTAGACAAGGATTTTATTCGCTTTGTCAAAACAGATTTCTACAGCATGAGAGTAACAGTATTTATTGAATATGGAACAAGATTAGAGTTTTGTCATGTTCACTACACAATAAATGGGTGGCACCTTTAGAGAAGGGTCGGAGCTGAATTCTACATACCTGTGGGTGGTTTCAACTACTGGAAAGCAGCAAACACCACCATGTCTTCCTCTTGCCACAATGACAGCTAGTTCCTGAATTATTGAGAACTCTCCTTCAAATTTTAACAAAATAAATAATATTCCAGCATTCACAAAATAGAAATCATGAAAATGCAATGTAGTTTTCCTTCAGTGATTATTTTCTTCACTGTTGGTATATAACTTATAAGTACCTTGATAAATGGTGCCCATTTCTCTGCATATAACCCACGCTCAAAACCTCCTAATGCTGCAACCAAAACATAGAAGGAAAAAAGGGACTCATGTGATGTATAGAAGAGGATAATAGAAAGCACTGACAATTTACCATTCCAAAAGCAAAGGTCATGTCCAAAAAACTAAGAGACCAGTATGATGAAGTAATAAATTGCGTAAATCATTATACGATATTTAAATCCATAACAAGGATTGTTTCTGTTTTAGATTAAACAATCACTAAATAATCAATAAGTGGAATTTGTCATATACCCGTGTAGACAGCGGAAATGATTAGAAACATAAACTATACATGTACATAAATATATATTTTCTTTCAATGCATAAATTATTTTACCACTTAAATGTGTTTTATCTTAACTAGTGTGAGTGATGAAAGAACGCGTCCATTCCCAAGTCAGCTCCGGAATAGACGCCATGTTTCAAAGGGAATCACATGGTTTCAAGAGGTATAAACCCTGCACCCCGAGGGAAGCACGGGAGAAGGAAGTGACAAGGAGAGAAGGGCAAGGAGAAGCGTCTAACAGGTAACTTTGTTACTCAGCAATAATATTTATTTCAGTTTCATATTTTACGATGCCTAGACAACCATGAGGATTGGCCAGTGAACGCATCAGACAGCAGACGATGTGGAGGGCTAGTTGTTGGTTCTTCCTAGCGATGAAGAACCAGCGCCTAGTAAGCATCCCTCCCCATCGCCAGCAGTCTGGTACGTCCTCAAGCCAGTCTGTCTAAATGTCACAATGTGCCCATGTGTTTATCGCCAATGAAGTATTTCCCTGTGCAAGTCGTATTCAATCAGTTTTCCTTTAATTCATCCTTCATATAACAGTAATGAATATAATCTAACTAGTGGCCCAAATTAATTGCTAAATCGGCTCCATGCATAAAAATTCTTGCCAATGAACTAAACACATCTGTAACGTGCAAATGGTAAAATGAACTTATCTTTCACGCCAAATAGGTAACCTGCAATATCAGGTTTAGTATGATTCATTAAAATGAACCTTAGTAACAGATAGAAGAATAAACATAATTCATTCATTCACAGACGCAACAAATAAGTAAAGAAAAGGAATACTAATTAATGATAGTCATATTTCTGCAACTAGGCACAAACGTAATGAATCAACCCCTACAAATTAACATAATAGATAAATGTTAACCAAGTAATGCAAATTCTATAGTTATGAATCTATGTTTTCTGTAGGCATTTATTATCTACCTGTTATCCTCTGTTTGTTAGTACATTCAAGATAATGAGTGCAAGCCAGGGGTATGCTAGACCCATCCTCAGGTGGCCCTATTAGCCCTAAGAGACGGGATGGGTCTGGATGGGCAGCCTAGCCAGCCTAGAGAGTCCTCAAAGTCTAGAATGGGTCGTGTATGTATTTTGTACTACAATAATTATGCCACTGATTTAATATTACTGCTGACATATAAAATGAAATATCTATAATGTTGCAGGAAACTGTAAATCTGTTTATTTGGCCCTAAATCAAACCTTCGGTGGACAGATCAAGCCCTAATTATCAGGAAGGCGAGGCAGGTACAGCAAAGGTTCATTACGGTGGTATCAGAGCCTCCTTCCTGCCACCCTGTGGAAATAGTTGATGCAACAAAGCCAAAGAACCCATAGGGCCTTAGAAAGAGAGAGGATCAAAGGAGCCAACAACATGAGTGAACAGGCTAGTAATGAACTTAGGGCCTTCATGGAGCAAACCGCTCAAGCACTGAGGGAAAAAATTGAAAGGACCATGCAAGTTTCATCGAACAGAATGAGAGGATCAACCAACTAGTCCTTCAGGCCCTCCAAAACATAAGTAACCATAATATCAAAGAAGCCCAATCCAATCATTCTAAAAACCACCACCCCACCTCGTCAAAGGACACTAGCTCAAGGCCCACCGGACCTTCATTCCTACCTGAGGAAGCGCCAGTAAGTGATGATAACCATGACAAACCCATGGGAAATGTAGACCAGATCCTTGCAGACTACCGCGGGTTGGATCCCAAACTACAAGATCTTGTAACCTTCAAAGACTATTGTGATGCCAAACTAAAGACACTTGGCCGTCACGAAAGATATCCTCCAGCCCACAAAGAGCTTCAAAACAAACTCGGTAAGGTGACTATCCCCAACTATAATGAGGAAGGAAAGGTATCGGCTAGATCATGGGTCCAAAAATTGGATACCTATTTATCCCTCAGCCCCATGCCTTAATCCAATGCCATTAAATTTGCTATACTTCATCTATCTGGAGTTGCCCATGAGTGGTGGCACCATGGCCTCATCACTCAAGGAGATCAACTTATAAACACATATGAGGAGCTCACCCAAAAGCTCATAAAAAAATTTGACCAAAAGCATCCGAGTGGTACTTTCGAGAGCTCACTCAACTAAGGCAGCAGGGGACTATTGAAAACTATGCCACAGAATTCCAGAAATTAGCAGTGATGGTACTGGGTCTAACACAAGAAAGGCTTACTTACCTATTCATAGAAGGGCTGAGGGGATCAATCAAAAGCACAGTAAGTGCCCATGAACCCCAAACATTAGATGAGGCTATACAAAAAGCTATGAAATTTGAAGAAAGCTCACCCGAGGACAAGACCAAACCCTTTGGCAACTCCTCCAAACCTCCACCCAAGGACAGTAAACACAATCAAGAAGGGATTGTAAGGTCTTGTACCTATTGCAAGGGAAAGAGAGAAAAGGGACATATGTGTTCAACCTTGGAGGACCTTAAAAAGAAGGGACTTTCTTTCACACGCCTAAAACCCTATGAAGGAAGGAGCCAGTAATGTCAAGGTTGGGCTCACAAAATAGAAGCCTCACCATATGAGGATGAGGAAGAGCCACCTAGCAAAAGGATGAGATTGGGGGAAGAAGATCTGGCCATAGTTGCCACTATCACCCATGCTACTAAACACAACTTGTTTAGAATCAAGAGTTCACTTAAAGGGAAGAAAGTAGTCACACTTGTGGACAACGGAGCCTCCCATAACTTCATCGATGAAAGGGTTGTCAAGCACCATAAATTACCCACACAGACTTTTAAGGGGTTCGAAGCAGCAACAGCCACAGGGGCAAGGGTCCAATGCACTAAGTTGGTACCTAAGCTGGAGTTCATAATAGGTAGCCATCCGGTAAGGGAAGATCTCTACGTGGTACCATTGGACACGGATATCATATTGGGGACTCCATGGATTTATTCACTGGGATGTTTCATGTTTGATCTCCAAAACCAAATAATCTGATTTCAGCATGACGGGAAGGAAGTTACTCTCAAGGGCTTACCTGATGGTAGTCCTAAGGTGGTTTCATGTAAAAAAATGGAGCAAATTTTTAGAAAAGGGTGAGGAGAATGGGTGGCCCAATGCATGATACTAGATAAGAGCAATACTCATGAGAAATCCATGCATGTGGACATCCAACCCATCATGGAGAAATATAAAAGGGTGTTTGGGGAAATTCTCCAAGGTTTGCCTCCCAAACGGGGGTTTGAACACACTAGAGAATTGGAAGAGGGGGCAAAACCAGTCATCACTACCCCTTATCGCCACCCTCACAAATATAAGGAAGAAATTGAGAAAACCATTAAGGAACTACTTGCTATGGGACACATCCAACCTAGTTCCAGCCCTTTCGCATCATCGGTGGTACTTGTTAAAAAGAAAGATGGCACTCTAAGAATGTGCATTGACTACAGAGCACTGAATATGAAAACCATCAAAAATAGGTACCCAATCCCAAGAATAGATGAGTTGATAGATGAACTACACGGAGACAGATATTTCTCCAAGATCGACCTTCGATCGGGATATCATCAAATCAGGATGAGGGAGGAGGACATCCACAAAACAGCTTTTTGGTGTCACTATGGACATTTTGAATTCTTGGTTCTACCTTTCGGTCTAACCAATGCACCAGCAACATTTCAGTCATGTATGAATCGTACTTTCCGCAAGCAACTAAGGCAATTTCTACTAGTTTTTTTTGACGACATTTTGATCTACAACAAAACTTGGGAGGAGCGCCTCAAACATATTGAGGAAACATTGAGGATCCTAGAGCAAGAGTCACTTTATGCAAAGGCGTCCAAATGCAAGTTTGGAATGGAGGAAATCCTATATGTAGGGCATAAGATTAATGCAGACGGAGTTAGCGTGGAAGAGGAGAAGATAACCACTATCAGAGAATGGCCTAGACCTAAGTCCCTCACACAATTAAGGGGGTTCTTGGGGTTGTGCAGCTACTACAGAAGGTTTGTACGGGGGTTCTCCAAAGTGGCAGCCCCTCTCACCAAACTAACTAAGAAAGGGGCTTTCGCTTGGAGCGAAGCAGCCCAAAGAGCTTTTGAAAGTCTGAAGGAAGCTATGAGCTCATGCCCCATCCTAGCTATCCCTGATTTTTCCCTTCCTTTTGAACTACAATGTGATGCCTCCGGAGAAGGGATTGGAGTTGTCCTCATGCAAAACAAACACCCCATAGCCTTCGAAAGCCGTAAGCTGACAGAAACAGAAAAGCATTACCCCGTCTATGATAAAGAGATGTTAGCCATCATGCATGCCCTAGCCAAATTCCGCCAATACCTAGTTTGCACCAAATTCCATGTAAAAACAGATCACAACAGCCTGAGATTCTTTTTAAATCAAAGGGATCTAAATGATAGGCAACAAAAAAGGGTCAACAGGATACAAGCCTATGACTTTGATATTGAATACGTTAAAGGAACAGCCAATGTGGTAGCAGAAGCCTTATCAAGAAAACCACAAATAAACAACATAACTTCTATAAATGCTGATTGGAAATATGACCTATTAGCAAAATATGCCAAAGACCCTTTTGCTAGCGAGATCCTGAGGTACCCATCAAACCATGCAGAATATAAAGTTGTGGAGGACCTTATCCTATATAAGAACAGGGTGTACTTGGTGCCCAACTCTAAACTCAAGAAAGTAATAGTTGAAGAATACCACGATAATCCATTGGCAGGACACCTCGGGTTCTACAAGACATATAAACAAATCAGAGAACGATATTCTTGGAAAGGACTTAAGAAGGAAGCCCAAAAATACGTACAAGAATATACATAGTGCCAGAAGAACAAAGCGGAACTCCACCACCCAGCTGGGTTGCTACAGCCATTGTCCATCCCCAACCAAAAGTAGGAAAGCATTTCGATAGATTTCATCACCGGCCTACCCAAGGTCGAAGGGAAAGATTGTATATATGTGGTAGTAGGCAGTCTCACTAAATATGCACACTTCTTTGCTATATCAAATAAATTCCAAGCATCTCAAGTAGCAGAAGTGTTCTTTAGGGGAGTCTTTAGACTTCATGGGCTTCCCCAGAATATCATAAGCGACCGAGACAGCCGGTTTATGGGGCAATTTTGGCAAGAAGTCTTCAGGATGGCAGGGACTAAACTCACCCCGAGCACTAGCTATCATCCCCAAACCGACGGACAAACCGAAATCGTCAACAAATGGATTGAAGGATATCTAAGAAATTATGTCACTGGGCAGCAGAAAGCTTGGACCAAATGGTTACATTTAGGGGAATACTGTTACAATACTACACATCACATGTCAATCCAAATGAGCCCATTCAAGGCACTTTATGGTTATGAACCCACCTCTTTGGATCACTAATTACTCCAGAAAGTCAAGTGCCACGAGCAAGGGATTTTATTCAGGAAAGCATAGACATCCTAAGGACTCTAAAAGATCACATACATCAAGCCCAAAATCAGCAAAAGATATACACTGATTGTAATCGCATTGAAAGATCATTTGAGGTAGGGGATTTAGTCTTCCTACGGTTGCAACCTCACAAGCAGTCTTCGTTGAAATCTAGTGGGGCAGAGAAGCTGAAGCCATGGTTCTACGGACTTGTTGTGACGTATTCACACATCGCCCCATTGCAAATGGGGACCCCTACTTTTTTCGCTTTGTGGGGTTTTGCTTTCTAGGTTTTAGGGTTTTTGTCTTTTAGCCTTTGCTTTTTGAGTGTCGTCGGGGGGATCACCTGGATAGCAAGCTCTGCTTGAGCTAGGTTGAGTCTTTGGGGCCCCGAAATTAGGGTTTCTTTGAGAGTCCTCTTTAGGGCTTGGTTTTGCTCTTGTTGCTAATTGTGTCTTGCTTGGTGAGTGAGTGTCATTCTTGAAGGTCCGAGCTAGGTCAAGTTGGTGAGTGATGAAGTCTGGAATGTCATCTTGATCTTCAAATGCCCTGCAATTTGGCTGAGTCTGGAATGTCCTGATCCTGAAATTTGACTAAGTCTGGAAAACTGAAGAATCCTCCAAAAACTAGATTTTGCAATATAACTCCTGGAGGTCCGAAACCACTCTCAAACATCCTGGAAGTATATATGGAATATAACTTAAAGTATAAGAAAATGTTATATTCCATAAAATAATCCTGACGAAGAGGCTAAAATTTCAATTTTCGCTCCTAACCCTTCCAAAGGGTCCAGAGCGAAAATTCACCAAAGACTCAAGATCTCGCCTAAGTCAAAGAGTGGTCAAGCAAGTTTGCAAGGATATGGAAGGAAATGGATCTAGGATCGAGTCTAAGACAAAGTCAAGTCAGTTTGAAGGTGAATTGAGCCTAGAATAGAAATTTTGCTCCTAACCCTTCCAAAGGGTCCAGAGCGAAATTCTTGAAAACACTCATTTTCCCCTTTGCTAAAGTCAAGACCAAGATGGAGATGAAAGGAGAGTAGTCTATGTTTGCCTCCCAAAGAAAATTAGAGTTGAAAAAAAGCAAGAATCAAGGTCAAATCATGATTTTCGCTCCTGACCCTTCCAAAGGGTCCAGAGCGAAAATCCTTATAACTCTTGTTTTATTCCTTATTTGCCTAGGTGTTGACATGATGGAGGATGAATGGGTATGTTCTTGCCTTGAGAGGGAGTTGGATGTTTTGGATGATCAAGATTTTGCCAAAGAGATGAATTTCACTCATGACCCTTCCAAACGGTCCAGAGCAAAATTCACTTTAAACCTCATGTGCTACCTTGAATGGGCTTAAAACCTGGTTCCCCAAGTGGAAAATGATCTATATTTGCCTCCAGGAGAAAATTGAAGTTTGAAAAATGAACAATCAAGCCTAAAAAATGATTTTCGCTCCTGAACCTTCCAAAGGGTCCAGAGCGAAAATCTTCTTAGACCTCATTTCCTCCCTAGTTTGACCAAATTTTGATTTGCCAGGCGTCTTGAAAGGAAGGATGGACATCTTTTGCCATTTGAAATGTTTGAAAGCGTTGGAGAAATGAAAAATCAAGCTCAAAACATGATTTTCGCTCCTGACCCTTCCAAAGGGTCCAGAGCGAAAATCTTCATGTACCTCATTGTCTTCCTTGTTAGGCCAAGTTCTTAGTGTCCAAGGCATGATGGAGGAGGGATAGACATATTCTTGCCTTGAGAAATGATGGAAAGCAATAAAAGATGAAATATCAAGCCTAGAATGAGATTTTCGCTCCTGACCCTTCCAAAGGGTCCAGAGCGAAAATCTACCTAAGATGCATTTCCTTCCTTGTTTGACCCAATTTTGATGTCCAAGGCATGTTGAAAGAGAGAATGGGCATATTGAAATCTTTAAGGACGTTTGAAAGAATTAAGGAATGAGTGTTTTAGCCAAGGAAGGAAATTTCGCTCCTGACCCTTCCAAAGGGTCTAGAGCGAAATTCCTTACAAACCTATATTTTTAACCTTGCTTGAGCTTAAAACCTTGTTCCTAGAGCGAAGAAACATGAGATTTTACCTTGCAATAAAGATTGGGTTTGAAAGAATGATGATTTTGGTCTAAAAAGGGAAATTCGCTCCTGACCCTTCCAGAGGGTCCAGGGCGAAATTCTTATAGGCCCTGTCCCTGAGGAAAATCTTGAGCAAGCTTCATTTTGATGTCTTCTTGTTGATGATTTAAGGTATAAAATGCTATGTTAGAATAAATATATTATGTGTCCTTAATCATCTTATGGTTTGTCTTGCAGATGAAAGAAGACCAGGCCAGATCAAGGACGACCTCCACAAGACCAGGCCAGGACAAGGACGACCTTCTCCAGTCCAGCATCAACAAAGACGACCTTCTCTAGTCTAGCATCATCAGGGACGACATCTTCCAGTCCAGCATTCCAAGGGAAGGTACACCATCCATCCTACACATCAAAGACAAAGGAGGTCAGAGCAAGGGTCTGTTGGAGAAGCAGACAGTTTCAGAAGAGTTAACTAAAGTTATCTTCTCAGCATCATCAAATTGAATATCTACCAAGTTGCAAGTGTCAGACAAGGTGGCATCCCAGTCATCACTCCTCCAGTCAGATTGGTCCACCTCAGTGTGTCCAGATTCAATGTACCTGACTCATCAAAGATGGCACTAACTTCGATGTACCTACCCCGGTTATCCATTGGTTGAATATTCCAGAGAAGACATGTGTCCAAATAATGCAATTATTTCATTGGCTAGAATTGAGTTGTTGTAACAAACCCTAATTAGGGTTTTCATTGTAGAATCTCGGCCATTGATCTCAAGTTGATCTGAGCCATTGAATTGTATTGAGGGCACTATATAAGCCCTGGCTCCTCATTTGTAAAGGCTAAGGGTTAGCTAATAGACAATAGGGAGAAAATAGTTGATAGTTGGCGAATAGGTAGTAGAATAGCAGATAGAATAGCAATTAGAGTAGACTAGGAAGAGAAGACAAGGCATTGTTGCCTTAATTGTAAAGACTTCTTTTTCATTGAAGATATGGTGAAATATGTCGTTTCGTTGCAATATGCATGGTCTCTTGTTGAATCTTCATTTTAGATGATAGATAATTAAATTGAATGAAAGAAGTCGTTGAATGCACCTGTGTGGAATCCGTCTAATCCATACCACTAGCCTCTTAATGATTGTAAGTGCGCCCTGCGTGGTCAACTGGTATAAAATGAGCTTAATCTCAAGTCGTTACACGTCTATTGTTCGTGCATTAACTTGAATGATGATCAATATCTGAAGATGTCCGATTTGAATATATTTGAAGCATCCCCCAGAAGATCGCACTGAGTTGGTGTTGAATTGTTCAACTTGATAGTGAGACCAAGCCCAGTAGGACTCCACCTAGTCGTTCATCCATCTTCTCGCATTCTAGGTAGTAGAGTAGACTTCCTGAACCCTGCATCTTTTGTCATTTGTTTATCTTCTAGTTAGTTAATAGGACCTGTGATTCCAGCAAATCAGACGTTTAGGTCGTCAAGTGTAAGTCCCCTTGTGATCCCAGCAAAATCACATCATACCACAAAGAGCTTATCCACACGTAGACCTCGGAGTTACTCCGACTAATCCTTCAGCGAGATCTTCAGCAGTCAAGAACTTTGTTCAAGAGAGGATAAGATACTTCGGTATTTTATTCTGTGTTCGCATGTGCATAAAAAACACATCAACAGGACCCTACCCAATATCAAGGAAGGTAGGGGAGGTAGCATATGAACTTGAGCTTCCTCCAAGCAGCCGCATCCACAATGTATTCCATGTGTCTAGGCTAAAAAAAGCATTAGGGCAGCAGATATCCCCATGCAAGGAGTTACCTCCGCTCGATGATGAGGGAAAATTAACACTGGAGCCAAAAGCCCTTTTAGACGTAAGAGAAAGGAGAATAAAGAATAAAAACATTGTAGAATACTTGATCTTATGAAAAAGGTTGCCGGAGGAGGATGCAACATGGGAGGGTGAAGAGATCTTCAACCACCCAAATCTCCACATCGCTTGAGGACAAGCTGTTGAAATGTGGCGACTGATCAGCAAAGTACTGTACACTCAGCACATATCCTTGCCGGGGTCCAGAGGAATTGGGTCAAACACAGGAGGATCGCCCATTGTATACTGATAGCTAGAGTGCCATTCATCTTGCAAAGAACTCTGCTTTTCATTCAAGGACAAAGCACATTCAGCTCAGGTACCACTTCATCCGGACTGTTTTGGAGGAGGGTCAGTTACGGCTTGAGAAGATTCACACAAGTGAGAATCCTGCCGATATGTTCACGAAGGCAGTTCCACAGGAGAAGCTGATTTCTTCATCAGTTTTTGTTGGTCTTCTTGATTGATAATTGTGGAATGTATACCAGTCGAGCCCTAGTGTTTTTTCCAGCGGATGTTGCATGTACAGTGGTGTCGTGTAGTTTCAGTCTCCAAGTGGGAGATTGTTCGGTGTGGAGCCTGATCAGTCTCCAAGTGGGAGATTGTTGAAATGTGGCGACTGATCAGCAAAGTACTGTACACTCAGCATGTATCCTTGCCGGGGTCCGGTGCGGGCTGGGCCCCGGGCGGGGTTTGCGTTTTTTTGTTGATGAAAACCGACGTTGTAATAAAACCCTAAAAACGCCGACTTTGTTGGTTGCCCTAAAAATGCATGTTATAAGCGGCTGGGATGCTTAAGGCATTGTAATGTTGCTGTACTATTTTTGCTGGATAATAAGAAAGATTGGACGGCTGTGTATGGTGGACGTAACCTATTTTGGGTGAACCACGTTAAATCTCTGTGTTATCTGTGTCCTATTTTATTTCTTTATCTTTTGTATTTAAATCTGCACATAATTGTTAGTTTATATTTGCTTCGGATCTGCTTGAAACCCTAACAATTGGTATCAGAGCGAGGTTTTTTGTAAATTGGCAGGACTTTCAGATTTGAGTGGGAGCAATGGAGGATTCCAAATTCAAGGTCGAAAAGTTTAACGGCCAGAATTATCAGTTATGGAAAATGCATATGGAGGATTACCTGTATCAAAAGGATTTGTGGCGGCCATTAAAAGGAAAGGCAAAGAAAGCGACCACAATGTCAAATGAAGAATGGGACATTTTAGATAGAAAGGCATTGAGATCCATTCGATTGTGCCTTGCACCGTCTGTAGCTTTCAATATAACAGAAGCAAAAACGGCTGTAGATTTGATGGCGACATTGGCTAAGCTGTATGAGAAACCCTCGGCTTCGAATAAGGTATTTCTTATGAAGCATTTGTTTAATTTGAAAATGAGTGAGGGAGGATCTGTAGCAGAGCACTTAAATGAATTTAATACAATTACCAATCAATTGTCTTCAGTAAAAATTACCTTTGCAGAAGAGGTTAGGGCTCTCTTGATTTTATGTTCTTTGCCAGAAAGCTGGAATAGTTTAGTTATGGCTGTAAGTAACTCTGTCTCCGGTAAAAATACTTTGGTATTTGATGATATTGTAGGTGTTATCCTAAGCGAGGAAATGCGAAGGAAAAGCACAGGTGAGACTCCAACATCATCGAGTAGTGTTTTGAATGTGGAGAACAGAGGAAGATCAAAGGAAAGAGGAAAAGGCCCTTGGAATGAGAAGTCGCGAGGGAAGTCAAAGAAAGGACGCTCTCAATCTAGAGGAAAGAAAGATTGCTGGTACTGCGGAAAGCCTGGTCATCTAAAGAAAGACTGTTGGTCTCGGAAAAACAAAAGAGACAAAAATGAAAATGATAGTAAGGAAGCTAATATTGCAAGTAATACTTTACAAGATGCTTTAATCTTATGTTTGGATAATGTTAATGATTCCTGGGTAATAGATTCTGGGGCTTCATTTCATGCTACACCCCATAAAAAATATTTTCTAGATTATGTTCAAGGTGATTTTGGATAGGTATATTTGGGTGATGATGAGCCCTGTCAAATTGTTGGAAAAGGAAAGATAAAGATCAAGTTGCAGAATGGAAATGACTGGTTTCTGCAGGAGGTAAGACATGTTCCTAACTTAAGAAGAAATTTCATTTTTGCAGGGCCACTAGGTAGTGAAGGTTGCATAGCTACCTTCTCAGACAGTATCTGGAAGGTCAGTAAAGGATCATTAGTAGTAGCTAAAGGTGCGAAGGTAGGCACATTATATCTGTGTACTGGTAACACTTACTCTACCTTAGCTGCTACAGATAAAGTTACTGCAAGGACAGCAACAATAGATGTTGCAAGAACAAATTCGATAATGTGGCACCATAGGCTTGGGCACATGAGTGAGAAAGGGATGAAAATCCTTCACTCCAAAAATCTATTGCCAGGACTAAAGAAGATTGATTTAGAGTTCTGTGAAAACTGTGTTTATGGCAAACAGAAAAGAGTCAAATTTCTCAAGTTTGGGAAAGAGAAGAAGAGTGAGAAGTTAGAGCTTGTGCATTCAGATGTATGGGGACCGGCTCAGGTATCATCTCTTGGTGGCTCTTGTTATTATGTTATCTTTATTGATGACTCAACCAGACAAACATGGGTATATTTCCTAAAGCAAAAATCAGATGTTTTTGAAACTTTTAAGAAATGGAAAGCTTTGGTTCTTGGGCATCAAACATTGCTAGTCTAAGCTACAAATGTTGGAATACCTCTTGTGAAATGTATGAAGGGTTTTGAAAAGCACATCTACATGTAACGGCACCGATGATTTACATCATAATGATTCAAGGAAATGTGTAGTTGTAGTTGTGTATTTCCTATTACCACATTTGCTAATATGAATATAATGAGGGTGTGATTTATGTGCGATAGCATCTAATGCATTTCAAGTGCTTTGTAATGGTCAATCCTTTGTTGCATATGGGTTATTGTAGTTCTAATATGGATTATTATGTACATTGTATGGGATGTAACCTCTAATTTGGATGTAAATACATATCTGGTTCTATTGATATTTTGTTGGATGTATTTCCTCCCTCTTTGTTGTTCAAGACTCTATTGCCCAATGGAGTAGGAGCTGCTCCATATTTGAGAAAGATCAAACATTTATCATTGAATCCAACCACCATCCTTGTTAGAAATAGAAGTAGATTGGATTTATAAATGTCCATGATTCATTGTTACAAACTAGGGAATAACCTTAAACAAACCGCAAACAACCTGTTGTGACGTTTTCACACATCGCCCCATTGCGAATGGGGACCCCCACTTTTTTCCACTTTCTAGGTTAGTTGTCTTAGTTTGGTCATCTGGTAGTGTCTTTACCTATTAACGTTTTACTTGAGGAGGTACAATGCCCTAGGTTGTCAAGAAGTGATCAAGTCATGTCTATCTCTTTAAGTCGGAATGAGTCAATTAGCTCTCAAGGCCTTAGGAAATCAGCGATTTGTGATGATCATTCGTTTGATCATCAGCATTAGGTGCCTTCAAAATCAGAGTTAGCAATGCTGAGTCTAAGTATGGAGAGTTGTCAAATGAACTGAAATGCTTGAGAGGTAGTTAGGACATAAAATAACGATGAATGAACCTTGTCAAGTCCTTGAGATGAATGAAGCAAGTCAATGAAACAGCAAAATGGAAGAAATCAGGTCACTTCCAGTGTACCTTTAAATCCCTGATCAGCTTCATTGTCACTTCTAATGACACCCGAAATCTCCAACCTGCCTCTACAAGCACTGCGAGTTGATGCTCAAATCTCCGACCTGCTTAGTGTCATTTCTAGTTGCTAGTCTAAAGTCCCATCAGCTTGAAAAGATTCATATATTTGGTGAGATCAATATTTCTTGAAGTAAATGCTTAAGGTTTTAAGAGTTAATGATGTTTGAGATGAGTGAAGTTGCCAAGGGTAAGTGGAAGCATGTTGAAATGCTAAGTGAGCAAGTTGAACTCATACTTTGGTGTCACTTCCACTTGATCCCAAAATCTCCGATCAGCTCATAAACACTACCAGCTGTTATCAAAAGGTCCAAACTTGTTGCACCACTTCCAGTTCAAGGCTAAATCCATGCCCACTTCCACTTCAAGGCAAAATTCACAACTTACATAGAAGACTTCCAGTGAGAGGTGAAAACCACGACCACTGTCATTGGACCCCCAAATTTCTGACCTCCTTGCAAGTACTTCCAGTGGCCATTCAAAACCCCACCCAAGGACATCAAGAAGTAATGACTATGTTGATGAGAAGAGGGTGAGTTCAATGTGTCAAACAAAACAAATGGATGATCGAATTGATGAGAGGATGCAAGGACTTGAGGTGACTTCCAGTTGCACACTAGAACTGTGACACTTTTGCAAGCACTTCCAGTGCCTTGTCAAAACCCCGACCACCAAAAGTAAGTGCTCAAATCCTCGACCAAGCTCAGTGCACTTCTAGTAGGACTTGAAAAGTCCTACTTAAGGTGTAGAAGAGGGGGCAATTTCAAGATGATCAAATTAGTAATCAAAGGATGATGATCAAAAGATGTAGATGACAAAAGTTGTAGTCTTTACTTCAACTTGAAGATAAAATCCACGGCCTCCTATCACCACTGTCAGTGCCCCCTCTAAAGTCCGATAACTTGCTTATAGTCACTATCAGTGACACTTCAAAAACCCGACCTAATCTAAGTGACTTCCAATATGAACTAAAAACCCAATCTAATCTAAGTGACTTCCAATACGAGCTAAAACCCCGATCTGTGAAATATCCCCTTCGGTTTTTTCTGTTTTTTTACACAACCCTATCACCCATTGTCATTAGCAATAAGCAAAATAAACCATCTCGACCACTTGTGCAGTGGGAGGATAAGATATAACATTGAAAGAGCACTACATTTTGGCGGTATGACCAGCCACTTCCACTTATTCAGTGTGGATTACAAAGATTAACTGAAGGCTTATTGAAAGCAAAACTTGGCGGTGTAACCAACCACTTCCACCTTTTCAGTGGGGAATGCAAAAAGAAATAACAAGGAACTTATTGTAGCAATAACTTGGTGGTATAACCAGCCACTTCCACTTATTCAATGGGAAAGAGTTAGCTTTCAAACTGAAATTAAGCAAGTTGTTTATTACTACTAAATCATCTGATACAAAAAGCTAACTATGAAAACTCAGAGATATCATTACAATATCATTGCTAATCCATAGAATTTCTAATTCAAACTCAATGCCAAATGAAATATAGTGAAAACAGAGAATTTGGACAGCATTTACTAATTCTGATTTGTGAGAACAATACTCTAATTTTTCTGAACAGCTACCCAAAAAATCACTGTTATGTTTGTATCTCTCTTAAATTACCTCCGAATGAGCCCAAACTGGGAGCAAATGAAGCACAAAGGCTGGACGATCAAGTAAGGACAGCAAGCCGCCCCAGAGATCAACCCAAATAAATGGCACGCACTCCAATGCAGCCCCAAAAACGTGTTATGAACAAAAAGTTGGGCCGATCAACTTTAAAAATCACACACTTCTCTTTAAATCACACAAACTGGAGCAAATGGACACCTAGGGCATAGGAGAAGAATGAATCCATACACACAAAAATCAGTTCAATCCTCCAACTAGGGTGAGTAAAAACGTGAAATCAGCAAAGGGTTTCCACAACTGAAAAAACCAAGAACCTCTCTATTGAATCCAATGGCAACCTTTGAATGAAGCTGCTCCAATCAGCTAGTAGTTGTCCTTCAAACTCAAAACTACAACAAGCTAGGAAGGCACGCAACCCCGAACCTAAGACTTTGAAAACATTTCAGCAGCACTTCGTTATCTCAATATTCTGCATCCCCAAATGAGCCTCTCAAGCTTGCTTTTATAGCTTTTTCTCAAGAATCAACTCTCTTCTCCAAGTCATGTGGGATAAAAGTTTTTACTTTATTTTATTTCCCTTTTCATGTGCCGGCAAATTGATAGTGGATATAGCTTTTACTCTTTCAGGATCGATGGAGATTCCTCTTTCTGAAATGACATGTCCTAAAAGTTTTCCTTCTGTTACCCCAAATATGCATTTCTTCGGGTTGAGAGATACACCATATCTTCTGCACCTTTGGAAGACTCTTCTTAAGTCATCCACATGATCTTCTCTTTTTCTGGAAAAAACTGTGATGTCGTCCATATATATAATAATGCATTTTCCAATTAAGTCCCTGAAAGCGATATCCATGGCTCTCTGGAATGTGGCCCCGGCATTGATGAGTCCAAAAGGCATTCTCTTGTATGCAAATGTACCCCACTTGGTAGTAAAAGCGGTCTTTAGTCGATCTTCAGGCTCGACCAAAACTTGATTATATCCTGAATATCCATCTAGAAAAGACATCATCTGCGACCCATTGACAATCTGCAACACTTCATCCAGCGATGGTAGCGGATAATTGTCCTTTTCTGAGGCTCGGTTGAGATTTCTGAAATCAACATACAATCTGATCTCTCCACTCTTCTTTCTAACAGGAACCAGGTTGGCGACCCACGTCGAATGTCTTACCAGGAAGATGATCTTGGTTGAGAGCAACTTCTTAACTTCTTGATATATTAAGGGCTCCAATAAAGGATTAACTGGCCTTTGTCTCTGCCTAAATGGTTTGCTTCCTGGCTTCAAGGGGATTGTATGAGTGATAATTGCGGTGTCATAGGTCTTGAGGTCTTCATAACTCCATGCGATGACATCTGGGAAATCTCTCATATTTTTCAGGATTCCATTTCTTTCTGGTGCGGTGCAGGACTTTCCAATGAACACATTCTTAACTTGTATGTCATCACCTACGTTGATTGTGTCGCATGTGTTTCCTTCCATGCTGTGGTTTTTCATCTCTTTCAGTTTGTCGGGGTCAAAAATTCTTTCTAATTCCACCATACCTTTTGGAATAGTGTTAGTCTTTAAATTCAAAATTCCTTCAGCATCCAATTCTGCTCCCTCGGCTTCTTCTTCATCAATGATTTCAGCTAGGAAGACATCTGTGTTGGTCAAGAAATCCAGTATGTGTTTGTCGTCTTCAAAAACTTGAAAGTTGGTGATGTTATCCGGGACTAAAGGTACTGATGTTAATTCTACCGTGAACTTCTTTAATCCTTCCATTGCTAATGGTATCAAAGAGCTGGCGGCTTGTGCAAGGGAATTAGCCACTTGATTTTGATGCCTATATATAGATTTGATGTTGAAGGCTTCGAAACTCTCAATAAGGTCCCAAACTCGGTTTCGATATCTGGTCAACCTTTTGTCATGGCAGACGTACTGCCTCCTGATTTGCCTTATAGCTATTTCTGAATCTCCATATACTTGTAGTATTTTTGCCTTCTTTCTGATAGCCATCAGTAACCCATGAATCAAAGATTCATATTCAGCTACATTGTTGGTACAAGGAAATTGTAATCTATGAGCGGCAAGATAAGTCTCCCATGTTGGGCTAATTAATTCGTAGCCTGCTCCGGATCCTTGTTTGGACTTAGATCCATCGAACCTTAGTGTCCATATTAGATCTTCCGTCTCTTGGTTCTCCTGGTTTCCGGTTGATGTGTCGGACAGAATCTCGTCTTCTGAGGAGCTTTCAACTTCTGAATCTTGAATTTCTTCCATAATCAATATCTGTGGAACTCTTTTGTATACTTGCTCTAATGCAGTCTGGCATAAAGCAAAAGACAGTTCTGAATGGACGGCATTATGTATCCTACACCAGTTGAGAAGGAGCAGATCTCGAACGGATGCCAAGTTACCAAGTTGCACACTTTGTTGTATGTTTCTATGTACGAACTTTCTAAAATTTTCAAACATCCCGTCATCTTCTTGGTCGGATCCTTGGTCACTTTCCACAACAATTTTTGTAGATTCTATCACTTCTTGTTGACCATCTTTGTCTTGTAGGTTTTGCATCATCAGGACCTCACCGACTTTGGGTTTGTATGTCCCTAAATCTGATTCTAAGAACAGGACTTCATTGTCTTCTCCATACTCAGTTATCATAAGTCTTAATCTTGGAGTACTGTCAATTTTGATTTGATTTGGGACTCCTCTCCATGGTAGCCACATATGTGCAAAGTCAGTTGACACATACCCATTCAACTTTCGTGACCAATCTCTACTCAGAAGCATCCCATAGGAGTCAGGGATATCTACGACTGATATGTCTATGAAATTTTGAACCCTCGGGTCCGCAGCTAATTGCATATGGATATTGTTCAATTCTCCCATGACTGGAACTTCTGTCTTGTCTAGCTGAGTGACTTTTCTTTTGGTAGGGGCGGGAGTTATTCCTAGTCTCTGACAGACAGCTAAAGGCATCACATTACTGGAAGCGCCTGAATCATAAAGGCAATTATGTAGTAATTTCCCAAAAATTCGGACTGATAGCAGGAACGGGGCGGGTTCGTCTTTTCCTTGGGAAAAGACTGAGGAATCCCCACTGTGTTCTTGATGTTTCACTTCATTGACCTTCGGATTGTCATCCTTTACTAGGCCCTCCTCTTTTGAGTGATCGGTCTTGTTTGGAGTTTTTCCTTTCTTGACCACATCCTTCTTAACGGCAACTTCCTTTCCTGGAAGATTCTGACTAGTGGTGAGACTTTCTTTGATGGCAAGTTGAGTTTTCTTAGTCTCGCCCCTTTTGAGTAACACCTTCTCTTCCAACATATCTTCTTTTTTGGCTGGGAAAGCTATGGTCTGGACCATGCATTCGTCTTGTTCAGGTTGCTCTTTGTTGTCGGCTTCCTCTTGGGTCATATTGATGGTAGCTTGAGCTTTGTTGGCCGAGTCCTGAACATTTGACCTTACTGTACTAGACTCACTTAAGCTATTGATCACTGCATCTTTGATTTCTGAGATCTTGAGTAACTCATAGAGTGGTAGACTAACTTTAACTTTCTTGAGTTCTTCTAACACCAACGTGGCCAATCTTTTCATTTCATTGCCCATGGGAGGTGCAATATTCTTTTGTCTGTATCCTTGCGTGTGTTGTGGATATTCTGGATTGTTACTGGCTTGTGGATCCGGAGGAGTAGAGAAATTGTTTGGAGGAATGGATGTAGTTAGGGGTTCCTGATTTCTCTGATTTCTATGATATACTCTTTGATTCACAACTCCGGAGGACTGGTGGAATACCTCCTTTATTCCTTCAACTAAGACACTGTTGTTCAAAGGTGGAAAATAATACTCTTGAGTCTTCAATGGGTCCATTTGCGGATGCAGGTGGGAACTGGGAACCCGGAGGTACCATTGGTCCATTAGCAAATTCTGGTGGAAATCTCCCATTTCGAGTCTGGTTATCTTCCTCTTGTGAATATTTGTAGCTTTCCACAATCATGGCTTGATCATACCGTGTAGTTGGGACCATTTCGTATCCAGTCGTGGGTGGATTTTCAGGTGGATCATTACTACGCATCTCTTGCTGGAATATGTCGGCTGCGATTTTGAACTCAAGACACTACAACTCAGAATGCTGGTTTGTATTGTGGAGTCTACACCAACTAGACAAGGCTGCTTCTGCTAAAAACACTTTACTGGTAGGATGACTTTCTTGATTCTGGGAATTTGATGGGTTATCTAGTGGCGTCACCACATTTCCATTATTAGGAGCAGTATTCCATGGTCTCTTCTGAAAGCCTTGGTTGTTATTTCCCTGATAATTGTTCCTGAAACCTTGATTATTATTTCCTTGGAAATTTTGATTGTTTGTATGTTGGCCGTGGTTGACCCTCTGCATGCTTTGGAGTTGATTATTCTGATTCCTTAGATGAGTTACTTCGGTTGACAGCTTTTTAACTTGTTCAATCAACTCTTTCATTTCATCCTTTTCTTCCTGTGTTCTTGATGAGTTTGTCGCGTTTTGCAGGTACACAGGTTGTGCTGGTGGGGCTTGTGAAAGTGGAACTCCGGGATGAGGGACCAACTGGTTTGTCGGCTGTACACTAGGATATGTTGCCTGTGGAATGGGATTCATAACTGGAGTCTAGTTGGCCAATGCCATACCAACTGCTTGCATTTGATTTGGAGCTGCGACAGGTCCCATATGTAATAGTGGCCCAGTAATATTCTGTCCCATGTGCTTATTGACTTCAATAGCCTTTGCGTATGCTGCGTTTAGGTCATTTGGTATAGGATGTGTCCTTACGAACATGGCGGTAAGATGATCTAGGGCTCCATAATAAATTTCCCTTGGGTCAGCAATGAGGTAGGGATGTCGTAACATCGTGTATGCGCGGTGGAACCTATTGTTGAAAGAGGTGATTGGTTCATGCTCTCTCCTTCGGATTTCAACAAATTGTATATATAGCTCGGTCGGCGTGGTTGGTATACCAAACTTAGCAATAAATGCATCCTTCATTGCGTCCCAAGTCCTAATTGACCCTATAGGCAAATGAATGAACCAGAAGTACGCTTCTTCTCCCAATGAGTAGGGAAAAAGCCTACATGCTACATCTCCATATTCGATTTGTCTGTTACGAAGATGATCCTCGAACATCTTGATATGATCCTCTGCTGTACGATTGAAATCACTGACATTGAATTTGGAACAAAAGTGCTCTGGATTCTTTGGCATATCATGATAGACTGCAAATTCCAACGGTGATGGATTGTTGATTAGCCAAGTAGCGCCATTAAGTGCATGAGCAGGAGGAGGAGGAGGAGGAGGAGCATGGTGTGCCATTGTGCTTCTCGGAGTTTGGAAACTTGACAAGAGACTGGATGAACTGGCTTGGCTCGTCAGTTGAGAAATTGCCTGGATACTTGCTTGAATTGCCGCTTGTACTTGTTCTTGAAGGGACGGAACTTGTGATGACTCAGGAGATTCCTCCAATCTTAATTCAAATTCTTTGGGAGTATCTTCTCTTTTGACTCGTTTCGACCTTGAAGTAAACGGAAGCTCACTCAGATTTTTGATGCCTGGTGTTGACCTCAATATCCTTTGATGTTTCTCGGGCGAGAAAGAACCAATGCGATCCAGCGTGAAGATTTGGTCTTGCGGAGACTACCATAAGTTCCTTTGGTTGCGAAGCTCTCTAGCTGCGACCCTTCGGTGTTCTTCAGCCCTATCTTCTTCTTGTTCCAAGATGATTCTCACTCTGTTATACTCAGTTTCACTTCTCCTTACGTTCCACGCTAGGTGATTCAATCCTGAAACAATATCTTCTTGAATGTCGCCTATCTGCAAATTAGGTTGCACTACTTGATTCAACCCTTCATGTGGCAACACCATCGTGATTCATGATCATGCTTGAAATGTATTCCTCTTCTTTTTCTTTTTTTTTGGGTAAATTTTCCGGATTGTACTTTTCCTTCGGATTTGTGGTTCAAGAGGCCCTCCTTCTAGCGCCAATTCTGTTGACGTGTATTTTGTACACAATCATACACAGAATAAAATACCCAAGGGTACCTTATCCTCTCTTGAATAAAGCCTCTGATTGCTGAAGATGTCGCGAAAAAGGATCAATCAGGATGACTCCAAGGTTCTTTTATGTAGGGTCTCTACGTGTGGATAAGCACCAGTGGTCGTTGTGAATGTTGTTTCATCAAGGGGTCTTACGTCCTCCGAGCTGCAGGAACAAGATTGCCTAAAACTAACAAGTTCTCCAAAAGATCAAAAGGTAGAGTTTGCAAGGGATAAATTCTAATCTAATCCTAAGAATGACCCAATGTAGGCTAGACTTGGTAAGATTCTACCAATTTCAATATTGCCATGAAATAACAACCCAGCTAAAATTGATGCGATCTTCTAAGGTAACAAATGATTTTTCAATTCATCAAGGATCATAGACACTACCACAAAGGCACATATCCAAAGCTCAATGACGATTGAAGGTTTAAGCAATTCAAGTCTCTCTAGTTGACCACACAAGGCGTTCCTACAATCAATAAGAAGCTAGTGGTTTGGAACGTGAATCTCACCAAAGGTCAAGCCCAGCACTTAATCCTTCAAACTTAAATACTATTTTGACTGAGAATGATTCAAGAAAACAAACAACCATGAAGATAGCCACAAGAATTGCAATAGAACACCATAACTTCAATATTTTATTGATCTCAAAGCCAAAATAGACAACAATTGCTTGAAATTCTTTCTTCAAAACTCAATCTTGCTACAAAGTAACTTTCTTCTCTCCAAAAGCTCTAATCTTCTAACTATTTCTTATTGCTAACTATTTCTAATTACAAAATCAAAATGAATGAGGGTATATATAGCATCCTCAATTACAATGAACGGCCCAGATCAAAAGAAGATCAACGGCTGAGATTCTGACACCTAAACCCTAATTAGGGTTTTATTACAAAAGTTCCCCCTTTATTGAACAATATTAAATGCATAGCCAAATATTTAATTTGGCACAAAAATCTAGGAAACATAGACCAATGATAATTAAGGTGCCATGTTATCTATAACAACCTCTCTTCTAGAACCTTATTCCCTTTCCAATGCCTATGTCTGAATGCCGTCGCATAAGCCGCCAATTGCCTAGTCACCTCAAGTAACACTATTCTGTCTGTCGGATATCTTGGCAACATATATGGAGGTGAAGGACACCCATGAACTCTAATATATGTAAACTTCTGGAATTGGATAAACCAAGCACCATACCTCTTTACAAGCTCTTGTGCATCTTGAGATATCCGATTGTGAATCCCACCTTGCAATGTCCTGGTGATGTTCATCGTGAAGGTATCATTAACTAACTTGTAGTTACTTCTAGGTGGATGATGCAAATGAACATAAGATTCACAAACTCTGACTTCCCCGGGTCCTCTTCCAATCACTCCTCTGTGAGGTAGTCCTGCATATTCAAAACTCCTGATCAAGGCATATATGATGTATGAGCTCATGTGGAATGACTTGGTAGCCTTTAGTCTTCTCAACTGCACGTCCAAGCAATGGCTAATAATTCTAGCCCAATGAATTGTTCCTTTTCCTTGAACTATCACTTGGATGAAGTAGAACATCCACTTCTCAAAATAGAAGGCTTGAGGAGCCCCTGTAACTCGATTGAGTAAAGTTATCAAATCTCTGTACTCTTCCTGGAAGTCGATCCTATGTGGTGTGTTGGGAATCTTGCTCAGGCGAGGACGACTTTTGAGTAACCAATTCTTATTGATGATGCTTAAGCAGGTGTCTGGATCATCTTCGTACATGGATCTAGCTCCTTCCAAGCTTTTGTAAATCATATCTTTATGTTCTGGTAGATGAAGAGCTTCACTGATAGCCTCCTCTGAAAGGTACGCCAAAGTGTTTCCTTCCTTGGACACGATCGATCTTGATTGTGGGTTATAATGGCGGGCGCACTCGATCATCAGCTCATGGCACTGGATTGTTGGAGGGAAGCCGGCCGCCTTGATAATGCCACTTTCAATTATTCTCCTTGCGACAGGTGATGGCTTTCCAATATAAGGGACCTCTCGAAACTTCTTCACACTGAAGTTTCCCAGGTTGGTATCTCTAATGCTACTCCATTTTGACACGATCTTAGTCTCCATTTCTTCATTCCTTTGATCTTCCTTCATGAGGGCTGGACAACTGGTGGATGCTCCTGCCTTTGGGGTCGCCATCTTGACACCTACACAACATTTCATAATGAGTAATATACCTTGGAATGTAGAAATATAGACTGGATTTAAGTTTTAAATTTAGGAAACTTCATGATAAATCTTTGAATTATCATTTCCTAAATATGACTACGCAATTTGGAATTCAAAATTCAAAATTTCAAAATTTGAACAAGGGAGATCTCACCATACCTCCACTTGAGAACTAAATCTAAGAAATGATGTAAAATTAGGCAAGTTTGCTAGGCAAAATGTGGGTCGAAGTCTTCTAGCAAATGCGCCTCCTTCATCAACTTCACCACCCTTTGGGTCTTCAACGCCTTGAGGAAAACTCACTCCACTTCTAACCTCCAACAAAGTTCGCACTCCTTCTTGGATTGAAATTCGCACTTCTTCTTGGATCAAAATTCGCACTTCTTCTTGGATCAAAATTCGCACTTCTATTGCTTCTCCAAATCGCATTTAAATAAATGATTGAATGATGGATTAAAATGCTTCAAAATACCTCCCTTATATAGGCGCTCACTATTGCAATTGCCCATAGGCCGACTTGGAAAATAGGCAAAAATAAATAAAATTTAATTAAAAGAGGAGGTCAACCTTGCAAAAAAACATTAAAATAATACCCCAAGCGCTCTCTTCTTGGATCAAAATTTAATAATAATTAATTTAAATGCCTTTGTAATTAAAGATTTCGATTTTTTAAAGGCTTAAATTAATTATTAAATGCCCATGCGTTCTTATTAAATGCCAATTTAATTAAAATATTTCAAAGTTTTAGCGAATTTAGCATTTAATGCAATTTGAAAAATATTGGCGCCTAAGCATGGGAGGAATAAGGGACATCAACAACATCGCTCTGGTCCCTGGGTGAGGGACAGGAGCGCCCATGCATTTTAGCCTTGTATTTCTCGCTTTTTACGTTCAAAGTCTCTTCCTGGACGTCCAAAATAGCATTTTCTCTTGGAATCTTGAGTTTGATTTATTCCATCTTTGGAAGGAGTGTATCTTAAAACATTTTCGCCCTAGTCCCTTGGTGAGGGACAGGAGCGATCCCACCTTTTGTCCTTGGTCCTTGTCTTTTCCAATCGCCAATTCATGTTGCAGGGCAATCAATGATCTTCCTTGCTTGTTCTATGCACGCCTACCTCGTTTCTCCAAGACAAAATGAGCTCTTCCAAGGATATTCGCCCTGGTCCTTCAATGAAGGATAGGAGCGATTTTTTGCTTTTGAGCTTAAAATTGTCAATTCTTGAGGTTAATCCCTTGTTCACTATCTTCCTAAAGACATTTCTCACTTTGCATAATCTCGCCTTGACGTGGTTTTCGAAAGGAATGATTGATTCTATAGAAATCGCCCTGGTCCTCCAGTGAAGGACAGGAGCGATCTTTAGTCCATGGCACAAATCCTTAATCATATCAATATCTAATTATCTTCAAGGCGTAAAACGTCATTGCTTACTCCATTTTGAGTGTTGGAAACGAAAGTGGCATTTTAAGATTAGGCATACTTGAATATTTCGCTCTGGTCCCTTGGTGAGGGATAGGAGCGCCTTAGCCAATTTCATCAAGTTTTTGTGGTCTTTGCAACTTTGTTCTTCCTTGAAACATTCCAAATATCATCGCCATCATGCGCCTTGGCCTGGATTCGACCAAATTTGGAAGGGAAGACTTGATAATGCATTTTTCGCCCTGGTCCCTGGGTGAGGGACAGGAGCGCCTTGATCATTATAGGCTCCACTTGTGTTTTGCAATCTTTCAAAATTATCTTCAATGGAGCGATTATGCCTTCCTTTACTCATCTCAAACGTAAAACTTGCTTTTCCTTTGCCCAAAACTTGTCCCTTGAGAAAATCGCTCTGGTCCCTGGGTGAGGGACAGGAGCTTCCTTTAAAAATCGCCTTGGTCCCTTGGAGAGGGACAGGAGCGCCCACTGCAACTTGGATCGATTTTCTCCATTGTGGCCCATTCAAGTTATATTCAACGAGCAAAACATACTTCCTTTGTCCTCCTCAAATCGCGAAATCACTTAAATCTTGCAAGGATAAGGCAAACTTGGAATTCAAGCTCCGGTCCTTCAGTGAGGGACAGGAGCGCCTTTATCTTTCTAGGCCAAAAGTTCAACTTTTCATTGCTAACGACTAAGTCTGGATACTCCATTATGCTCGCTTCATCTTTCCTTGCGTCCTTGATGCTTCAGTTTGATCAACCAAGACCAAAAACGATCTAAATAAGCCATTTCGCCCTGGTCCTTCAGTGAAGGACAGGAGCGAATTTACCTTAAACTTTTAAAAAACTTGCCATTTTTGAGTTTTCAAAATCTTCAAAATCTTCAATTCACGTTCGATCATATCCCCTGGCGACCCTGCACAAAACAATTAAGACAAGTCAATAACCAAGATGCACAAAATATCAATTTCGCCTTGGTCCCTGGGAGAGGGACAGGAGTGATTTTGCTTCTAGAAGCCAAAATATCCAAAATTTAGGTTTTTAGTCACTTCACAAGGCATAATTAGGTCATTTCTAAGGCCAGGAATCAGTTATCAAGCCATCAAAAATTTGGTCAAAAAATTACCCAGACAAAAAAATGCACAATTCCATCATTAAAATGCTAACACTTAAACAAAATTTGAATTTGCCCTCAAAATCCTGACTGGACCTATCCTGAGACATACCTAACCTTCCTGACAGGCTCATCCTATTTCAAAATTTGCAATCCTCGGGAGGATGCTTAATAATCTTCAAAAACTTGACTAGACTGGGCCTGAAAATATCCAATAGAAACCCCTAAGGCTTAACCCTAGTCCAGACAACTCACTCACTTAATCAAAACCCTAAAAGCAGAGAGAAGAACAGGCAAAATAGAAGCAAAAAAGAGGGGGTCCCCATTTGCATGGGGCGATGTGTGAAATGGTCACAACAGGCACCCACATGAGAACATCTTTTAAAAACAACTTAAAAGTCATTGAGCCTAGGTGTGGGGGTCAAAAAGCAACTTGAAATTATAAAATCACTTTTGTTATTCCAGAAATAGAAACCAAGTATTGTACCATACTGCTAAAAATAGTACTTACTAAAAATAGCACTACTAAAAATAGCATACTGTTAAAAATAGTAAGTGACTCCAATCTCCATTTGAGCATATTTTGAGTAGCCGTCGTGACTTGCTAAAAATAGTAAGTTTGGAAATCTTCTCTGATGATCTTGCATGTCATACCACTCTGAAGCTTTCAAGAAACCCAGAAAAACCCAAAAGGCAAACTGCCAAACTCCAGCAAACACCACTCTGAAATCCACCCTGAAGATGTTAACCCTAATTTAGTCTTTGATTAGCCTATGGCTTTCCAAAATAGGCTTCCATCTAACAGTCTAGAGTTGAGAAGGGAACATTACAATCTGCTGTTGGAACTGCTTCCAATTGCTCCTAGAATCCGCAATCGGGCTTAGAAGAGTAGAATCAGCAAGTCAAACCTATAAGCAACTAAATCAGACCTGCAAACACTTCGAATCGGAACTTGAACGTTAAAGAACAGACCTGAAAACATAGAGAATTAGATCAGATTTATTGATTCTCATTGTTTATGATGCATTCTTATGTTTTCTTTCTCTTAGGTTATGGGGACTTCATCGGATACATCAACCCATCAAGTGTAGTATATCAGAGCAGCAGGTCAAGAGAGTGAACTTGCTCATTTCAGCATGAATAAGGCAATTCAAACCATGAACAAGTAGATTCAGGCATGACTGAAGAAGGATAAGGGAGAAGACTGCATTTCAACATCAAGACCCACCAATGCAAGGGAATCAAGGAATCAGGGTCAAGAGCATTCCAAGGATGTAGATGAAAGACTCGGCAGCATACAAGGTGAACATCAAGACATACAAAGGCAAGCATGGATGGAGGACTCTACAGTGTAATGAAGAATGGTATAATCACATAGAAGATCAAATTACACAAAGCGACAAAATAAAAAACTAAGACATGAAAAGAAATTGAAGCAATCTTGAATTTCCTTCGGAAATCCAAGAATCATTGCCAATACACGAAGTATTCAAGTTAGAGCTACAAGGAAGGGATCATGATTAGGCCCGTTGTGAACAAAAAAAGGATCAAGCAAAGGCATCACAGGGTCTGAGATGAAAAGTGAGATGATCAAGAAGAATTACAATCACACTTGTGATGAGTTACAAGGATCAAGTGGTTGAGGTGGCGCCTAGTCATCGCCAACTCACCATCACACATCATCCCAAGTTGAGGTGTCCAAGTTCAATGCACCTGACTCGTCCAACGAGGCAGATAACTACCACATGTGGGCACAAAGTTCAATGCACCTACCCTCATCATCTATTGGTCAAAATTCAAAGGACATGTGTCCTATGGAATGTAGTTTTATTATTGGTCAAGCATTAAATGCTATGTAATGGGTCTAACAAACCCTAATTAGGGTTTTTATCTTGTAATCATGGCCATTGATTGTGAATCAATCTAAGCCACTCATTGTAAAGAGCTATCTATATAAGGCTCGATTTTCTCATTTGTAAAGGTTAATAGTTCAATGGTCAATAGTTAGATAGCAGCTAGAGTAAAGTAGGAGAAAAGGGAGAGTGTTGTCAAGACTTTGTTGCAAGAAGCATGTTAATTTTATTGAAGATATGGTGAACTTCATGTGTTGATTCATCATTTTGCATGGTCTCTACCTCTCATTTATTTTCATGTTGGTTAGATGGATGGAAGCTATTGTGAATGATTAAATGGTGAAATTCTTATGTTCATACTACCAGTATTTCACTAATTGTGAAGTATCTTGCGTGGTCAAGTGAACTCTTCATGAGCTTAACTTGGATTGCTACTTATTCATTGATATGCATCGTTTTGATGGTGTTTATGACATTCGTAGTAATTTGAACATCATTTTGCTCTCCTTAGAAGATTGTACTAAACTTTGTGGAGTGGTTGCTTTGCATGGCAAAGCAAAGTCCAGTTGAATTTCACAAAATCATTCATGATTTCTTACATTCTATAGATTAGATTAACTTTCTTAACCTTTTATCCTTTTGCTATTTTTTTTTCAAGTCAAGCAAATTCCACTTTCCAGAAGCATTCAAGTATCAATGCAAGTCCCCCCTTGTGATTCCACCAAAATCACATAACACTGAGTCTATCCAAGAGCACGTCAAGACCTGACATTCGAAACTTTGGAACCATCCCATTTGATCACGCAGTTTAGCACTTGGGAGGATTTTTATCAGGAGAGGATAGAATACTTAGTATTTTATTCTGTGTTGCATAGTGCATAAAAAAGACATCAACACTACCAAATCTCCAAAGAATCATGTGATGCATGTTTGCACCTTGACACTATGTATGTAATATCAAATGAAATCATCTGAAGGGATTTAAATACTACTTTTTAACTGCACAAGAAAACACATTGGTCCCAAATTTTACTAATGAGTACATGTCCCTTGAATTGAACACCTCCTTTACAATGGAGATACACTACTTAATAACTCACAAGTGACAAGAAGAGCAACTCACAGGCGTCGAATGCATAGGTGGCAAAATACACAGCAAGATTGAATAACTAATATCAACAGCAAAGGGATATGGAATATACAACTCAATTCCTTAAATAAAGATAAAATAGAATATCAAGTAGGAAATCAATTGTAAAAATGGCCACCAAGCTAAATGGTACACAACCATATTATAATTTGCAGGATATTGTTAATTTATTGACAATAAGAATATAGGATGACAGAATAGATATCAATGATCCATTTACTCAGTTATATGATAGTAGATGCAATGAATTTCTTTGTATCATGCATGGCCAAGGCATTAACTGATTATTATAATGAAAATACATCTTACCAGAAACAGCTGCACTTATATTCTCTTTACAGTTCACAACAGCATTGCCTCGGCCATCATAAGCAAGGCGTCTACTTTTTATCATCAGTGGATAAGAAAACAAATCACCTGCTTTTTTTGCACTTTCAAAGCAGTCAATCTGCAACCAAGCGCATTATCAATTTAACAAAATTTCAAGAACTACAACACCTAACAGAATAAAAGTTGACATTCCCTAACCTTAACACTAATGATATGAAAAACAAATAACTGTACCTGCATAAAATCTGGGAGGGGGACATCATGCTCACGAAAATGAACCTTTTGCAAATATTTGTCCTATAAACAAAATAATAATCAGCTATTAGGTACACAAATTAGATGTCTACATAATAGTTCAAAAACTTCAACTCAACTAAAACTTGGAGTCCCAAATACTTTATTCAGAGTCAAAGTCAGCAAAACCTCAGCAAATAAAATAAATGATATAAATAAGCAAAAAAAATAAGGCATGAGTAGCACAAGGAATGAATTTAGAGGACACATTCATTTATTTTGATTATTAATTTGGCATGCATCAATGATTACATATGTCATATAACCCAAAGGCTCAAAATTCAAATTTTCAAATATTGCAATACTGCTACAATCAACAACTTCTTCCCCCTCCTAGTAGCATTCAGCCTCAAACTAGAAGGTAAATCAAAACCATTCTCCAAAGAGATTATTAAGTATGTCATCTTCTAGTGTTTTTCCTTCCACCCATGCTGCTTCTATCTTCATTTAAGAAAACAAGACAAAATAAATTTACTATTTTGGGGTGTAGGCCAACAAGTTGAGAGTTAACAACTAGAGGAAGGAGGTACATTCATTGGCGGCTTGTTCACCATTCCAAAAGTGGCCAACATTCCATATGCTTCTACATTCTCTGCCTAGAAAAAGAATGATTAACTGAAGATGACCTATCAATGTTATGGAAATACTTCAATTGTAGTGACCCTTTCATGCCTACTGAGGTGTGTGAAAAAATCGAGAGGATGATTTGGGTTCTACAACTTCAACAAGCCCCTACTTACAAGAATGTGTACATCCCCTCCATCCAATCTGAATCACAACTTGGCATCATGAAATGAAAATATGAATGTATGAGCAATTAATCTCAAGATTGTTATAGGTTATCGAGTACCACTACTAAAATTGGATGCCCTGGATGTATTTCTTTTTTGATTTATTAATATAAATTGGAGAAGACCACTACGTCTGTATTCATGAATCAAAAAAAAAGGTTTTCAACTCCCCCGTCTTAAGCTACCTTCAACAAACCCCCTAACTATAACCCTTCAACCATAAATCCCACTCCAATCCCTTGCTTCCCCTCAACTTAAGGAGAACCAAAAAAACTAGCCAACTCTATAAATCCATCTCAAAACAAATCAAAGTCAAACAAAAAGTATGCAAGCAATTAGAGCTTCAAGTTTACAAGAGAAGGAAAGTTTAACAAGAAAAAAAAAGTCTAGCATGAAGAGGGAACACAGCCATTTTAGCAAATTCATCATAACCAATCACTGAATGTCATGTCCCCTTTTTCGGGTTTAGTTAATTGGAAAACCCTTAGCTTGATATTTTATTTCCCATAGGCTATTGGTGTGATATAAGGGAAACAATTTAATAATTTATCTGAAGTTGTCTAAAAAGTAACATTAAGTTTTATTATTAAAAAGGTTATTTTAAAAGAGGAATCAAAAACTGTCACTAGGCATGGTGTACAAAGTGATGTTCCTTTAAAAAGTTTTTCTAGAGACATTTTTGGAGAGAAAAGGGAGAAAAATTAAAAAATAAAATAATATTTTATTTCTTCAAAAGTGCCTATTAAAGAAGGGTTTGGGCAAAAGAGAAGGTATTCCAGTTTCCATCAAATATAATTTTTAAAGACTAAATTTTGTTCGTTCTTTCTACCCTAGGACAAAAACCCTTTGGCAAAATGGATTCAAGGACAAAAACCCTCCTATTTATCTAAGCAATTTCATCCACAGATAACTTGTGGACTGCAATTTAGAGACAAAAACCCTCATCTCCATGAGCAATTCAATTTATGGATTACTGATGTGTTGATCAATTGAAAAAAATCTTTCCAGTTTGAGCAGTTGCACATTAGTGTTTAGCAATTGCATGTTAGTGATCAACAGTTGTATGTCAATGTTCAACAATTGTATGTCTGTATTCAGCAGTTGCATATCAATGTTCAATAGTTGCATGTTGTGGTTTCCACAATGATTTCTCATTCAGAGGTTTGCATCATTGTATGATAGCCATATCATTTGATTTGATGCTGATCAGGTAGTATCATTTCTAGTATACCTTGTGACTATCAAAATTTATATCATTTCAGTACCTATATCACAATAATATTTAAAAATTAAATTTCATCAGTATTTCAGTATTGCATATTCAGAAAATTAGAGTTTTGGGCAAAATTTATGATGTCCCTTGCAACCATACATCTTTAAAAAAGGCAGTGTTAGTTTGATACCAACTGTGCAGCTCTATACCAGGTCACAAAATTATTATTTCAGCTATTATTTTCATCCATGACCAGTCATACAGCTGCAATATTCAGTGGCATTTCTAAGTGATTGCATTGTTCCATTTTTTTATCGACTTAGCTTACTATCTGTGCCAAAATTACTTCTAAAACTGATCAAACAATTCAAGGGATGAATGTTCATATTTCAATGGCTGCTTACAGTTGTTAATTTGCTGATATAAATCATTTTCAAAGAAGTGTTGTTGCTACAACCATTAATAATTAGTGATATTTCAAAGTTCATGTTTATGTTGTACAATTTGATGGTTTACTACTAGTTAGAATAGATTTGTAAGTCTACAAGGCTATGCTACCAAGACATTAGTTGTAATTTCATTTCCAGCTTTGCATGCAGTAATTTAGAATCCCAACCACCACATGCTCTCACCATGCCCACCTTAGGATCTAGGTGATCATAAAGTGTGAGGATTTATGCATTTCATCAAATTTAGTTAAAATTTGAAAAGAATGAGTTGGGCACATTACAATGTATGAAGAAGAACAAATCCCTGATCCCAAGGTAAAGCCCCATTCCGAACCCTCTATTGCATTAATCACTAAAACTCTCCCATGGACATTGCTCTCGACAAGGAAGCTAAGGCACTTCATAATTGTGAAACCATTCCTCACTTCTCCAATGCAATATTCCAATCCTCTTCACTATGCCAAAACTACCTATTCAACACTCTGAAATTATTGTAATATCCCCAAAAAAAGTTATTTTCTTTTGTAATACTGTTATGAGAACAATCTACAATAACATAATAATCTGCATAAACCCTTACTTGAAGATATATTTGCAGCTGACAAAATCCCTTAGAATAGATTTTCAACAAATCCTAGGACTGTAAAATATCTTCCATAGCATATATAATGTAGCAGATTGGAGTCAAAAACAAGCCTGCAGCACATGTACAATACTCAGGCAGCTCCTGACAATGGTGCGACAGCCTAATAAGAAAAGTATGACCAGCAGAAAAACTTTGTTTCAAACCTGTATGGCAGCTAACATATTAAATTTGCTGCGATTTCTTTTTCCCTTACACATTATGCAGGGAATGGTATGGCAGGGTCCACCAAATACATCTCTTTCCTTTATTTAAATCCTTAGTCAATAACAAGATTTCTCGATCATTGAAATAGAACATGTACAGCAAGGTAAAAGTGAACAAACCATAATATGTAATTACAATTGTCTGAGACTCTGAACCACCAAGATTAAAAAAGCTATCAAGTCAAAAACTTATTCATAACTTGCTTACCTGGATAAGCCGGATTGTTGAGGGATTGGGTTGGCAATCCATTCCTTGCTTTTCTAGTACATCCAATGTCTCAACATCCACATGCTCAATTTCAACCGTCAGTACTCCACATCTAATGAAAGTTCATGTATTGTAGCAATGGAAAACAAGACATAAATGCAAAAGACTATTTAAGAGGCAAACAACAAGGATTACTCTCATAATAATAATTAGGTTAAAAAAAAATATCATACTCTTTGGCGAATTCTTGGACTGCATTAGTGTCCCTGAAACTGCCCACGACATGCTTATAGGCAATGGCACTTGCAGGACAATTTTCCATGGGATCAAGCACTGCCACCTTCACACCCATCTTGGAGGCTGCCTGACAAAGCATCCTTCCCAACTGTCCTCCTCCCAAGACTCCCACAACTGTGTCACTAAGGCCAACGACACTAGTACACAAATCCTCACTGCAAACATGAAAAGAAAAAAGCCACCCATCAGTTCCATGTTAAAAATAACTATATTGTATATAGCAACAACAAAAATAAATACACTCGCCATTTTAATGGCTACAACCTAAACTACCTCAAGTTTCTTGAAAACTTTGGAAACAGAGTAGCAGAAGTGGGTATGGCTAAAATAGGAAAGTGTGAAATCGAAAAAGTGTAAACTTCTTGAAATTTTGAGAAATAGGAACAGAAATATTTAGAGGCTCATTGAGACAAAATAAGAAATTTTGAAAATTTTGAAAAGCTCAAATCTAACTCAGAATACTTCTTGAAATTTCTGAAAATGGTTGAAAATATTGGAAACATTTCCAAGTTTAATTCCATGTGCACACATGCATACATATCATATACATAAGTACGCAAAGACACATGCATGTATGTATAGACACAAAGCCCGTTTTGGGACAAAAAGTCACCTATATAATGATATTAAGCGCAACAAAGAGATATTTGCAATCATTATCTAGTATGTGGAATCTTAAACCAATACAATAAAAAAAAGCTTGAGGGATTTATTAATAAAACAAAAATATTAGATATAGGATTGTTACTGAGCAAATTTGTGTGATAAAAAGGAGCGTACAACAAAGAGAAAAAAAAAGTTGGCAAACCCTAGCTCCCATTCCTTCAATGCTCCACCAAGCTCTAGCAATGCAAAACCTTCTTTCAAGGAAATTACATGGGGAGAATCACACATACAGAATGAGAATGCTAAATTCCACGCTCTTAGCTGTTTCTGTAAATGGACTCAAATCTCATTCCTACTATGGTGCAGAGAACACAGGAGATACATACAAAATAATGTTAAGATATATTAAATAGTCATTATGCACAGGGCTATATAACAACAACACATATTGTAAAAGAAGAATAAATGCTCGATAAATGAGAAGTTATGAATAAATGAAGTATGCAGATTTAAAAAGAGGATTAAGAAGGAGATTTGGAAACTAATCTTTGTTAATGTTAAGGAATAAATAGTTGAAAGGATGTGTTGTTTGATATGAATATCCCATTCGAAGATTATATATATTTGCATTTGAGAGATGTGAGAGTAATATAGAGAAAGAAGATCTTTAGGAGTGTGTGGAGTGTGTTGTGTATGGAATATTTTTGAAGATCTATATTAAAGGAAGGTTGCAGATAGCTATGAGAAGATTTTGAGCAGAAATAAAGAAAGAGAAATATGAAGTGAAAATCTAATTTATTCTAGAAAGAAGTATGTGTAATCTATGAAAAATATGAGCAGATTTGTGAAGAAAAATATTCATATACTTAAGTGATGAAACTAAGAAAGATATTGAGAAGGATTGGATCAGGTTTATGAAAGACAAGTGCGTGTGAAAGTAATCAGAATTGGAAGGAAGATTGATATTTAATTGTGATCAGATTTGTGTTTAGAGCAGAGTTGTGAAAGGAAGTTGTAACCAGATTTGTAAGGGCGAACAATATCCTCTGTCGAAGACTTCGTAGGTTGGTGCCTATCAAATAAGGGACTGGTGTCTCTTGCTGAGTTGGTGCTCAGTTGTGGGAGCTGGTGCTTCCAATGGGTTGATGCCTACAAATTCAGTTGCGGGAGTTGGTGCTTCCAGTGGGTTGGTGCTCACAAATAGACTTAGGGGTTGGTGCCTACAAACATTGTAAAAGAAGATATATATAAAAGCATTAATTTGCCGTGGTTTTCTTCCATTTGGGTTTCCACGTAAAACATTGTGTTCTTACTATGTGCATGATTGTTAAAAGATAGTGAATAATGCTATTATGATTGATAAAGTTTAAATTGGTAAAGTTCATTGTTATATTGATTCACCCCATCCCCCCTCTCTCTTCGTATAACCATGTGCTCTTCACATATGTCATCCTTATATAGGTGCTAAAGAGTTACAAGTGTGATAGGTCACAACCTTTATATGTTAGGATAGTCCATTTTTCCGAGATGCATCATCCTATGGTAGATTCTTCCAATTGATTACTGCTTTATTTAGGCCTAGTCACTCAGCATGAATATGAACATACATACATAATTTCTTCTTGAGAGAAGATACATAAAAACATTGTGGACATGACTTGCTCTTGATAATTCCAATGCATATGCGACTGAACCAATCTTTAAACTATCTAGAATGGTCCATAAAACTTGGCTGATAACTTTATGTTTCAACAACTCTGCTTCAACAAGGTTTTATTGAATAACTGAAGACTTCCAAAGACCCCGTCTCATAAAAACAAAAAAATGCTAATTAAGCTAGAAAAAGTTAGAACACAAACAACAACTCATAATTTTCAGTACACCAGTTAAGTTTATCAGCACCATATTTGTCATTCTTATTACAAATATCACACCCACCAACAATACAATAATAAGTAAACCGCCTACCATGTGGATGCTTGATTCATTGCTTGGGTTTCTGCCGGCTTGGAAACTGCTAAAGCCTGCATTTGCCTGAGCCTCCGTGGATTGCCAACAACTGAAAATCCGACTGACTGGAGATGAATGCATTTTAAGTTATTGATGTGAAACGATTTTAATTCAGTTGGAGGTCTCTTGCAAAATACTGGCGAGGGTGTAACAAACAACATAGTATCCATTAACTAAGTTCAAAAAATTTATGATCTTTACGCCTGCATTTCATGGACCAAATTGCTTCATTGACTGCTTATTAAATCCTGTGTTTTCGTTATGAAGCCCTGCATTGATTTTTCCCACTGTCTCATCAAACCCTACGTTGCTTTTTCCCAGAAAAGAAAGTTATCCCCTAAACATGTCCAAATATCCACACCTTAAAGCTACAGATTCAATCGCCAGAGCTCAGTGCGAAATTGTTTGATTCCCACTGATTCATTAAGTTGCTTTTTCCCCCTATTTTAGAAAAAGAAAGTTATCCCCTGCCCAAATGTCCACGCTTTAAAACTGCAGATTCAAACGACAGAGCTCGGTGCGAACTTGTTTGATTAAGGTCCTCCTGCGTATGTGCGAAATTGGTTGATTAAGCTCCTCCTGCGTATTGTGGCATTGGTTGATTAAGCTCCTCCTGCGTATGTTCGAAATTGTCTGATTGAGCCTGCGTATTGTGGTAGATAGTGAGCTTCGCAGCTTCAAGCTAGAAGTGCTTTTTTTCTCGCTTCTTGGGTGGGAACGGCTGAGTTCTTCGAGATTCTCTCGGCGTTCTTTTATTTGTTTCTGAAATTTAATTGGATAGGTATATATTTTTAAACGAGAAGACTTTATGTTTGCTTTTCTAATCGATTTTCCATTTTGTTTTATTTTATTTAAAAAGTAAATTTTCCTTAAATTTTTATATTGAAATTTTTTTAATTAAAAATTTTATTAAATAGAATATTGTAAAATAATGGTTATCTAAATCTATAAAAAATTTGAAGTTGGAGTACGTAATTATTTTAATATTTTTAAGTTATTAAAAAACTTAATAAGAACCACTTGATCAAGCATATAACTATGAAAACAAATGGGAGAAGGTGGTGGATTCGGAGGTGGAGGTGGGGGTGGTGGATGGTTACAACGGAGAGGGAGAGGTGGGCAGCCGTTGTGGCTATCATAGGGACCTTTGATGCAGGGAGGTGTTGTTCACCAAAAGTGATAACCCAAGTATACCTGCAATCCTTCTCTGAAATGGCCAATTTCAGTCTATGAAACACGTCAGGGCTTGGACAACATGACAAGGATATGAATCCTTCTACTCTTCAGGCTCTGCAAAACCTAGGCGGGTATACCTTTGATGCATTTAATCAGATCTATTACACACAATACTGCATCAATCAAAGGCAGATGGATCTCAAAAGGTTCAAAAACTAAGAGGTAACTGCAGATAGGCTAGATCCACACTTGCAACTCAACATTTTTGAATCATGAGATGAAGGGACACTTCCACATAACATCAAATATAAAAAGATATTCTGATTTTGGATTTTTAAATGGTGTTCTGACAACCTTTCAATATTACAAGATACCAGTGCCTTATCCAGGCCACAGAGTCATGCATAAAACTGGAAGAGAAATCTCAGATGCAAGTTCTTTTCAACATTAAATTTTCATGTATCAATGCCTTACATTAATACAATCCTCTGCTCTGTCACAAAACCATACTTATATATATCCAATATGCATTCAAAATCATTAATGTTGGGTTTTAGGATTTAAATCCTTCCTTGAAGAATACCCAAAAGACAACATTACACTCTTAGAGGAATCTAAAAGAGACAACTCAAATTATCCTTAATAGTATGAAATTATATGAGTCTGAGTACATTTTGGAGACAATTTCATGGAAACTCACACATGCCTTGCATATGTGTGAACCTGCAAACTGAAACTAAACCTACAGTAAAGACAACACTGAAAACATAGAAGAACACACTGTCATTTGCACAAATAAAAAGATGCCATCACTGGAACCTGCAATTTCGAATTTCTCCCTTGGAGAAAATCTCTCCAAAACTGGAACCCCTACAAATGAAAAGAATTGAGAATAAAAAGAGGAGGGAAGAAAATCAAATCTGCAACTGAAATTGCCAAATATCTCCTTTCTAACTAAATTTCACTCCCGTGGAAATTGTTCTCGAAATATCTCACATTTGTCAAAATTAACTGCCTCACTGGATTCCTCATTTCAAGAGCTTTCCAGTGATATATAACACTTTATATTTTGGCCAAAATTGAGACCCTGGGCGAATTAATCCTCAACATGTGCACATCATTTAAACTTTTTGAATTTTAATATAGTTTAAACTATATAATAAACATGATTTTAATTTTGATTTTTTCTCTGATTGTGCTCTGACGCCTTGCCACATGGAGGGACCTGATTGGTCGATGGGGTCCACTGGGTGCCACCTGGGATGACACCTCGTCACTCTGCCACATGTCCGCTTGCTTGTCGTCCACCTAGGCGCCACCTTTGCGCCACATCATTGCCACCTCACCGGGACCCGCCTACTGGACTACTGACTGGACCTGCCACTTGTGCGCCACCTGGCTTTTGCCATTTTGCAGGGCTTTATCCACCATGCATCTTCACTCCACGAAACCGCACAGGCCGTCGATCTACTCCAAACTTGCTCACTCTTTAACATGTTGCATTTTCGCCATTTTGCGTTTCCCTATTTCGCGGACCTTAACTCGCGAGCAACTTTCCTTCGCGAAACCGTGCGGATCGTCCGATCTCCCGAAACATGCACGATCTTTACCCTTTTCGCCATTTCGCAGGGTGTAACTCGCGTGCATCTTCGGCCCGCGAAATCGCGTGCTTCGTCGGATCCTCTGCAACCTGCTCACTAGTTAAGCCGACCCTTCTCTGCAAAATTTGTCTGTTTGCCTTAGGAAGCGTGCCTACGTGGGGTCCACCTAATCATCGCTCAGTCGCCTCCTCTATCACCTCGAGATACGCACCCGCACGTGAGCCCACCTTGGGCGCCCATAGGCACCGCGTCCGTCAAAAGGCCAAAGGCTTTGACATATTACTAGTGTGTGTTCTTTGTTATGAATACCAAAATAAACCATTTCCCAATGAATGTGGGATATTGTGTTTTGCCTGGCACTGTGTATGCTGGAGCTTTTTCTGAGACTTTAATGGTGATTCCTAGATTGTTTGTTGGAGTTTATTTCTCTCGAACCCCTCTTAACATACCACGATGGGGGCTATTTTCTTTATGCACTTAAGAGAGGGGGAAATGGCTATTGAACCAGCCAACAAAAACATTTTTTGAAGTTTCCAAAACCCACTCCAACGCCTCCTCCTTCGCCATCCTCCTGTGCGTTTCATCTTGCTATTGCCATTGTGCACCTAAGGCCTTCACGTGGGGAAGAGGATGTTGCGATGTCAATTGTTTGAAGACCTTTAAAAATCCTCCTCCCCAATCTGCGTTGACATCCTCCTGCACCTTCCAGCATACCACGCAGAGCAGGGAGAATTCCTTTGCTTGAAATTAAAAACAAAACCATTTACCATGCCACTGATTTTCACGTAGGGAGGAGAATGTTGTTGCTACTAGGGGGAGAGAACATGAGGAAGCTTGCTGGGAGGGTTGAAGAAGTTAGACCTCCACCTGCCAATGACATTCAAATTGCAATCTCCTACCAAATCTGCAATGCACAAAATACTTTGCAGTCTCCTCTAATGCCATGTGCAATGCCAATGTTACACTTACCAAATGCATTGCAAGAAGCTCAATGCTCATTTCACTTGCCACGCTGGAGAGGGGAATTTGGCACCATGCCCAGTGAAATTACTTGAAAGCTTGCTCATTTGTTGTTCCTATAGCCAGAGGCTTCACGTGGGAGAGGAGGTTTTGCATTTACTTAAATGTTCTAATTGCTGCTAAAGTCACACTCCATCACCACATTGCATACTGCTCCTGCATCCATTTCAAAACACCACGCCCAATGAAGTCTTGTGGGGGCACATGAGGGAGGAAGCTACTGTAGTTTATTTACATCTGCTTTGACTCCTCTATAGGCTCCTTTAAAACAAATCTTTTCCTCAGCCACCACACCATCTGCAAGGAAGATTGGCATTGCTAGATTGTGCCACACTAATGGCCTTGTCACTAAGAACCATACTTGTGATTATTCCAATAAGGTCTTGAATTCTATCCAATTTCTTCCCATCATGACCTTTTATCTTCTTTATCATACAAGACACCGATGGAGCACCATTATCATAAGAAGTAATTGATACTCCATCTACTTTTTTTATTTTAATTGCAAAGGCCAGACCACATCCAAGTAGAAAGTGTGCTCCAACAATTTCATGCCCACCATAAGACATGTTATCCATCTTGTACAATTGCATCGAATCTCCATTTCATTATATTTAAATCACATAACATGACTATGAAATAACAATGTAAACCTTGCTTAAAAGACACTTGAAAATGGCAAGTCAGGTCAGGCCCCAAAGTGGGTCCGACTAAAAAAAATTTCATTTTCATGCAACTGACCTCTAAAATGCTTCATGGACCTCAAACATACCTTTGGAAACAATCGGCGTCGTTTTCAGATCATCGGACTGAATTTTGCTACCTTCAAGCAATTACGCCACATTTTCACATTTAATCGCGAAGACGTATTTTTCAACCCTGTCAAAATACCTTTCTGGGGCTCACCATCTGATAGGTGTGTACTCTGATATACAAGCATGAAATCTACCAAGCGGTTTCTCAAGCCAAGTCCCGAGTGAAGAGATATTAATCGGCAAAAATGGCCAACTGGCTTTGTCGACACTGCGGACCTGATGAAGTCAATGTTCTGGCAACACATGATGCCTTTCTCAAAAATACCAAACCACCTCCGTAGGCCCTCAAATTTGAAACATAGGTACCTTGAAGTACATATTAAAACTTAGAATTCTCAGTTCGACCAAAATTCTGACTGGATGCAAATGGCGCGCTCATGAAAATGGCTACTTTAACTGATATAACACTAAAAGTGCAGAAGACTGAAAATGATGGCTAAATGAACCCTTTTGAAAACTGATCAAACGGACTGGCAGAGGCTTGAAATTTGAAATATAGCTCATCATTTATACCATCATTAACCTGGAAGAAACATTTGGCATGACACCCACTGAGGCAACTTTTACACTAGTGCAAAACAGGGCTCCGACTAGCTGTCAAAACAGGGACTAGTCAAACCACACAAACTGTAAATGGATTGATCTTCAAAAACTAAGCAATGGATTCGTTAGGACTTGAAATTTTGTAGGCTGACTCACATTTATGCATAGAATTGAATCCATTTTTAAATTCTCCATGATGATTAACAGGGTAAAAAATGTACTCGCTCAAAGTAGGCTACTCAATAAAATCTGCATTTGTGCCTAAAATGCACTTTCAGCTCACCCCTCAAAATGGGTACCTCATAAACTTATGCAAATTGAATTTTGAAAGTTGCACATCACTGAATAGGCCAGATGAAAGGTGTGGGACATGAATCCCGAGCCTTACCCTCTGAAAATCAACTGGCTCCATTTACCCCCTCTCTAACTAGGCCATTCAAACTGACTCATTTGGATACTTTTCTGACATGCAGAGCAAAATTTTTGAAATGGGCCTCTAAACTTGACTCAAAATTAATGAGTCCCAACAGGAGGCATGAGATTAGGTGGCAGGGATGCAGGGGAGGGACAGGCACCGATGGATACAGGGGAGGGAGCCACTAGAGAGGGGGCCACTGGAGAGGCACCTATGGATACAAGGGAGGGAGCTATTGGAGGAGATCTGCGGGACCATATGATATTAGTTTTGCAAACGCAGCTAGACGATATGGAGGCGGAGGTGGCAGCTAGAGATGTGCAGTTATTTGCAAGAGAGTCAGAGCTGACTGTAGTGTTGCAGGAGAGAGATCAGGTCGTGGACAAGGTGCTCCATTTATAGGAGAGAGTGCGGGCCTTGGAAGGAGTGCAAGGATAGGGGCCTTCTATGGATGCATGGGCGAGGGAGTTACCGAGAGCAGGTGCAGAGGTTGATTACTGGCGGGGCCTATATGAGCAGGAGGTGCCATCTAGTTGACGGGCACTGAGTTATTCACAGATGCGTCGGGAGAGATCAGAGCGGTCTCAAAGGATGCAAAGCAGTGGGGATGTGATGGGTCCTCCGCAGTGAGATAGATCAGGCGGTGCGGGGGGGAGCGAGGGAGCAGGTGGTGATGGTGGTGCAGCATCTAGTCAGAGTGGCATCTGAGAGAGCATTTATGTATGTTATCATATTGTCATTTTGGACTATATCTTGGATGGCTCTTGGTAGCCAATATGTTTTGGACTTCATTGTACTCTGATACATGTATGTTTTTGGGATGATATGATATATGAGGAGATCCCGTATTTTGTGATGATATGCATGTTGATGATATGTATGGATTTTATACAGGATGATGATCTATGATGTATGCTTAGATGGATATTTTTACTTGCTAGATGTATGTGTTTATGAGATGATTCATATATGCATGTTTTATGATGATTTATTCCTACATGATGTCTATACACATGTTTTATGAATGTGGTACTAACATGTGGATGCAGGTTTATATGTATGCATGATGTGTTGCTGTAATGCTTGATTGTATGTAATGCCATGATGTTGATGTTGTATGCATAATGAAATGACACTAACGATGATATAGATAGTACTTGTGTTTTATGTTGATGAGATAATGAGATGATGATATGTAGTGATGATTGATGTAATGTATGAATGATTTATGTAAATGCATCTAGATGGTTAAAATGAATTCAATATGGGTAAACAAATGTAAAGTACAAATGTAACTTATATGATGATATCTAAATGAATGTATATGAAAAATGTATGAACCAATGTTGATACAAATGGTTTTATTATGATTTGATAAAACATGACTAAGCGAAATGATAATGTTATGATAATGCAACTTATGAGTAATGAATAACTGCACCTTAATGTAATTAAAAGGGATCATGAATGCTTTCTAATGAATCCTAAATGAATTTTGTGAAATGTAATGAGTATAAGAATATACTAGTTGGATAAATGAATGTACTTAACTAATGGATAGATAAATAAATGCATGCAACTATGGAAATCTAAACAAATGTATGGTAAATAAGTTTAAATGATAATAAATGATGAGTTGTGAATAATACTAAATGAATGCATAGTAATGGCTCATACTGGCGGTAAATGCAAAGGATGGCAAATTTATCATACAAATGAATCTAAATGTTGTGATTGTGCAAAAATGATAATGAACTTTAGGTATGTAAATGCAACTAAATGATATTAAATGCACTTGAATGAATATCGAAGAATGAGGGTAATAGAACCTATATGCAAGTACATGATAATGAACTATATGCATTTAAATGCAACTAAATGTAATGAAATGATGGTGTGCTCATGATAGATGAATGCAAGGTTGTTTAGACTTTGTATGATGCACTGATGATGTATCAGAGAACTCTGTCGTGATTGTATCCAAGACCAAGTCACTTTTCAAATAACTCCTTATATTACTCTTGTTCACAATTGCATACAAAACCATGCATATGAATAATGAATGATTAAATGGATGGGTGATATGCAACAGAATGCAATATAAACAGATGAGATGGAATGACGATCCATAGTGCTTTATTTTATCATTGAGCATGGTAGTATCAATCTTGGATGAGGTAGTAGGAACCAAGGATGGAGCATTGTACCTACAAACAAACAACATAAGTAGAGAATATGGAATATGGACCCTCCATAATGGTTCATGCACATATGGTCAAGGTATACGTTGTAGTCAGCAAGCCCTTGAAAAAATAGAGCAATGGATGGTTGACATTGAGTGATGCTCATATGGTCGAGGTGCATGTTGTTGATTGGATCTGTGAGCGGTTCTCCTTCTAAAGTAGCCAACTAATATGCCCCGGACCCAAATATAGCAGTGATAACATATGGACCCAACCAGTTTGATTCAAACTTTCCCTGATGTTCTCTGTTTGGTTGGTTACGAGGATTATCTCGAAGAACAAGATCACCTATCTCAAATGTACGAGGTCTAACTCGATGATTATAGCTTATGCTCATGTGTTGCTGATAGGCTTTGAGGTTATTGTATGCAGCTTGTTGTTTCTCATTAAGTAGCTCTAAATCTTGGAGGCATGATACTCGGTATGCTTCATCATCTATGAGATTATGCAAGGAAACTCGTAGAGATGGTATCTCGACCTCAATAGGTAAGATGGCTTCTGCTCCATAGACCAGTGAGTAGGGAGTTGCGCCTGTAGAGGTTCGAATGATAGTTCGATACGCCCATAGTGTTGGATTCAATTGAACGTGCCAATGACGACTGGCATCATTGACTGTCTTCTTGAGGATTCTCAATATGTTTTTGTTTGATGCTTCGACCTAACCATTTCCTTGTGGGTAATAGGGAGTGGAAAAGCGGTGTTGGATGTGAAACTTCTCACAGAGCTCACGGACATCCTAATTTTTGAAAGGAAGCCCATTATCTGTGATGATGGACATGGGTACACCATACCAGCAGATGATGTAATTAAGGATGAATGAGGCGATCTGCTTACCAGTGACTTGGGTAAGTGGAACAACTTCGATCCACTTTGTGAAGTATTGGGTGGCGGTAATAATGAACTTATGGTCGTTGGATGAAGATGGATGAATTTTACCCACAAGGTCAAGTCCCCATTGACAAAAGGGCCATGGTGTTGGGATTGATGCAATTCCTGTGCTGGTGCATGTATTAGGTCTCCACGAATTTGGCATTTCTTGCATTTTCTGACAAAATAGTAGGAGTTTTTTTTCCATAGATGGCCAATAGTATCCAGCGCGTATGATCTTCTTTGCTAGGGACGAGCCGCTTGCGTGAGTTCCACAAATTCCTCTGTGTACCTCTTCCAAGGCCTTTGTTATCTCATCATGTTCTAGACATCGAAGGAGAGTACCATCAAGACTGCGTCAGTATAGGGTTTCAACAATAATGGTATATCAAGTGGTTTGGCGAATGAAGGTTTTACGTTGGCTATTTGATTGGTTAGGAGGAAGTGTGTGATCGCGGAGGTAGGTGTAGAACTCACCATACCATGGGGATTTAGAATCGACAAGGCAACATATCATCTCAAATTCGAGGATATCATAAGCGGGAATCCAAAGTTGTTCTACCAAGAACTCGTAGCGTGTTGAATTCTATGGCAGATAGAAGAGAGATGTGATAGTAGCCATAGCATCAGCAACGCGATTACAATCTTTGGGTATCTGCTCAAAGGTGATAGTAGTAAATGATGTCTTTATATTGTCCACCATTTGCTTGTACGACATGAGTTTGTCATCCTTTGTTTGATATTCATCTGTTACTTGTCGAATGACCAGTTGGGAGTCACCATATATTTGTAGCTCTTTTAACTTCCATTGTATGACTAGTCTGAGTCCTGTGATCAAGGCCTCCTATTCTGCTATGTTGTTTATGCATGGAAATGTGAGCCTGTAAAACTTTGAGATGCTATCACCTTGAGGTGTGATAAACAGAATGTCTGCCCCTGAGCCATGCCTCGTGTATGAACCATCAAAGTATAGTTTCCATGGTTGTGCTGCTATGATCATGAATATCTCTTCATCTGGAAAATTGGAAATGAGAGGATGATCGCCTATGAGTGGTGCATCGGCCAACTGATCTGCAATAACTTGACCCTTGATAGCCTTTTGGTCCCACATACTCGATGTCAAATTCACTTAGAATCATTACCCATTTGGCCAAGCGACCAGTCAATGCTGCTTTGCTAAGTAAGTACTTTAGTGGATCGATCTTTGCAACGAGTTGTACTTTATGTGTTAACAGGTAATGCCTCAGTTTAGTGACTACCAAGATTACTGCTAGGCAAGCTTGCTCAATAGGTGTGTAATTGAGTTCATAGCCGACCAGTGTATGAGAGATGTAGTAAACAACACACTCTTTCCCTTCTGCATTATGTTGTGCCAATAGTACACACAATGTTGTATTTGTTGTTGAAATATAGAGTAATAAAGGTTTACTTGGATCCGGTGGGATCAACAATGGTGTATTCATGAGATAGTCTTTAAGCATCTAGAATGCTTGTTGGCATCTGGTATCCCATTGAAAGCGGATGTTTTTGTGTAATAAGTGTGTAAAGGAGTGACACTTATCTGCCAGTTGTGCAATGAATCTTCAAATGGATTGTAGCCGCCCTTGTAATGTCCTTAGTTGACTGATGTTCCGTGGAGGTGGCAAGACCATGATTGCTTTGACCTTTGTAGGATCGACCTCAATGCCTTTGCTTGAGACAATGTATCCTAGAAGCCTCCCTGAAGTTACTCCAAAGACACATTTCTTTGGGTTCAGTCAAACATGATATTGTTCCAGTCTGTCAAAGATTTTCTCTAATATTTCTAGATGACCTTCTCTCGTGAGTGATTTTGCCAGTAAGTCATCAACATAATCTTCCATTATAGTATGCATCATGTCATGGAAGATGGTGGTCATTGCTATTTGATAGGTCGCTCCTACATTTTTTAGTCCAAAAGGCATTACATTCCAGCAGTATGTTCCCCATGGACATGTGAAGGTCGTCTTATGTTGATCCTCTGGTGCGATCTTTATCTGGTTGTACCTGGAAAAGCCATCCATGAGTGAAAGCACAGCATGTCCTGTTGTTAGGTCCACCGTTATGTCTATGTTGGGTTGGGGGAAATCATCTTTAGGACATGCCTTGTTTAGATCTCTGAAGTCAGTACAAACACGGATGCCCCATTTGGTTTGTCGATAGGCACAATGTTGGATATCCAATCTGCGTAATCAATTGGTCTAATAAAACCAACATCCAGAAGTTTCTTAAGTTCTGCTTTGACTAGTACCACAATCTGGGGGTGCATCTTACGAAGCTTCTGCTTGACAGGTTTGGCTCCTTCTGCTACGGTCAAGTCAAGTAATTTAATTTGATCAAGCATGTAAATGATGCTCTGCGAAATGAGAGGTTGTTAGACAAAAACCTGTGGTCGTATAACACATAAGATAAACAACAAAGATAAATGTTAGTGTTAATCAACCAAAGACTAATCTAAGCAAACATACCAAGAGAGACACTAAAAACATAATGAAGCATTTAACTATGAAAACAAATGCAAGAAGACATATCCAAATGCCTTCCACCATGCCTGCAGCTCCTCCTCCCTTGTTCCTCTCCTCTCCAAGTTCCAAATTAGTGTAGCTCTTAGCAGCTTTTTGCACTATGGATGTCTTATGGATAATGATGCATGACTAAATCAGGATCAAGACTAGGCATGACATATGACCATGCAAAATTGATCTGACGCTTCAAGAAGAATTTGACAAATTTAGGTTGTTTATTTGGAGTTAAAAGAGATGCCAGATGTATGTGGTGAGGAGTTTCAGGAGTCCCCACGTTGTATTCTTTTGTTTCCTCGATGAGAATCGTTGATTGTTCCTGATGTGTACTAGAGGGGAGGATGTCAAACCTTTCATCCTCATGCGCCTTAGAGAGGTTTTCACGATTGGATACACTCTTTCTTTTTACTTTTGTGTGATCAAACAGTGCCACAGTGTGGTTTTCACTGGAAGATCTATATTTTATTATTATATTTTTGCAGCTGAAAGGTTTGGCATCCACCCCAAAGCATGTTGCGCTATTAAGTTCAATGGCGAATCCAGCTTTGTGATCCCTGCTTGGTATGTTATCCCTTAGTTCCAAAAAGTCAATGATCGCCTCATCGTTTTGGAATTGGTCAAGGCATGGGGGATTAGATTGGTTCCATTCGGGATGGATAATGGGCATTACCTCATCGATCAAGTTAAGTTCATAAGAGGTGTCAGTGAGGGTCAAGACGTTGTGGGGAAGGTCATTGATGGTACTCTCCCTATTAGAATCAGGCATAGGATATGACGTAGGGTCTGTGGAAGAAGTTTCCAGTTCAGGAATCCAAGAGGTCTTTATCTGTGCTTCTCCATAAACAGGGATGTCTTTGCGAGGCGGAGGTAGTGATGCATCATCCTCATCTGAAGTATTAAGCTGGATGGAATCAAATTCCCACTCACGTGAGTCGATCTTTGAGTCGCTTTCCAGTATCTAATCACTATACCATACTGGGATGTCTTTTGAGTTAAACACTGCAGGTGTGATCGGTTGATGTACCATTGTAGATGAAATGATCAGTGTTGCAGGAAGAATTATGGGGATCAATGAATCCGATACGGGGAGTATTGGTAGTGTTGAATCTGCTGCTTCTGCTGGAATTGTCGATGTTGTCGATACTGCTGGGGGTTCTGATAGTGCTAATGGTGTTGTTGATGCGGTTGTCGCAGTTGGGGAGGTTGCTGGTTTGATTGGTGGGATGATTGGTGTTGTGGATGTTATTGCTGGGATATTTAGCCTCAATGGGGCAGTTGGTATGGTGTTTGGTGTTGTTGATATAATCAAAGGCAACCTCTTTAGAGTTTTAGGCTGATATAGAGGTTTGCTCAGTTTTTCTTTGAATCTGAGTTTAGGAAGGATCTCCTTTTGAAAGCCTAAGCTAGCGTTATCTTTGGGCTTCAATTCTGGTTGCAGCAGCTCATGTCGTCCTTGCTTGCAAGGTCCTAAAGCACTCTTACCATCATAACCCATTATTTGCACAATGAGAAGGCCTTTTCCATATTGATTTGTGGGAAGCTTAGCTTGCTGGATGTCCGCGGTGATTGGGTCTTTATAGACCCATTCTGCTAAGTCTTCATCTCTGGTTTCTTCCTCTTGACTCTTTCCAAGGATGAAAGGCGTCAAAGTGCATGCTAGCTTGACCAGTGGCATTTGAAGTAACCATTAAGGTTTACCATGAGTTCTAGGAGAAGTGGACCTAGTTGCCCAAGACAAAAGAGTTGGCTGAGATTGTACTCCCCTAGACCTTCCTCTGTCATTTTCATCTTGAGCTTCTCTTGCTTGGGTATAGCGGTGTTTGAACTGGAAAGAGAGGCGGGACTAACGTATGAGGTGGATGAGGTGGCTTTTCTGTTGTTAAGAACGGTAATCTCTGGTTGATGGTTGATATTATTACAATATGCAAATGGATTTGCATCACCCAGGATTGTAATTTCTATACCATTATGAGGGAACTTGATACACTGGTGGTAGGTGGATGGAACAGCTTGCATTGCATGTATCCAAGGTCTTCCTAACAATAAATTATATGACAGAGGAAAGTCCAGAACATGACATGTGATGTGTTTCACCACTGGGCCTACTCAGATCAGTAACACAACTGCTCCTTTGGATGAATGCTCTACATCATCGTAAGCTTTTATGGATATCTTTTTGCGGGGATCCACTGATTCAATGACATATCCCAATGTTGTGACCAATTGTACTATACAGATATTCAAGCCTGCTCCATTATCGATCAAGACTCGTTTGATCCTATGTTGGTTGATAAACCCTTCAATGTGGAGTGAGGCGTTATGAGTTTGTTGGAAGGATGTATTGTCACTTTCAGAAAAAGTGACAAGGTGATGATCGTAGACTGCCAATCATAGCTTGGACTGATTTGTATTTAGATTTGCAGGTACTGACGCCTCTTAGAGAGCTTGGTCCAATATTGTTTTATGAGATGGGGATAGGCACAGAAGCTCTAAGATGGAGATAAGTGTGGGCGTTTTATCTAATTGTTCCACAAGGTTATACTGCTTTGGGATGGAAGGTGTTCCTTTTGGAGTTGCTTTGATGGTGATCTTGTTGCGACGCATAACAACATTGTAGGTAGAGTTTGGATTTTTTATGGTAATGGTTGCAATTTGTTCACTGTCATCATATAGGCGATTCATAGTGTAATTATAGGCGGCTCGCGTATAATCAGTGGTATATGTATTTCGCCCGGAAGTGGAAGGACCCCTTTGATCTTGTGATGGAAGTGGATTTTTAAACATAAGATGATCATTATTTGTTGTTTTTGGGTCGTGTCCTTCAATTTCAATCTCACCTCGGTCAATGAGATCCTGAATAAGATCTTTCAATCTATGACAATTGCTTGTTTTATGCCCTTTCCCTTGTTGGAATTCACAATGCTCATTGTCTCTCCACCATGAAGGTTGAACCTGAGATTCGTAATTGGATGTCTTTGGTAGGGTCACCAGATTTGAAGAGACCAACTAACGTAACAGTGTTTCAATAGGTTCCCCTAAGGGAGTGCACGTTCGTTTTTGTTTGTAGTTTTGTTGGCGTTGTCTTGGTTCTTCTTGCGGTATATTGTGTCCTTGATTTGGTGGGGGAGGAACCGTATTGGTCTTAGGAGGGGGGTTTTCCCCTACAAAGCGGACCACAGGTTGTGCACTTTTAATAGTTCTTGCATCTACAATCCCATCATTGATGATGCTCTTGTTTTTATTCCAGAAGTTAGGTTTATCACTCTTGAATCGCGGGCGAGGCGCATCTCTGGGTTCATTGTATATTTTGATGAGCCCCTTTTTGATGAGGGCCCTTTCACATTTTAAACCTTGTGTGATCATGTCATTGAAAGATTTTGTACCTTTCATGTCTAAATGAAATTCCATTTCTTCGTTCAAGTTGGAAATAAAGATTTCCACTAGTTCTCTTTCAGGTAGCTGAAGGGAACGTCTGCTAAACATTTGTCGCCATCGTTGTAGGAAAGTTGAAAATAGCTCCCCTGGTTTTTGCTTGGTGTTACACAGGTCTGCCATGGTGACATCGCGTTCAATGTTATGTGAGTAATGTGCAATAAATTTCTGGACCAGTTCTTCAAATGTCCTAATACCACCTGGTAGTCGAGAAAACCATGATGTAGTTGTCCCTCCCAAACTTTGGGGAAAGAGTCGCATTAGGTATGTGTCCTCATATGCCACTTCTAGGCAAGCCGAATGGAATTCTCTAACATGATCCTGAGGGTCTCCTTTTCCTCAGTACTTTTCGAACTTAGGTGTTTCAAACCCTTGTGGAAAAGGTGGCATATGTAGATTCCTATCAAAGGGATAGGGACAAATATCATTAAGTGAAAACTGGTTTGTTTTCACACCACTGTGGAGTTGTTGGGCTAAATTCTCGACTTGTTGCCGCAACATGTCTATGTCATTTGGAGGAGGAGGAGGTGGGAGATTTCCTTGATGAAGGTTGTATCTAATGGGATCTCAACCTCTTTCATCCTCATTACAACTTTGGTGTGCCGATGCTTGCCTTAGTTGTGCAATATCAAAATCAGAGGGTAGTTTGGCTCCCTCTTGGGCAAGTCTTAAAAAGTGAGCATCAACATTGCCTCTGAGTATTTCGTCAAAAAGTCGATTAAAGAGAGGGTTGTGTTGTGCCCTTTCTATTGCTGCAAGAGTAGGAGTACTTGGACTTTCATCATTTGTGTTTCCTCCAAGAGCTTCTTGGAATTCATTGAGATTTTCCTCCTCTTCTTCTTCAATTTCTAGTTGTCTAGACCTTGATTTGGTTTGAGCCATTTTGTTTATAAGTTTTTGTTTGAAGTTTTGTGAAAATGATGATGATTTGGTGATGGAATGAAAGATTGATGTTTGGTGAAGTGTTTTGCATACAAATCTATAGCACCAAAGGTAGATGTTACCGAAGTCCTTCCTTGAATTGCTTGTTGTGTTTTGTTGACAATGTTTGATATGATAAGGTTTAGAGAGATCTGAGATGTGTTACAGACCCAACTACCTGGTAATGAAAGGATTCACTCATAGACTAGTTTTAACTTGAGTAGAAATGCCTCTTAGGATGAGTTTATCCTAGATGTAGAGACACTCTAAAAAGTGATGTGTTGTGTTTGATTCAAGCAACATCGAAATAGAACTTAGGACAAAAACCTCTTGATGTTTTGAGAGCTGGAATAGATTTGATGAGATGTGAATGTGATAATGGATGAAATGTGAACTTCAATATAAACTCTGTGTTACAAAAGGAACAAACTCTTCCTCTTCTCTTTCAGGGGTTGGTGGTTCTTCCCTAGCTGAGTTATATGTGATGCAAATATCTGGAAAGAAGGCAGGATTGATTTTGCCTCCCTTGTTTTGATGATAGCTCAAAGCTCTATATTGAGTAAAAGCTCAGTGGTTTAATGACTCTTGATCAAACTCGTTTGATTTTCCTTGAAGATATAGATGCATGTGACGTAAGAAGGTTCTATGCGAGACAAAGATTTGTCTATTAAGATAGAAGAATTTCCTTCTTTTGATGAAAGCCTTTGAGCTTAATGGTCTTCTATTCAAGTTGACATGTTGACAAAGATTCTTCTGTCTCGAGATGTGAAAAATGGTCATATAGTTTGATACTTTTGTTGTTTGCTCTTTTGTTTTTTATCTTTGTTGGGATTTGAAAATGTTTGCGTTGGATGAATACTTGTTTTTGGGAACTGGATTTTTTATTTTTCTTTGACAAGAAAACAAAGCAAGCACACAAACACAAGATTGTTGCCTCAAAAGGCACAAATAAGTGTGGGTCTAGATCAACCCAACTTTTGGACTTTTTATGACCCTTTCTTTCCAAAATGTTTTTGAGTATGTTTTTCCAAAAAGCCTGAAGTCGGCTCAGTTTATCATTGGTCTTGACTGAAAACGAAGACACTTCAAACACACTTTATCCCTAAGGTCAAATGGCTAGTTGCGATAATTTCAGCCCACATCTTGATATTTCTTCAACTTTGGTACTACATACCTTATGAATCCCGTCGTGGCAGGCAAGGATGTGATATACTAAGTCTTGCACAAGCATAACAAATAACCTTTCACCACTTTTATTAGGCTACAAGTAACCTTTCAAAAAGCTATGGTTTTACTCAAGGAAATATGTACGTTGAGTATCTTGGGAGCAAAACCTTATATGCTCTTGCACTGAACTTATCACAAATATCGTCAATCAATAGAATGGGTGGGCTACTACATAAAGGTGTTTAGTAATTTTTGATGTCTTTGGACTTAAGTTCTTTCTAAAGTGACTCACTTAAGAGCCTTGTAACTTGTGATGGGGCCCATTTGTCTTTTTGAAAAGTTACACTGTAGGAACAATTATACCCAAGGCTACAACTTTCGCTTGCACCTGATTTCTATAGCGGCTCGAAGGATTTACCACGTGAGGTCGTTCCCAAGAGTGATGTGTCTCTTGGCAGGCCTCTCTTAAAAAGATAAACTTTTTGAGTGTTACTAACACTTTTCTCTTGCACCTAGGACCACGAAAGCCAAGGGAGAGGATAGTGTGTGTTAGAAGTAGGACCACTCGACAAACTTTTTGCACAAGTGTGTCAGACACAAAAGACACTTGTTCCTTTTAACTTATCATTGCAATATGCTCTAACTATTTGGAGATGTTGCTCCAACAATCATGATGTTCTTTTTATCCTTCAAAGGCAATATGTTGAGTAACTAGGAAATAAAATCCTGGTCAACTTAATGAAAAGCACATTTTGCTTTGAAAGGAAATCGCTTTGAAAACAAAGCAAATTGAGTGTTCTTTTTACTTGCCCAAAACAAAATGTGGATTGTGAATTTTAGCTTGAGTTGATGCAAGGAAATCAAAATTTGTTTTGTTGATTTTTAAGCACCAAAAAGGAAGTGTTCAAATTGCCTATCTTGCATGAAAAACAAAGTTTGTTGTGAGTTTTTAAAGCACCAAAATGAAGTCTTTGAGGTTTGATTTTTAAGCACCCAAAATGAAATGTTTTTAAGGAAAAGTGAATTTCTAAAATTTTAAGCAATGAAATGGGTTAGTTCAAACCTGCACAGGAAACAAACAGTTAGTAAAATTCGTATACATGGTGGGCCTCTACAAGCCTAAGAAAAATTGATTTATCGATTACAAGGCATTTTTTACAACGCTCTGTTACAATAGTGCTACTCTGTGTGAGAACAAAAGCGCGACAATAAAGACAAAAGCGCTAAAAGAATTTTTTTTTACAAAAAGCCAATATCGCTAAAATGGGAACAAAAGCGCTGCCTAAGGGTCAATAGCGCTACACTATAGACAAAAGCGCCAATTTCAGGACAATAGCGCTATTGGGAAAACAATAGCGCTAAAGGACCAAATTGCTATAGCGCTAAAGCGTGAACAAAAACATCGAAGCGCGACCTGTGTGTCAAGTAAAACAATCAAAAAGTTAGTAGTTTTAAGAAGGTTTCTCTTCGATTCACGTCGGGTTCACCAAATGATGTTCTGCGAAATGAGAGGTTGTTAGACAAAAACCTATGGTCGTATAACACATAAGATAAACAACAAAGATAAATGTTAGTGTTAATCAACCAAAGACTAATCTAAGCAGGCATACCAAGAGAGACACTAAAAACATAATGAAGCATTTAACTATGAAAACAAATGCAAGAAGACATCTCCAAATGCCTTCCACCATTCTTGTAGCTCCTCCTCCCTTGTTCCTCTCCTCTCCAAGTTCCAAATTAGTGTAGCTCTCAACAACTTTTTGCATTATGGATGTCTTATGGAGATTCAAGATTGAAAATGATTAATTTAATGCTATGCAAGTGTGAACAAAAACTAAAAATGAGAGATTATCTAATTAGCTAGTGTTGATTTTAAACCAAAAGAGTGAATATGATTGATTTATGCTAAATGCTCTCTAAAAATGACTAGAATGTAAATGCATACAAGTTTTCAAGATTAAGGCTAAGAATGTTAAATGCTTGAGAATGCTTGAGGATTTGAAAATGAGGAATGTGAGCTCTATTTATAGGAAAAATAGAGCAATGGATGGTTGATATTGAGTAATCTCAACAAGGGTCAGGATTGAATGATATTCAATCCATGTGAGGGCTTTCAACCCAATCCCAGGATGACAAGTGTCAACATGAGATGGGTTGAGAGGAGAGGGAAGAAGCATTAAATGCTTGACATGACTTGAGGGTTAACTTGGGAGGTAAGGTTAAGGTTGAGTTGAGTGGATAAATTCATTATTCAAAGAATAATGCTTTTATCCAATGGATAAACTCTTGTGCAAGAGTTAGTGAGGATAACCATGGTCAAAGCAATAAATGCTCGAGGAGACACATGGGTTACATGAAGGTTGAGTTAGGAGTCAAAGTCCCTAACCATGGGTGCAAGTGGATTTAACCATAAATGGTCATGTAAGAGCCATTAGTGGTTTGGAAGACTTTATAGGTTAGCTTGTTGGACACATAAAGCATTTAATGCTTTTCAAAGACTTTGGAGTTTTTGAGAAGTGACTCCAAGTTGCTTAGGAATGTGACAATAATTAGGGATGGATTAGGCTAATTAGGAAGGGGTTTAGAAGAACCTAGAAGGGGATTAAGATTGCAAGTGGGTTTGGTGGGTGAGGGAAAATAAGATTTTTATTAAAATAAAATTTATTTATTTCAACAAATAGGTGCAAGTTGCATTTTTAGGAGAATGCAAGTTGGGGGGGGGGGGATTTAATGATTTAAATAAATGTTTTATTTAATTTATTTAAAGAAGAAAGTGGATTAAATGAAATAAATAGGATTTATTCATTTAATTGATTGTGAATTTGGTTTAATGAATTAATTAAAATAAATTGAATAATTTATTCAATTAATAGGATAATGTTTGAAGATGAATTAATTAAATGTCAATTTAATTAACTGTTGGCTAGTGGGTTTTTAATCAAATAAATAACAAATATTCATTTAATTAAATTGGAAAGATTTATGTGACTACAAAATAATAATAATAAATTTGTTTTTCATGCATTTAAGTGTCACAAACACTGTTTTTTCATTTAAGAGTTTGAAACTTTAATGCATTTATATATTTTTCAATTATTTCTATAAATATATATTTTGAAATAAAGTTGATTTTTTTTTTTTTTAATAAGTAAAAGGCCAAAGCCATAATTTTATTAATTTTTGAAACCTAATACAACCTGGCTCACTAGGGGCACCAGTAGGAAAGAGTTGGGTGGAGAAAACCTCTGGTCTTGCCCCATAAAAGAATATATAATCAGTTGTTTCTTTATAATTCTGAGGAATATACATTCCTTAAGCCAAGCAATATTTGGCTAATTAGTTACAATACAAATCATATGTCTGTGTACAAGGTATTGCCATAAATTTGAGCTTATGAAGCAGCAAGATGCATAGCCCTTGTTTGGTTATCCCCGATAAGGCATTGTGTTGTTCTTTGCTTTATATCCTTCCCATGGAAACTAAACTCTCGAATCTTGAGTTCTTAGTATCAATAGTTTGTGACAGATGTGATTCCCTGCACTTTAGAAGCCAAAAAACAAAAACATCTTCCAAACTTCTAGACCGGTCGTTAGACATCGATTAAAACCATGCAAACTGAGCATCCATAATATAAATGAAGGCATCCAACATGAA